>NC_028639.1:25788017-25838375 GCF_001406875.1 Solanum pennellii
TGTGTGTGTGTGTGTGTGTGTGTGTGTGTGTGTGTGTGTGTGTGTGTGTGTGTGTGTGTGTCTGTGTGTAGAAGAGCCATGGAAGGACGACCATGGCTACGAAGAGTTGTACAATGAGAAAAACCAATTGTACTATGTACTTAGCCTTGTCTTATTCCCTTACAAATAGCCTTTAAACACGTGTAATAATGTGGGCTCATTCTCTTTATATCATTACAAATTTACTATCTATTATAAATTTTAAATTCTCAACAATGATTAACTTCATTCATATATTGTGCAACCTATTTATTTTTCAATATTCAATATATTTTTTTTACATTCCTTATATTTAGTCTTCAAAATATAATTTTAAGTTAGCTTTTAAAATAGTACAATTTTAAAAATGTTTTTAAGTATAGAATTTTATCTTTTTGGCAATTTTAGAACTCAAATTTTAAAATAAAAAAAATAAACATTAGAATGCAAATTTGATAAATTACCAATTAATTCTACATATTACTATTTTCTTGTCTCAAATAAGAAGGGAGATTTATTTCTTTTAAAGTAAATTATCTTGTTTTCGAAATATTATTAAATTTCATGAACATACTATATGGCAAATTTAAATTTCAAAATTATTTTAAATGTAGCTGTAATTAATAAAAAGAAAAAGTTTATTAAAAGATTTATCAATTGAATCAAGACAGAAAACATACAAACATAATGTATACTTCGAAACTACATGTAATATCTTTCACTAGAGACATAAATGACACAAATATTTTAAGTATGAATCATATCACCATGATTAAAAAAACAGTAAAAAAAATTTTTATCATACTAAAAAGGTAAAATTTTTATTACAAAAAATATTTTTATCTTTAAGATAGACAAAATAAATGTAATTTTATCCGATTTTTTGTTATTACGCTATAAAAAAAGTTAATTGAATGGAACTGTAGTTGTGCAAGTTGGATATAGAGTTTTTAATATTTTCTAATAAAATAAATTTATGACTTGACTTTATATATTTATAGTCCAATAAACTTGTCACTAAATTTTGTCTTGATATACAAACTACGACTTGTTTCGATGGAATACCTAAACACTTCACACATTTTTTGTTCAAATTTTGAAAAAAAAACTTTGTATGCGTAATTATAAATGCTTATTAGATAGTTATAATAACCACATTAACATGTAATCATAGTTAATTATATCTACATCCACTAAATTAGAACATGCTTGAGGTTTACCCTTTTTTTATATGAGTCGAATACATAAATTAAAGATGCATATTTTATATCCAACACAGATTGCAATTTAATTTAATTTTAATGTACAAAATGATGTTAAAATGAACATTAGATTACATATTCTTTTAATAGTCGAGATAACTTATATAAGTTATAAGTTTTTTTCTTAATTTTATAGAAATAAAAAGAGTACTTCAAAGTCTAATGATCATTATACTCTTTAATTTATTTACGTAAAAATATTGAAAAATAATTTATTTCTTAAGAATATGATTAAATAACATATAAATATAACTTAAGACCGTAATATTGGGCCCGTTAATATACATATACATATACGTACAAATATATATATATATATATGTATGTATGTATATACATACATACATACATACATAAAATGTTAAGGTTTAGATTGGTTGGTTCGCTCACATAGGAGGGTAAGTGTGGGTGCTAGTCGCGACTCGGTTTTGGGTCGTGACAGATGTCGTTCCAGCCAACCAACCTTTAGTCCATCATTCATTACAAGAAGGATACCACTATGACTTTCGACTTCAAGGTTCATAACCTTACCACTAGGTTCAAGGTTTCACATAAAGGACCCTCTTAACATAATTCAAGGTCTCATGTAATTCATAAATACAAGACTAAGAGGCTTTAGCATCCTAAGTCAAGACATCTCATATTTACATTCTTACATGCATCAAGTAAGGGACACAAGTCCACCACACAAGACACACTAGGACTTCACCCTATCACATATTGCATATCATATTCAAGATGCACACAGGCACAACCTTCATCAACTTTAGATCACCGTATACACTACCATAACATAATCACATAACCATTATAGACTCATATAGTCAAATAGGAACAATGATGCATCAACTCTAAGACTATACACATAAACACATAGTCATAGTCTAACATGATCACCTAACAACATCAATAGAAGAACACATACTTTAACAATACTAAAATGTAAGTAGATATGATCATACTTAACATAATCAACTACACAAATCATCATTATACTTCAAGTAGTGCCGACAAGGCCATGATCATCATAATACATAAAGTAACGCTGACAAGGCCACACCAATTGAAAATAAAGCACATAGCACCTCTACCATAAGTGGCCATACCAATCACAATATAATTGATGTCTAATTAACATAAAATAAAGAGAATCAGGGCAGCATACCACCAATCCATTCTCTCCACTTCAATCCAAAGCTAAATCATCCAATTCAATACCATAAGACCCTTATCCATGCCATAACCAATAATTCAATACATAGATTATGATATTCAATGAAACTAGGTCAATTCAATATAGATTCATCTATCTAAAAAAACCTAGATATAAATTCAACATAATTATTACATCAATCAATAGCCCATGGAAAATTACACTAAATTCATAAGCATTAAGCCCAAATCGCTTAACCCATAAAGTAGTCAAAAACTAGGTTTAATCAATTACATGGGTTCATAGGTTAATTGAGTTAAAATCATCAAACTAATAACAATTCAATAAATATGCAATGCTTAAAAAGCTTTCATGCAAGAACCCATCAATAGATCATGGAATTGGACAAGTTCATTTTTAGAATCTTTTAGAAAACTCTTTGGAAGTTAAGCTCCTTGATGAATAGAGTTTCAAGGATCAAAAACCATACCTCACTGTATCGAATCCACCAATTTGATGAAGAATCTCCATTCAATTCTCCAATCCAAGCCCTTCCTTGAGTTTTGGCTCTAATGGAGTTCTAGAGAATCTCTAAGGGAATTTGGGTTTTGATTTTTAAGAATGTAATCTTCTAAGTGTTAAAGGCTTATAAACATGTTTAAAATACCAAAAATACCCCTAAGTAACCTACCTTTCTCTTATTTGGAACTGCGATGAATTTACAACTTCATTTTTAACTTAACAGTGAGGCTGCGCAGGAAGACAGTCCATCGACGACTTAACCATTGACGGGGCGTCAGTCCACAAACGAACCGTCTTGTCCTCCGTCGATGGGTTTAAAGACTAGAAAATGGGAGATTAACTCCATAGGCTAATTACCCAATGGGTCCCTCCACCTACGGGGCGTCAACCAGGGCACTGGCCGTCGTTTGCCATCCGTAGGTGGGACTGCCTAAGGAAGTTTTGGTTACCAATATTGGTTCTTCCTCAAGGACCCTTGGATGGTTCTTGGGGATGTTTGCCCGGACGTTTTAAACCCAATTATGTTAGTATATGATTTTAGTACCTCTCAAATCAATTTTATCAAAAACAAACACAGAAAACTTAACGAATCATGCCAAGACACACAAGGTCGATTCAAAGCAAACCTTTCGAACGTCATGGACGTTCTTGGATGTTTAACCTCCAAACTTCACGAAACTTTACACACTGCATATAATGACCTCATTAACTCATGAAACACACATATAATCACATAACCACACAAAAGACACATAGGTGATTTAGTCGTCGAACGTCTTAGTCGTCCCTTGACGTTTCACTTCCAAATCACCTAAAACTTCATACACTGACTCAATACCACATTATAAAAAATTTTAGGACCTTATACCTTCATGACAAACATGTTACACTCTAGCTTCACCTAATCATTTTCGAGTTATTACAAAGGTCTTACTCGTGGCCTTCAAGTTACCCTTGCAAGAATTCATCCCGAATCCATGATATTCATGCATCAAATTGATTATAATAATCATATAATAGTCAATTATACAATAACATAATCAATTACATCACCTCTAATCACTGCTCCATATAATTGAAGAGTTAGGGTTAAGAGAAGAGGAACATTCATGGGTCTTTTGGGAATTAGGTAACAAAAAAAAGATAATAAGTTAATTCATTCATAAACTTTCATAATCAATGATTATTAATCAATTTTAAACTAATTAATTAAATTTAGAACGTGACCCACGAAATTGAGAGAAATCTAAAAAATTTGGAATAACATTAAAATAGATTTTGAAGGAACCTCTTGGGGAAAGGAGTCCCAAGAGTTAAGATTTTTCCCATACCTTAATATTCCTAAATAATAAATGGAGAAAAGCCTTCTTATTGAACTCTACTTGAAACTTTGACCTTCTTATTCAATGTGGTCTTTGGTTAGTGAGAGAATCTAGAATAGAAGTAAGAGCAATTGAATATACAATTTAGGGATTTGTTTTGGTGCAGGCATGGGTTTAAAATGAACTAAATTCAATATATGTTAACCCTAATATACCAAAATCACCCCTCACTTAGTTGTACATTTAAAATAAAAGTCCAATTTGACATTAAGTTTGAACTCCACTCAGTCTTCAAGACCACCTGCACAAGTCGAGAAGGACACCACGACTAGTGGTGTGGCTCGTAAAATGTGAGAAAGTAAATAATCTAAAAGTGACACCACCCATAAATGCTAAGTGAATATCACGACCAAACCACCTTGCCCGTCAAGTGCACCACGATGGTGAAGTGGCTCGTGGTGACTTGGGAAGTAGCTACCCCAACATGGCGCTTCCCTAAACTTCTATGTGAAGTTCACTAGCAAGCTCCTCGCTCGTCAAGTGAACCACGAGTCATGAAGTGGCTCATGGTGTCTTTTACAATAGCTAGTCCAAAATGCCTCCACTTTTCATTGGACAAGGAAACTCCACAAGCCCCACACTGGCTCGTGGTTATGCTCGTGAAGGTTGAGGAAATATCCTCCCTTTTGGGGAATCCTTGGCTTTCCACTCAAGGTTGTCACTCCTCCCTTGGCCTTTACCCCTTTAACCCCTCCTTAGGTACACACACATATATATATGTATTATATTTTCATTTTCAAGCCTACAGACACAACTTTTAAAACCATCCTAATAGCACTAGCACACACACTAGCCTAGGTTTTTAGTTCACCGGACGTTACAGTCGTTTTTAAATCCTTATGAACTTATCTTCTCAAACTAAGTTAGTTTCCTTAAGATAACACTGCAAACATCTTTAAAATACTTTTTAAGTAATTATACCAGGCATAGAGTTGTAGCTTAAGTCATTGGATTTTAGAGGTGTAATACTAAATGATCATACCTTTACACTAAACCCTATTATAAGCCTTGAAAAGACCTTTTAGATATTGAGTGAGTGATGAGTCCACATATTGGACTTATTTAGGGCTTTATTTTGATAGGTTTAGAATCCATAAATGCATACTTTGTCTTAATGACTACCTTGATTTTAAGGTATTTTGAGTTTGAGGAAAAACATGAACACTACTTGGCAAAAAGGAACCAAATGACCGAAATAATGAAGAAATGAAGGCCTGAGGATCGCCGAGTTCAGTTGGCGCATCACCAACAGGTATGAAGATTTTCTTTTGTTCCATTGAGCTGAACCCCAAAGAAAAGGAGCATTCAGTGCATTGGTGATTAGTTCCGCGAAGCGATACTGTGTTTCCCAATGATCCAAATCACAAAGATGTTGTAGGTTAGCACAATATGGCGATAGAGATATCAAATGGTTGATCGCCGAATCGATCGAGGATCCGGTCTAACTGCGTCGAGTGATCTGCTACAACACAAATGTTTGAAAACTATAAATAGTTGCTATTACTTTTAGCGTAGTATCAATTATCATAGAAATTTTAGTATTGAACAGTAATTTTTGCTTTTATTTTTGAGTTCTAAGTATGAAGAGGGTTTCGAAGAACTTGAAGATTCAAAGTGTTTCGTCTCCAAGAATTTGAACTTGGGTCTCTTGGATTCTTCACTTTTGTCTTGTAACAAGACTTAAATCTTCATACCTATTTAAATGCAAACTCATTTTGGTATAAATTTGTATCTCGTGAACATGTCTAGCCAACACAGCAGTTCTTGAGGTGTGATTTCTTTATCATGGGTTAGATATCTATTAAGTCTTGCTTGTTGATGGTTTATTTGTTGTTTAAATATTACTTCACTTAGGGCATCTCCAACCCTACACTCTATTTTATTCTCTAGATATAGAGTTCTCTATTTTTTTAGAAAATCAACTCCAACCAAATTCTCTATTTTACTCCCTAAAAAGAATCTTTTTCTCTCTCCTTAATATTATATTATTATTTCTATTTCATTTTTATTTTCTTATTTCATATAAATCATTTATTTCTTTTTCCCAATGATTACTTTATATAATTCTCATGTGATAAAATATTATCTTTTTCAAATTTTTTATTTAATATTATTATAGTTTATTCTAAAATTTTAAATATCATAAATTTCTTGAAAATATTATATAAAATATAAAGTAATGAAAAATTCAAATAAAAGTAAAACTGATTACATAAACACTCAATTTTTGAAATTAATACGTTGCTCCTATAAATGCTCTATTAATGCATTACGGAGTTCAAAATGAGCATTTTTGTCCTCAATTTTATTATGTCTACCTAAAAATTGTTCAAATCGTAGATTTTAATCTATCACCATTTCTAACATTGCAGTTGGAGACTCTACGACATCTTGAATTGGTGCATTAAGATCACGTCCACAATTATCATGTTTTGTAGTATAATACGTGTAGTCATTATATCAAGTAGCATTTCCTTTCTTCAATACTCCGAATGCACGTTCCACATCTTTTCGACGTGATTCTTGTTTCATCGTAAATTAATTAATATGTTATGCATTATATTTTATATTGTATTCAAATTATTGTGTTATGTATTGTATTGTTATTTGTATTTACATTAATTTTTCATCTTACCATTTTAATTTTGTGTATTCTTTATAAGGAAAATTAATAATAAAATAAATTTTACTATTGGTGAAAATTATTTAAAATATATTAATTGAAATTAAAGTAGTATATATTAGATAATATATTTTTAATAATAGTATATTACATTTAAAAAGGATCATGAATATTAAATATTTGATTAATGAAATTATATGTAAAATAATATGTTAATTGAAAAGTAATGGAAATAATAATAAAATATTGAAAAAGTGAAATAGAGAGTGTGAATAGTAGTTCTCCAAATCTGGAGAACTACTATTCACCTCTATATAAATGGAGTATACAGAGCAATATGGAGAGGGGTTGGAGAAGACATTCTCTATTTTACTCTCCAAATATAGAGAATGGAGAGTAAAATAGAGGTGGATTAGAGATGGTCTTAGTAGTTAAAAATGAAATTAATAGGGTTGTAGTTGCAAAAATAATTTAACTTCTGTATTTACGACATGCTCGAGAGAGTGGTCGTAAAACCAAGACTACTAAGTTGATTGCCGGTAGGATTGGGTTGATATGAGGTTCTGCTCGAGAGAGTGAACCCTAGTCCTTTTCCCACACACCTAGCTCGAGAGACTGAGTGGGCTAAGACAGAGGCTTCTCTTCATTCGACAAGTAGGTTTTTCAGACGAACCCATATAATTCAGGGTAATTTGCTTTAAATAGAGCTTATCCCCACTATAGTCTAGCCTAGTAACAAATTTTAAACAAATTTATTTTTAAAAGCATGTACTCAATAGTTTAGTCTATCATGTATTCCTATCACATCCCAAGAATTCCGCTTCCCATTAGTATCTCTTATTGTATTTTTGATGTTTTTGCTTACTTGTGACAAAGCCCCCATTAATATTTGGATCTTGCATCACCCCTCAAACTTAATATGTTTTTATTTAATGAAGTTTTTAGATATGACTAGTTACAACGTAATTTTATTTTTCCATCAATTATAACAACCACTCCTTGTCGAAATGACCTGTAAAACTCCGAAAGTATCTGACCTTAAATAGAGTCTCACATGTTGATCTAAGGTTAGTAACACTTTACTAAAGACTAAAATAATGTTAATAAATCATTTAGGAAGTTTTAGAGTCAAGACATCAAGAAACATCCATGACGTCCGTAAGCTAGTCTAATTTGACTAGTGAAACGTCCTTAGGTTTTCGGAAAGGTTTAGAGGTGGCGTATGAAGTGTAAAAATTGTAAAATGACATTAATAGGTAAAACCTTGTATATAGAGTGAAAAAGTCCAGGTCCGACCCCACAAGGGTCGCCTTAGGGGTCCACGAAAGGACCCCAAACTTGGCTTGTCAAGATGCCAAATAGGCAGCCAAAATACATATTGATTTATATATGTGTACTTAGTGTATATACGATATGAAGAGTTATATTTGATTGTTTTCGTGTTGAGCGAAAAAGATTGGGTTTAGTGGTAAGGAAGTTGAGGTAGTGTTGTAAGTGACCATGGTTGAGTAATGTAGAAAGGTATTAAGGGTATGATATGAGCGGTTAGTTGGAATGTTTGGGGGTCTAATTGGGGATTGTCAATGTATTAGAACAGTTAGGTTATAATCAAGAAACTGGTAAGTAGGTTGACTAAGAAGGTGGAGAAGCGAGTGTTTAATTCATAATCCTACCAGTTGATTTCTTACGTTATGTGGTATCATTGAGTTGACGGATGATGCGTACAAGTACCTGTGTTTGTACTGATACTACTCTTGCTATGTTTTTTTTGATATAGTCTGTCTGGATGCAGGTTTCCGATGTTTCTTAGGTGAAGACGAAGAAAATTCATTAGCATCTTTCATTCTTTCTTTTGCATGGTGGGAACTATGTCTTTTCTTTATCTTATCCGATCCAGCTACCTCTTTATAGCTCTATTACATGTTTAGACTAGATCTAGGGGAGTTGTTAAATTACTTTACAAGTTTTAACTAAAAGTGTTTCTAAAGATATTATTTATAAAATTATATTTTTGTAATTACCTCAATTTTCTTTAGATTTTTTGCATGTTTAACTATTGGGATATGAAGGTTCTCCTACTTAGGTAGGGTGGGTATCCACACGGCCCGGTGGATTGGATCGTGACATTTATAGTGTGAACATGTCTTTTACCATTCTAACCAATTTTGTAATGGCCAAAAGGATTTTCCCTTATAAGAAAGAATACTCTAATTAAAGAAAATTCCAAGAGTCACAAATAATTTTAAGGCATGTATGGAAAGTCACTTGGTAATTGAAATTTCTGCATAGTAATTATGCTGACTTGTTTGTTTGTCACAATGTAATTACAGTGGAATGATAAGTGTATTGTTTGGAGGCACAAGTACAAATATAAGGTTATATTAAATTTTAAAAATAAAAGTTACTTATCTAAACTTAAAAAGAAAATAATAGACAAATACGAGGCTTTATAAATAATATTAAATAAAATATTTAGGAGATATATTGTCTTTATATTAACTAAAATAAAAGTTTTTCTTAACTAATATTATAAAAAATAGTTTATTAATATTTTTTACAAATTAGTATATTTTAAATAAATTAACCATAAAAACTAACAGAACAAAATTTCTATTAATATTATGAAATGCATGTTTGACAAAATGTCAATATTATAAATATAATGTCATAAAGTTATTAAAATTTTGACAAAAAGATAATCTATGAAGCCTAACTAAAATATCAATGACTTGCAATTTGAAATATCAACTTCAATACTATTAAAACAAATAAAACCTAAAATAATAGCATAAGTTCTAAATTAAAATCAATAAAATTTAACATAATATTCTTTTTTCAAATTTCAACATAACATATAAAAATATACTTTAAAATAAAAAAAAATCATAAGGCTATATCCTTATTCAACAATGAGTTCTACCTTAATTTGAAAATAGAGTACTAACAACATTATGGTAATGATCAAACAAAATAGAATAAATAAATAAATAATGCGAAAAATTGAATGAAATCAAATGAAATGGTAGAGATTGAAGATGAGAAGGAAATAATATATATATATATATATATATATATATATATATATATATATATAGAGAGAGAGAGAGAGAGAGAGAGAGAATATATTGGAATAACAAAAATAGTTCTTTTAAATATTTTATAACAAAATAAGTTTTTCAAAAAACTCATAGAAATAAAAGATAAATTAAAAAAATAATATCATTAAAAAGAAGAAAAGAATTTTAAAGTTTTTTATCCAAATTACATCACTTAATTCCTAACCCTCCTTTGAGAATTGGGTGTGTGAACTACCCTTCAATTACACTCAATTCCTCTCGTACCAAGTAATTACTTGATCTATCAATTATATCAAAGATTGTAATTAATAGATTATATCGAATCTCAGTTTTATTGTGGCTTCTCAAACCGTACCTTAGCCTCATTTTGTTGTGCTTTCTATTCCAAAGTCACAAATATAAGGGTACACTTGTTACGATCCAATCAATCGAACTGTGCGGGCACCTACTCTAACACCTAAGTAGGAGAAGCCTCATATTCCAATTGTTATAACATGTGGAAATTAAAAGAAAAACATAGATAAATGAACTAACATGGTTTTATAAATAAGATCTATTAAAATAATTTCAAGTTAAGACTTGTAAAGTAATTAACGCCCCCAAGGATCTAGTCTAAACAGGTACAAGAGCTACTAAGAGTACAAACATGACATAATAATGGATAGACACATCTCTCACCATACGAAAGGAAAATTAAAACTTGTAAAGTAATTAACGCCCCCAAGGATCTAGTCTAAACAAGTACAAGATCTAGTAAGAGCAAGCATGACACAATAATGGATAGACACAACTCTTATCATATAGAAGGAAAATTAGAAGCGGCTGGAGATTCTCTTTGTCTTCACCTAATGAAATAACGCCAACCCTGCATCTAGACTATTCCAAAAAAGCATAATAAGAGTAGTATCAATACAAAACCACACGTACTGGCAGACATCATCGGTGAATTCGATGCGTACCGCATAATATAAGAATTCAAGTAGCAAGAACATGCAATATAATCAATAGCTTGTTCATCTTTACCCTCTCTCGAATGCTTTAGAATTACACTAGTGACCTTACCACCAACATTCTGACTAACCACACACGACGTACCCTTGCCTTCTCTTTATCTTACCCGGACCCTGCCACATGACATCTTTTATCAAGGCTTCCCAACTACCAACCACAAATTTATGTCTTTCACGGTGGAATCTACCTAAGTATTTTCATTATGTACACTATCCCCACTTCTCACCATTGCAACACATGAACAACCTTTTCTCTCAAACATTAGCAACTATTGAACCCTTTCCCTTCGCGGATCGTTCAATAACGAGATACATAACGAGCTAAATAAATAAATATAGTGGAACAAACATATATAGGTCATCATAATCTTTTAGCTCTTCAGGAGAAATACAACTTCAATTATAACTTATTCACAGCGTACAACTTCACAAATTTCAAGATATACATATATGTCAAGTCATTGGTCCTCTCATAGAACCCATACCTAAACTTTTAGTGCATCGGTACGTGGTACCCGTTTCAACTTAGCGTGTCGGATCGTGACACCCATTTCAATATTTATGTTGGTACGTGTCAACCGATTCCAGTTAGTTTGCCGGAGCTCAATACCCGATCTAATAAACAAGTCAATATCACAACCACAATGTATATTCTCATATTCATATAATCAAGACATGATTCATGGCATACCTCATTCAATTATCCTTATATAAAGTTAGTGTAATCAGTTATGCAACATTCACATACTTACATGCATTATAACGAAATAATTACTAACGTACATCACACTAATGTGGAATCACCACCATCACAATGAAGCATTCACTAACGTACATTACAAAACCATTATTCAACCATACCTAGACCTAGTTCATTGTCTAAGGCTTCTTCCTATGATTTAAGTCATAATCTACTCGGTGCACGAAGGTATATGCATAATTCTTATTATTGAATGACTTTATACCACGCAGTGAGAACACATTTATAACTACTCATATAATAAACCTAGCCTACCGGGGCGCCAAGCAGCTATACGAAAATTTTGGCTTTGATTCTTGTTTCTGGACTTCGTGACGGTGATATTGATCGAAAATTCACAATCCATCGACCTCCTTACACTGCAAGCTTAGAGCAACTTTTTGAGAGTTTCTATGGTGGTTTACGTCTAAATAAGGTGTTTAAGGAAGAAGGAAAAAATAAAATTTTGCATTATTTATATTTTGTCCTGCCTATCCCACTCTGGGGCTAGCTTACCCAACTAAAGCGTCACCACCATAGCGGCAGCTGGCCCACTCTGGCGGGAGGGTGGCCCAATTTTCCATAGACATTACTCATTTTCCAATTAACAACGATTCGGATCGTTATAACACTTCAGATCAAAAAGTTACAATTCAGACAACAACGCAATGGTGTTGGCATACATGCGTAATTTCATTATAAATCAATCAAGAGGTTTGTGGACCTCAAAGGAAATGTTTGTCAATATTCTATGAATGGAATGTTATCAATATTATCCTATGAATGGCCAAATTGAGAATAGAATCCAATGAACAACCTTTTTACTTTATTCTTTCTGGCTAGTGGAGAACAATAGAATCCAATGAACAACCTTTTTACTTTATTCTTTCTGGCTAGTGGAGAACAAGATTATCTTTTCTGAATGGAATGTTATCAATATTATTCTTTTATATCTATTATATAGAATACTATTAGTTAAAATAGAGCTATCAACATATTACCTTCAAGGATTAAAATTTCAATTAAGTATAATTATGCGATTTAACTAATACTACTTCCCATATAATAGTATGCACTGAATTGGTGGTCCCATTGAATGAATTTTTTACTTTTAACTCTTTCGATTCTACATTGCAACTAAACTCATTTACTTTTTCTAAATGATGAAAAACTTCGTTTAATTTCACGTTAAAATTTTTTAAATGTTTTAAAGACACTGTTGTAAAATTTAATACAACAAAAATTATGTGAAAATATATTCAGAAAACTTTTAAGCTAACAGGAACTTACATTTAAATTTAAACAGAAACTAACATTTAATTCTTTTTAAAAAATTGTTTTTAAGCTAAATTTGGAATACTTACTTTAAATATAGAGTAACAATAAACAATTAACATTACACATTGATAATTTTATGGTTTGATATTTATTAATTTATTTTATCTGTGAAGTTGTATTTTACCAGTGAAAAAGTGCATGTTATTAAATGAAGACTATGTGTGTTTAACTCAAATTATAATTAATTGAAGATTAAATATATCTAATATGCATTATAATAACTAAAATAAAATTTATCAATGACTAATGTTGTAATGTTTGCCTAAATTATTTTACAACAAAAAAAAGATTGGTCATTTATGCACTTCTACTTTGTATTTGTCTTCAATTTATACATCTCATAATTTGTTATTTTGTACGAGACATAAATATATATATTTTCTTATTATAATATCTCAAAAATTATATTTCACATGATTCTCATTTCTAAAAAACAACCTGTTTGAAAGGTAAAATTTAAACATCAACATTTAAAAAATAAAATATATAATTTCATACACTAACAATATTGTGCTTTGGTCGTGTTAGCGTGGAATTTGTCTCATCTAGTTACTTCTACAAGTATCAGAAAACAGACCATATATGATAGTTTATGAAGAAAGCATTGGTATATCAGCTGAAAAGGGTAAAACAAACCATATCCCTAACATATTAAAAAAAAAATTATCACCTATTGAATCTTAATTATCCAACTTTATTTTACGATAAAAATGCACCTTGTTTAACAAATTTATTGTTATATAATGAAATAAACGAGAGAGAAAAAAAATAGAAGGGAGAATGAACAAAATTCAGCACATTGATATATATTGCATCGTTTCACACATTTAAAAAAAAGCAAAAGATTACGAGTGTGTTTGGTATGAAGGAAAACATTTTCTGGAAAATGTCTTCCAATTTTCCGATGTTTGGTTGGGACAAAAGTTTTGGAAAATGTTTTCCAAATCAACTCATTTTCCTCAAAATTAAGGAAAATGACTTCCCTTCAAAAATTAAGGAAAACATTTTCCATAACTCTCCTCCAATTTCAAATTACATTTTTTTTTTGGGAAAAACTCAATTTTAAAAAAATATTTTCAATTTCAAATTTTTTATTTTTTAACCTGATCCTTGACCTTCCCCCCACCGGCCAGCCCCCCCCAACCCCATTCCCTCCCCAAAAAATTAATTTTGCTTTTTAAAAATATTTTCAACTTCAAATTTTTATTTTTAAACTCCTACCCCAAAAAATTAAATTTGTTTTTGAAAAATACTATAAAGTTCACATTATTATTTTTTCACTCTTACCCCATCCCACCCCCACTCCAAAATAAAAGTTGTTTTTACAAAATATTTTCAATTTCACAAATTATTTTCTACTTTAGTAAAAATAAAAGATGTCTCTCAAAAACATTTTTCATTCATAAATCAAACTCTAAAAATCATTTTCGAAAAGTATTTTCTACTCAACAACTAAACGTGAGAAAATAAGTCCAACATGTACTTGTCTTTCAGGAAAACATTTTCTAGGAAAACATTTTCCTTCGTACAAAACAGTNCTCCCCACCCACTACCCCAAACAAATAATAATTTTGATTTTAAAAAATATTTTCAATGTCATTAATTATTTTTTACTCTAGTAAAAATAAAAGATGTCTTTGAAAAATGTTTTTCATTCATAAATCAAACACTAAAAATTATTTCCGAAAAATATTTTCTACTCACAAACCAAACATGAGAAAATAAGTCCAAAATCTACTTGTTTTCCAGGAAAACATTTTCTAGGAAAACATTTTCCATGGAAAACATTTTCCTCCATACCAAACACACCCTACATCACAATTTATAGAATTTTAAGGAAATAACTTAAAAAACATTTATACGTGATTGGTTTTCCTAACACTTTTACAATTGTGATTTCTCCTTTATCATAGCTCCAAATTAGGTGATTCAAAATTAATTGTTATTAGAGAGATTGGAGTTACACAGTAGAGTGATCGGGAAGCGTCGAGTACTTCCTGTTTGAGGTAAAATCCCTTAATTACAGGTTGCCTTAGTTATTTTATTCTTGAATGTGTAGGTTATTGCATGACCTCAAAATTGATTTGTCTCTATTTTTTGACGGAGTCATTTTCGAGATTTTCGACAGGGATTTCATAATCCTCGTTTTGACTCCGAAATTGATTTGTCTTTATTTTGTGTTTTGGTGTCTAAATAAAGTAATTGTATTAATATGATCCTATTTTTGATAGTATGACAGCTTCTGAGGTCATACGAAAAGGAATGGCTTTAGAAAGGTGATTTGGTATCCGTGTGATCAACCTAAAGGTAGGCTACGACATTCTTTTCCACTAGATTAAGCTTAAATGTGTGAACTCATATTGATTTGAGGGAATTGAGAGTGGGTAGCTAGTTACTCATGCTACGTTACTTAGGCTTTATTTGTTTGGACTTAATGGAGGTCTAAATCTAATGGTTCAGATATCAGACTATTAAGTACGTTTATTTTTCACTTAAAAATCTTTAATGAATTTGAATGAAACAGATTCTAAATATCATACATACTCTTTAAAATACACTTTAATGTTTTAAAAAAATTATGCTCCTTATTTTTTGCTTCAAAAAATAAAATAAAATTCAAGCCTCTCCTTCTCCAATTTTATCAATTGTCCAAATTCATTCGCTGAAACTTCCAATTCTTGTTCTTACTAACTTATCAGAATTTGGCAAAATATGTTGTAAAAATCTTATTGGATTAACTTGCAAAACAACTTCACAAATGCATGTTGGAAACGGATGATGCATATCATTTTAATGTATCATCTTTATTATGTATTTTATAGAAGAATACATGAGCCGACACATTATAAAACAAAAAGATGTTTAATTTCTTAATTTAAGGTTAATTTATGTTGATTTTTTACAAAAAAATTAAGACAACATTATTTTCTAATAATTTTTTTATTATTTTAGTTTATAATGTATTCCAGATAGTTTGATTTTATCTTATCGGACTTCAAAATATGTATTTATATATTCAAATAGCTTAGCTTTTATCAAAGAATATTTTATTTAGTCTATAACAGATTTTTTCCCTAATATTCTGTTAATATAAAATTTAACTATTATTTTATTTTAACTTATAATATTTATGTTGTGAACACACATTAATAAATTATATTTATTTAGATGTCTAAAAACAAACAGTCTTAATTATTGAGTATTCATATCCATATACATAAATTTAATAATTTATATGTGCATTTAGATTCAGACATCTTAATATTAATGAAAACAAATGAGGCCTTAGATACCATATTTTAGACTTAGTTGAGTAATTTTGGAATTTAGGAGCATGCTAGTTCGGTTATGTGATCATCCTATATTGTGGCTTGACTTGTGTGTTGTTTTTGTCGCATATTTGCCCATAGTTTAGGTTTGGAGCAGCGCTTGTCAATAGACTTTCGGTATTTGTTGCCTTTAGGCCTTTGTTCATCTCTATCGTCGATTCAAATGACTTAGCTCCTTGTAGTGGCCTAGTGTAGCAGATTTGAGTCTAGTAGAACGAGCCTTAGTTTAGGCGTTGACCCAGCTTTGACGGTCTTCTATTATTTCACGACTTAAAGTGCACCTTAGACATGACATGGCACATAAGATCCTGAAAGGCTTTACACAAGCCACTTGACATACATAGACGACACATAGTAATAGACAACGTAAAGAATTTCAGTTCAAGAAAAGAGTTTGAAAATGAAGCAGAAGTCTAACATAGTTTTGACAAACCATCTATCATATCAAAATAAATGGTTGCGACGTAATATGTACACCATATACAACATCCAAAAATAAGACATAGGAAAGAAATAGAGTGGCATTGTGCTTGAACGTGGGGACTCACCACTTCTTCAAAGTCTCTAGGTGCTCACTAGCCACAAACGGAGGAAAAGGAGTCATAAATACCTACATTAGTCATGAAACAACATTGACACAATATGCATTAATACATAGAATGCACTAAGTTTGAGGGAATGCAATAAAATATGAAACATGTTCATAAGATGACATATCCATAACATGAAATGCAGGTCGAAGCTCAACATCGGAAAAGCTTTTAAAGAGACATCATAAATGATTTATAAGGTCAATGCATTTTGAAATTATCATGAAAGCTTCAAAAAAACATTTCAAAGTAACTTATATGGTTTTGCGAGATACTTACTATTAACCAACATTGACCATGCGAGTTATCACATGAAATCCGGTATCTTGCTCCCACATCGAAAAGAGATATAATTTCTTGTCAAGGCAAGTACCTTAACTTCTAGCTAGGTAGATTCAGAAGCTATGTGACTTAAGAGAACCTACGCGGGCACGTCATCAGGGACAAGGAGATTGCTACTAGAAACCCGACTTCTACTACCGGGAGAGCCTCTATCTAAATATCCTCTCAATGGTAAGTAAAAAAATCCTAAACGAAATAATCATAAACATGAAATATCATCATCCATGAATAATCACAATGAAGTTACTAATTCAAGCTAAAAATATCATAGAATAACTTCTTAAAACTTGAATAATGTATGAGCGAGAAAACTTTTCACAAAAAAAGCAGATCCCTTAATGGGAAAACCCTTTCACAGATTATTGATGTCAATGTTATAGCAGCCTATATCATAAAATAATCCTTTTCATAATCCATGCATAAGTTTATGAAAATTTCATTCATAGCTTCATAACTTCTTCATAAATTTTTATCAATTAGGATTCATAGTCAATGTAACGACACTTAACATGAAATAGGACAAGGTAGAGTCTATCATCTGTTTAATGAGTTAATAAGGTGTTAAATGATGAATAATAGATTTAGTAGTCAGTTTGAAGGGTTTAGAAGTCGAATGTTAAAGAACGACCAAGACGTTCGGAAACTAGCCTTGTTTGTGTGCTAGTGTGTCCTTGTTTGTTGTGCATGTTTTTAGGTGTTGTTGGGGTCTAAAATCAGTGGGGATGACCCTAGAACCTAGAGGGACATACCTACGGTCAAAACGTCCGGGAATGACTCCCAAGGACCAATCAAAGGGTCCTTGAGGAGGACCCAAGGTGTGGCAAGAAGGCTGCAAAAGCAGCCTGTTTTTTGCACTGCCTGCGCGTCGCGCAGCTGCCACTTAATGGCAAAAATTTTCCCTTGTGACACGGGCTTGTCAAGAATCATTCTGCGTCGAAATTAATTCCAAAACCAAGATGTGGAGGTGTCCCCGCGACGCGCAACCATGTCTCAGACTTGGTCGCGTCATTTTAAAGTCAAATTAGGCTTGGTTAAAGGGTCAAATTAGTGTAGGGGTCTTTTGGGTACTTTGGGGGTTATTTATAAACATTTATTGAGTCACTTTAAACCCCAATTCACCTATCAAAACAAAACCCTCAAGTTCAAAACAAATTTCTCCAAGCTCTTTCTCCAAAAACCTCCATTGATGAAGCTTTGAAGCTCCAAGGAAGAAGGTCAAATTCTTCAATTTTCAACCCTAATTTCGTGGGCTTTCTATCAAATAAGGTATGGTAGTTCATCCTTGATCCTTCTCTCATTTAAGGAGCCAATCCAAAGGCTTTTCAAAACCCTAAATTCTTCTATTTCGAATACTAAGAATGGGTTCTTGTATGAAAAGGTTTCAATGGATGGACTATGATGTTTTCAATGTTAAGTGATGGTTTTATGATCAAAAACTTCATGGACCCATGATCATGTATATTCGAAAATCTGACTTATGAATTGGGTTTGATAAGATATGATTAGACAAGGTTAGAATTGTGTTTTCTTATGTTGTATTGTGATTATCTACTGCCATTCATGCCTTATTATGATGACTTATTAGAGAATTGAGAAAAGGTGGTCAAGACTTGGATGAAGGGTAAGTTGATCTATATTGTCTAGTTCTTATTGAATTGATCATGAGTAGTATGGTCCAGTTATGGTGGCGGTGTTTACTTGAAGTATATGAATATATATGTGAATTATGATTGTGGCCTTGGAGTCATTGATTGTGAAGTAAAGTGATGTTGTGATGTATATGCATAAGATGTCTTATGAAGTTATGCATGTGGGCCAAACTCATAAATAGATCCCTAAACATGTTGGATTTTTCCCTTAAGGTACCTCAACTATGTCATTTTCCTCTTGAATTATTGAACCACCCATAATTTGTTCCTTTTAAACACTGCTGACTGATTTTGATCGGCTTTTCTATTGTAAATGCCTCCAATTGTGTTTGTATTGTAATGATTTTGATTGAAGGAATGAAGACAAATTGTTTGTAGTCTCATTTGTTTTCTAATGTGTTCAAATGACTTGAAATAAAACACAATTATTCTCGAAAATTTGCACTATCAGTTGGACTAATGAGTTCTGGAACAACATGTGTATCCTCTATCGATACCCCCTTGCAAAATATTGTTCTACATCATCCAACGATGTTTAACAGTAAAAAATTATTGATGGTTCAATGATTCAATAGGAAAATAACATTGTTGAGGTACTTGATAGGAAAAATTCAATAAGTTTAGGGATCTGTTTGTGTATTTGGCCTATGCATGTGTGTCTTGAAGATTCTATGTCTAAATGATGTATGATGTGAATGTGAAGCATGATAGTGTTTGAATTATGATGAATGTAGTATGATCATGTTTAGAAGTCAATGTTATGAATGATGGTAGTTATGTGAAGGGTGTTCTCACATATACTCACACACACAAAGAATGAATGAATGAAGTTAAAGAACGAATGAGGGATTTGGGAGGTATACACTATTCTTGAGTAGAGATATAATGTCTAGCATCAACCTCGATATTCCAAAGAACTCTTAGGAATGAAAAGGGGGGATTTTGGGTGGACACTCTTCGTAAATTGAGATGAAGTGTTAAGTAGCAACCTCACTATTCCCAAGAGCTTTCCAATGAATGAATGATAGGTTGGAGGTTGGATACTCTTCGTGACATTATGTACTATTCAAAAGTAACCTCTAGAGATGAGTACTCTCCGTTAGTTGAGATGTAATACTTAGTATAAATCTCTTAACTTACAACGAATGAATGTCTAAGACTCCGTCGAAGCTTTATGCTTAGTGTTGAGAGGATTTGAAGAAGGGGTGGATACTCTTCATGAATAGAGATGTTGTATCCAATGTACCTCTTGAGATGAGTGTACTTTGTTAGTTGAGATGTAGTACTTGGAAGCAATCTCCTTATCCCTTAACTAGGCGCCCACATATGTCTAGCTATTGGAGATCCATGTAAAGGCTAAAAGAATGACCCTACCTTAGGCAAGTGGAGATACCTCATTCGGTAGGGGTTAATACCAGGATTCCATATCAAGCTCTCATGGTCTATGTCAGTTAAAGCTAGGCCCCACAAATGAATGTAATGAACTTACTATTCTTAAGGGTGTACTACTTAGGGAAGGTGGTGGAATGGGACGCCATCTATCAATTGCACAAGTAGACACTTGGAGGGAGTCTTGGTGTGTCCTTGTTAGAAAATGTATGAATGGGTTACTATATGATGTTAATGAAGTAAGTTGACTTTATGTCTAATTTTAATGAAGCATGTTGATTTTAAGTCTAATGTTAATGAAGCATATTTTCTTATGTCTAATGTTGATGAAATTTTATGTAAATAATTGAATGTGATATGCCTAATCTTGGGTGATTCCTAAGGAGCACTAAGGTGGGTGTAGTAGTATGGGAAACTACTTTCACATTGCACTAGTGTAACCAGGGGATTGTCTTAGAGGATGATCTTTATATGAAGTTCTTAAATGCATATATGGTTCCTCTAGTATCTTTAGTATGGAATGTTGACTTGTTGAATTTGAATGATGTATGCTTATCTTTGGTAGTTTTAAGGATCACATAGGTGTGTATTGAAGAGGTTGTATGAGCGGTCTCTTCATGTCTTACCTAGGTGAGTCTTAGGATAACTTTGGATAGGAAAGTCTAAATGATTAATGTGACTTAATGTTGAGAATTATGGAAATATTACCTTGTATATTACATGATGACTTATATGATGTCTTGTACACTTGACTCATGAAGGTCTTATCAAAATAACATGAAAAGTATGTTTCAACTAAAATGTCCTCTTTAAGCATGTTTTTGCATATTCCTATGCTTAGTAAAATATTTGTACTAACTACATGTTCTTCTATATTTTCTAAAAGTATAGGTGGAAAGTAAATGAAGGTTCCTTGAAGGTGAAGCTTGGGAAGTAGATTCCTCTCAAGATTTGTATGTCTGATGTACCGTGGTTTCACGGTACTTTCAATGTCTTTTCCTTAAGTTTAGTGTGTGTCTAAAGCCTTTTTGTATTGATTTTTGATGTAGTTTTCTATTTATTTCCAGGAAATCTGTCCAAAGGAGAACGTGGAGATTTTGAGCTGAAATCGCAGAAGTGACCACCTACGGACCCCATGACAGTCCGTCGTGACTGTGACGGTCCGTAGGGGTCAACCGTCGTGAGAATATAATGGCTGCTGAAGGAAGTTGGGGAATTCTGACCAAGTGTGGTACTACGCAATCTCACGACCAATCATCATAGTCACGATGGTCCGTCGTGCACATTCATCAAGTCTAACAGAGAGTAGTCCCAGTACCCAACTTTAGAAGATTCTAAGTGTCGTGGAATGAAGCCCCTCGATGGACTGTCGTGCTTGAAACGGTCCGTCACACCTATCCGTCGAGGGTAATATAGAGTTGATGAAGAAAGCATCAAAGATTTCTTCTAAGTATGGAACGACGGAAGCCACAACGGTCTGTCATGAAGGTCGTCGACTCGGATACATTTTTTGCAGATTTTTCCTTAAATAGATTTCCCTCTTTCATTAGGTTTTGTTTTATTATAAATAGTTCGAAAAACCTCATTTTGGGGTTAGACCTTTGGATATTTTTCAGTTTTATTGTCTAAGTATTGAACTCTAGATTTTGGGGATTTGATATTACTTTTACGGAATCAATTATTGGTGTTTTGGTGTTTTATTTAAGTAAATTTCTAGATTTTCTTCATTCTCATCAAAGTAAGTGCACGAATTCTTATATTATCAATATGAACTGTGTGATTATTAGCATGATTAACTAAACTCCATAACTAGGGTTGTGGGTACCATGACTAAATAACAAGGTAAAACCTAGCTAAAATAACAATTCTAGAATAGTGTCTTGCATGTATTGCTAATTCTTTCGCTTAAAAGTCTTTTTGACGGATGGCGGACATTAGAACTCGGCCTTTTGCTACTTGCCGGACCAAGGAGGTAGATAATAGGAAAAGAATTATCAACATAGATTTAGTGTATACTATCTAATAGGCTAGTGTCGGTTGGTACGAAGTAACAACTTGGTCAAATATCGAATATGATGCTTAATATGAGGTAAAGATGAGGTTTATTGAATCAACACACGTAGCCGGACCAAGGTGCGGAGTGAAATTCTCTAGATGCCGGACCAAGGATTTAGAGATACCTATCTTATAACTTTGCATGCAAGATACTAGGAAAGGATTGTTATAGCTAGAATTACCGAGTTAGGAGCCTGTGGGGAACACTTACGCCCTAGTTACTCTCATTACTTGATTAAACTCCAATACTTGAACCTTTCACTTGTTTACTTTAATTTAGCTAATTGCTTTTAATAATCAAAACCCCTTTTGGTTATTTGTTTTTGGGAAATAATTGACTAAATAGAAGTAATAATAGAATAAAATTAAGTCTGAACCATTTTCCTCATGGGAACTATCTCAAACCTCACTAGTTGGGTTCTTTACTTTATGCGACCGCTTTTACTTCTTTTCGAGAAGTAAATTTGAGCGTATCAAATTTTGGCGCCGCTGCCGGGAAAAGTGGCTTTTAGATTAACTTTAAGCTTTTTACCGAAGTTTAGTCAACATTTTCCTAATTTTACTTTTTCTTTTTGTTTTTGTCTCCTGCAGGTCTAACTTCCTTAATGCCAAACACACGGAGTAGAAGAATACCCGTAATTGAACCTGACCCCGAACTATAGCGTATTTTAAGAAGAATGAACCAGAATTTGGGCATCCAAGATGATGAGGTCGATCAGCAAATGCCACCATTGGTCGATGCTCGTGACCCTGTATTACGTGATATTCGTGGGTAAGGTGAAATACGGATACAACCTCCCGCTCCACGCCCTCAAGAATACTATAAGGGCTATGAAAATATCGCAGACTCTGATGGGCCACTCGTCTTGCCCCCTCTACCACACGACCACACTTTTGTGGTAACTAGTAATTTGATGCAAAAGCTCACTGCCAAAGGTTTGTTTTCAGGGCTACCTTCTGAGGATCCACATGCCCACATCGCTAAGGTAAGGGCAGTGTGCAAAAGTTGTGTAGGGAGGCCCGATTTGAATATGGATGTAATCAGGCTAAGAGGTTTTTCTCTCTCACTGATGGGAGAGGCTGCTATCTGGTTTACCGAGCTTCCCTATAACTCAATCTTCACTTGGAATTAACTGAGGGATGCTTTCTTAGAACGCTACTACGCGGTGTCTAAGAAGCTAAACCACAAAGACAGAGTGAACAACTTTGTGGCACTACCGGGAGAGTCAGTTAGCAGTTCTTGGGATATGTTCACTTCATTCTTGCGAAGTGTCCCAAATCACCGCATAGATGATGAGTCTCAGAAAGAGTATTTCTATCGGGGACAAGATAATAATAACAAAGCGGTGTTGGATACAATAGCGGGTGGTTCTTATGGGGAGTGTCCTTATGCCAAGATTGCTGAAAAGTTAGAGAAAATATCCCGAAATAATAAAGCTTGGAGTACTAGGAATTCAGATACTGGGAGAAACACCCTCGCAGTCCAATCCGCACACAACTCAATCGCAGATGATCTTTGTGAGGAGATGGCTCAAATGAGAACTGAGCTTGGGTTGGTGTTAAAACATGTTGCTGGGGGTGCTGAAAAGGTAAATGCGGTGAACTACTTGTCTAAACCACCACTGCCAATTGATGAATATTACTATGAGGAGGACTCCTATGCAGTGAATGATCAGACGGGGGGTTTCCGACCGAACATCCAAGGCTCCAATCAAGAGAATTGGCGTCAAGGTCGGAACTATGGTAATTATAGCCGCGAGGGTCATTATGTCCGAGATGGGAATTACAACCGCGACAACAACTTCAACCGGGGTAACCATGGTAACAGAAATGATAGGAGTGGACCCTATGTTCAACCTCAAAATTGTGATGTTGCTCTTAGGGATGGTGGAGGTAGTATGGCGCGAGCTGAAGAAATGATGTAGAAAATTATGAGGAGGTTCGATGCTAGTGATGAGCAGACTAAAGAGTTAAGGAATGACTTAGAAGGTATAGGGCAGAAAGTTGATACACATGCAATCTCAATTAAGCATCTTGAGTTGCAAATGGCCCAATTGTCAGCAACTGTGAACACACGGCAACCGGGCACTCTTCCTAGCAACACAGTCAAAAATCCAAAAAATGATGGGCATTGTATGACAATCACTACTCGGGGTGTTAAGCAAACCATTGATCCACCTATGTCGTCTGGTGTAGAAAAGGTGATAAGAGATGATGATACATTGGTGGAGGTTAGTGGTGAGTTAGAAGATAAAACGGTAAAAGATGTTGAGGTACCCCAAAAGGTGACCCCCATGCCTAGACCATCACCTTCTTTCCCACAAAGGTTATTAAAAAAGACTGAGTATGGTAAATACTGGCGTTTTATAACGATGTTGAAACAACTTTCTATCAATGTCCCTTTGGTAGAAGCTCTTGAACAAATGTCCGGTTATGCCAAGTTCATGAAAGATTTGCTTACAAAGAAAAGATCAGTCACTTTTAAGGATGATGATAGAATGCAGCACTATAAGGCCATTGCTGCAAGATCTCTAGTGCAAGAGAAAGAGGATCCGATGCTTTCACTATTCCTTGTACAATAGGGTTATTACATTTCGCAAAAGCATTATGTGATCTTGGGGCAAGTATAAATCTCATGCCCATCTCGATTTACAAGAAGTTGGGTTTGGGTGACCCAAAGCCCACTGCGATGCGGCTACTGATGGCCAATCGAACGGTAAAACGTCTCATTGGTATACTCCACGATGTGCTAGTAAAAGTGGAGTCGATCATATTTCCTGCCAATTTTGTGATTTTTGATTGTGAGTCCGATTTTGAGGTGCCTATTATTCTTGGGAGGCCATTCCTTGCTATGGGTAGAGCTTTGGTTGATCTGGAAAAGGAGAAGATGAAACTCTGGTTGAACATAGGTCCATGAGGCAGAGCGGTGAGCTCCAATCGGTATCTGCTATACAGAGTTGAAGAGTCATCTTAGATACAAATTGAAGAGCGTCTGGGTGTACAAGCATTGGCGGCAGTGACCATAAATTTAGATAGTGATGGCATTGAAGAGTATGGGTCATTGGTCGCGGAACTTGATCGAGGTAATGTTCGTTTTAAACCAAAGAAATTTGAGTTAGATATGCAACATGGCGAATCTCCACCCGCGAAACCGTCTATTGAGGAGGCTCCAAAATTAGAACTTAAGCCTCTACCACCTCATCTGAGGTATGTATTCTTGGGAAAATATGACACTTTTCCGGTTATTATTGCATCATATTTGAATGTGCATCAAGTTAAGAGTTTGGTGAAAGTGTTAAAAAGGTTCAAACGAGCTATTGGGTGGACTATTGCGGATATTATTGGGATCCCTCCCGGTATTTGTTCTCATAAAATCAAACTCATGCCCAATGATATGCCAAGTATTGAGCATCAGAGACGTCTAAATCCACCTATGCAAGAGGTAGTGAACAAGGAAATTATTAAGTGGTTGGATGCCGGAGTGATAGATCCAATCGCTGATAGTAGTTGGGTATGCCCTGTTCAGTATGTACCTAAGAAAGGGGGAATAACTGTGGTCCCCAATGAGAAAAATGAGCTTGTTTCAATGAGACCAGTGACTGGTTGGAGGGTGTGTATAGATTACCGGAAATTAAATGCATGGACCCAAAAAGACCATTTTCCTATGCCCTTCATGGATCAGATATTAGATAGACTTGTCGGAAAGGGGTGGTACTGTTTTCTTGATGGTTATTTGGGGTATAATCAGATTTCTATTGCACCGGATGATCAAGAGAAAACCACATTTACTTGTCCATATGGGACCTTTGCGTTCAAGAGAATGTCGTTTGGGTTGTGCAATGCACCCGCCACATTTCAGAGATATATGATGTCGATATTCTCCGATATAGCAGAGGACACTAATGAGGTTTTTATCGATGACTTTTCTGTGGTTGGTGACTCCTTTGAGCGGTGTTTGAGTCATTTGTCCGAGGTTCTTAAGAGGTGTGAAGACTGCAATCTAGTACTAAATTGGGAAAAATGTCACTTCATGGTGAAAGAGGGTATTGTATTGGGTCATCGCATTTCCGAGAAGGGTATAGAAGTTGATTGAGCTAAAGTCAGGGTATAGAGAGACTTCCCCCACCTATCTCAGTCAAAGGTGTGAGAAGCTTTCTTGGGCATGCAGGTTTTTACCGGAGGTTCATCAAGGATTTTTCAAAAATTGTGCATCCTTTGTGAAAGTTACTTGAGAAAGAGTGTAAATTTTATTTTGATGAATGTTGTCTTAAGGCATTTGGTGAGTTGAAAGAAAAGTTGGTGTTTGCACCTATCATTATTTCACCGGATTGGAGCAAGCCATTTGAGGTAATGTGTGATGCTAGTGGGGTTGCTCTTGGTTTGGTATTGGGGCAAAGCAAGGGACAAAATCCTTCACCCCATTTACTATGATAGTAAAGCCCTAAATGAAGCCCAAAAGAACTACACCGTGACTGAGCAACAGCTCCTTGCAGTAGTCTTTGCTTTTGAGAAATTTCGCTCCTATTTGATTGGCACTAGGGTTATAGTGCATACTGATCATTCTGCTTTGAGATATTTGATGGCAAAGAAGGATGTGAAACCGAGGTTGATTCGTTGGGTATTACTATTGCAAGAATTTGACTTTGAGGTGATTGATAGAAAAGGGACCGAAAATCAAGTTGTTGATCACTTGTCCCGTTTAGAAGATGAAGCAATGAGAGGTATGGGGTAAGACTGAAATTGATGATACTTTCCCCGATGAGCATGTATTAGACGCCTCTCAAGACTTGATTCCATGGTTCGCAGATTTTGCGAAATATCTGGCTAGCGATTTCATCCCACCGGACTTGTCCTTTCATCAAAGGAAAAAGTTCATGTATGATGTGAAAAAGTTCTTTTGGGATGAGCCATACTTGTATAGGAGTTGTTCCGATGAGCTTATTCGGCGTTGTGTGCCAGAAGTTGAGATGTTAATTTTTTTGGAGGCATGTCATTCTTCACCCGTAGGTGGACATCATAGTGGTATCAGTGCCGCTCACAAGATCTTGCAATGTGGCTACTATTGGCCAACTATCCACCAAGATGCTCATGAGTTTGCTAAGCCATGTGATATATGCCAAAGAGATGGTGGCATATCGAGAAAGCATGAGCTCAATTTAAATCTCATCTTTGTTATTGAGCTATTTGATATGTGGGGTATTGAATTTATGGGCCCTTTTGTGAGTTCTCATGGGATGAAGTACATTCTAGTAGCGGTCGATTATGTGTCTAAATGGGTGGAAGCTATCACACTCGAAAATAATGAAGGGAAGAGTGTCACCGCATTCTTGAAAAAGAATATATTTTCCATATTTGGCACCCCAAGGGCTATTATTAGTGATGGGGGATCCCACTTTTGCAACAAATTGTGTAAGGGATTATTAGAGAAATATGGGGTTCGCCATAATGTGGCCACTCCTTACCATCCTCAAACTAGTGGGCAAGTTGAGGTGTCAAATAGGGATATTAAGTAGATTTTGTCAAAAACGGTGAATACTAGTAGAACGGATTGGTCAAGGAGGCTAAATGATGCTCTTTGGGCCTACCGGACAGCATACAAGACTCTCATAGGTATGTCCCCATACCAACTTGTATATAGGAAAGCTTGTCACTTACCGGTTGATTTAGAGCATAAAGCCTTGTGGGAAATGAAAAAGTTGAAAATGGAATGAAGCTGTTGAACAGAGGTTAAATGGGTTGAATGAGCTTGATGAATTTTGCCAAAAAGCTTATCAAAGTTCAGCCCTCTACAAAGAAAAGATGAAGAAGCACCATGACCAAAAGTTTGTGAAACGCGATTTTATGGTTGGGGATTTGGTGCTTTTATTCAATTCTATGTTGCGTTTGTTTCCAGGCAAACTCAAGTCCAAATGGATTGGTCCTTACTTGATCACCCAACTATTCCCTCACGGAGTGGTTGAGTTGGAAAACAAGGAGGGTGTGCGGTTTAAGGTGAATGAACAACGAATCAAAATCAATCTGGGCCACGCCGAAACGGCGAATGAAGTGATTGGGCATACCATCTTGATGAAATCTGAGTAATCAAGTGTCCTACGTCGTGCCGCGACGTTAAATCAAGTGCTGATTGGGAGGCAACCCAATATGTATCCTCTAGCCAACTATAGGTTTTTCGTGATTTTCTAGTTATAGTTGCATTGTTCTTTGCTTTTATTTCCTTAAACGTCACGTCTAAATATTGGTTTTCTTTTTGCTAGAAGTGTTTGCTAGAGCATAGTTTAGGGTACGTGTCTAAAAAAATTTTAAAAAAGAGTCCAGAAAATACAAAAAGAGTAGCTTAACAGGTGTTAAATTTGCAGGTATCACATCACCAGAAAATCTGCAGAAAATTGGTCTGCAACACCCTTTGACGGACCCATCGACAGACCGTCACAAGCGTCTTTCGTGCCCAGGTATATTTTTAAAATTTTTCTAAGTTAGGGCACGCATGACGGACCCCCACGATGGACCGTCGTGCATGCGACGGACCATCGACGGGGACTCGTCACGTCAAAAACCCGTAGACCCGACCCAACCCGACCAGCGAATATTAAAAGTTTTAAAACGTTTTAACTTCCCACCACTTCATTTAAACTGTTTATTTCCCTCATTTCCTCCATTTTATCCCTCTTCATCTCCCCAATCACTCTTCTGTTCTCTGATCTTCTGATTTCCGTCCTGCACAACCATCACGTTTGTCAGAGACCCTATTTTGTAGGGTCTCAAAATACTTTCTAAGTGTCCCCCTACGGACACTTATGACGGGCCGTCATACCCGCGACGGTCTGTCCTGCACAACTGTCACGGTTGTCAGAGACTTTCTTTTTTAGAGTCTCAGTATTTTTCTCAAGTGTCCCTCGACGGACCTCTGCGACGGGCCGTCGTGCCTACGACGGTGCGTATTACTCAACTGTTACGGTTGTCAAAGACTTTCTTTCTGAGAGTCCCAATATTTTTCTCAAGTGTCCCTCGACAGACCTCTGCGACGGATCGTCATTCCTACGACGGTCCGTTCTGCATAACCATCAGGTTGACAGAGACTTTCTTCCTGAAAGTCTCAAAAAAATTTTCCTAAGTGTTTCATGACGGACCCCCATGACGGTCCATCACGCTTACGACGGATCGTCAATGGGTCCATCGTGCAGTACTGCAACTGCAACACTGCCAGTTCAGTTTTAGTTTTCCGTTGTTGTTTTCTTCTATGCATGTTTTGTTTGGTTCTAATGGTACCAATTGTTGTAATATGCAGGTACTAACACTCATGTCACCAAAGCAAGATTGAGTATACTCACGTGGGCATTCCAAGTCTGTCGCCCCATCTGCCCGACTGGTCATTGGTTATGACGATGAGCATGACCCCGAATACGTGCCTCCAGACACTGTCACTCCTTCACGGGTTGCACGCACCACCAGAGCCACCCCCACGAAGGTGGAGCCCGGTGTAGTCACTGCCTCCCAGTCTGAAGAGGAGTACATACTGACCGACACGCCTTCTGGGTCTGCTACACCACTCCAGAAATGATTCCGGTTCTGAGGAAGTATCGGGTTCAAAAGAAGTCTCCGGGTCTGAGGAGGCTTCTTCTCCAGCCACAGCATCCCAGTACGCCTACTGACTGGAGTCCCCGCCCCGGTTGCCGACCAGCCCAACCGATGGTGTGTTGAGAGGCAATTTCAGGTGTACACAAACGCCAAGCTGCCGATGATAAGGGGGTTATGACCCGGACCCTTACATTGGAGAGGCGGGTCCTTACGGGGAGTCTTCCCACCATGCCGGCAATCCATGCCCTCTTCACCAGGCACCGGCTAGAATGGACGGCTCGTGATGTGGGACGATACAGTGAGGATTTGGTCAGAGAGTTCTACGCCTCGTATGTGGAGACTCTCTAATCCCAGATAGACAGGCGGGATTCCCCTGCCAAACATGCCCCGCTAGATCACATCCGAGTCCGCGGCAAGCGGGTAGACATCTCATTGCCAGCCATCCGCTGGTATCTATATGGAGAGACTATTGATACTAACCGGACTCCGCTCACTGTCGAGTTCAACTACCGGTGGAAACTGGTTAAAGATGGAAAGTTCCTGCGTGAGCCAGAGTTGAGAGAGACTACCAAGAGGTGAATTGCCCGGTATTTATCTGTTGATGGAGAGGCTGCTGACTAGGTACTTGAGCCGAAGGGAGCCATCAAGAAGGCTAACATGACCTTCACGGCCAAGTTTTTATGGTTGATAGTACTCCACTGCTTTTCCCCCACTACTGCAGACAATATTCTCACATGGGATCGCACAGTTCTATTGGCTACGATGAAAGCAGGGTTCGAGGTGGACTTTGCTTGGCTTCTTCAAGAGGTCATGAACGAGAGGTCCTTTAAGGTCACTATTACTTACCCATTTGCGTGCATGGTGTTTGCGTTGTGCAGGTCCACATGTGTGCCCATTTGGCACATAGATCAGATCAAGACCCCGCCGGGCACTGTTGATATAGGCCTTATCAGGGATGAGGCCAATGAGTTGTCTCCACACAGAGGACCCCGCCCGAAGGTACCTCTGCTTGGTGAGAACCTAGAGGATACAGTAGATCAATCCCAAGCGGCTACCCAGGCTACATATGACCCTACTGACACCACCCCGGTCGAGTCTATCCCGGGTGGTAGCACCACTCCGAGCTCCTCTGTCTCGACTCCCTCCGCCACTCTGGTCCCACTTAGTAGGGTCCAGAAACTTGAGGCCCAAATGGCCACTCTTCTGCATCACATCCAGCCTTGGATGCAAGGGTCTATTGCTGAGGCGGAGGAGCGCATGGAGCGGAAGATGGCCCAGCACACGGAGAGGAAGATCATGGAGGTTCATCAGCGCTTGGACGCTTTTCAGTTGCGTGTGCTAGCCCGGCCAGCCCCTAAGGTGGACGTGTCGACCCTTCAGGCTACTGTAGAGATTCTGAGAGCAAACCTAGACACGATTCTAGAGGCTCGGGTGCCCTAGTCTCAGGCCCCTTCTGTAGACCCCGTTGAGGATACTGTTTTGGCGGCCTTATTCTACACTGCTGTAGTGCCACCACCTCCACCACGAGAGCATGCCAAGAGGCATATAGGTCTAAATGAGGATGAGGCTAGGGCACAGAAGAGGGAGCGCTGAGAGTTAGAGGCTGCGATGAGAGCCTCAACTGCTGATGAGGAGGCCCGTCAGTTAAGGGCTATTGAGTTGGATGCTGGGGCGTCTAGCTCTAGAGTTGTTGAGGCAGAGAAGAGCACTATTGATGGTGCTGTGATTGTTGAGAGAGGCACTACTGAGGGTGCTTTGGATGTTGAGGACACTACTGAGGGTGTCCAGACAACAGAGGGAGTAGGTTTCGGGGCACCGGACCCACCAGCTTGTTGATCGACGACGCTCTGTCCCTCAGGTTTGCTTCACCTAACACTCTATTATTTTGGATTCTTTTATGCATTGGGGATAATTTCATATCTTTTTGTTGGGGGTGGGATAAATGGAAAGTGAGTGCTAGGGTGAAGTCTGAGTAGCCCAACTCACGATCCTCTTTTGGGGTTTTCTTGCCTGTGTTCTTTTTCCCCAAGAGACTGATTATTTTTATTGTTGAACCGGCATATCTATATCTTGTGTACATAGTATAACTCTGATGCATAGTAATGAAAATGATGCATGACTAGGCATAGTAACTGATAAATGTGTCGCTCTAAGCATGACATAGAGATACACCACTGCAAGACCCTAAATCTAAGACTCGAACTAGGTGTCTGATAATCTGGTAGATTAATGAGACGTCAAGTGAGTGTGAGAAAAATTTAAATAGTCCACTATTTGTACTGAGCTAGAACTTGCCTGGTTAGTCCTGCTAAAAGTAAGCTGTAATAGACAATTAGGAAAGGATCATAGGCCCTTGTTCAATATAGCCAATCATTATAACAGAAAACTGAATGATGTTCAATCTTCAGCCTAAATAACAGAAAAACCGAATGAAATTAATCCCTTTTGATCCAAATGATTTGATCTTAAAATAGACCTTTCTTTTTCACCCTAACTAATCTTTTCTGGGAACAATGTGTTGGCCCTGGTCCCTCCTTGGACATGTGCACCTCAGCTTATGCCAAAAGCATAAGTTGAGAGTGGCTAATGCAGAAAACAACCTTATCGTGGACCTGACCCAAATTTGGGTATTGTGTACTTTGAATCATGGCAAAGTCATGAGTTGAGGGTGGCTATTATGAGGAATGATCCAGATAGTGGGGTTGAAAGAACAAAGAGAGAGAAAGAACAAAAGAAAAGTGACTCAAGAAAAGTTGAAAGAAAAGTGAAATAAAAAAAATTAAAAAAATTGAAAATGTGAAAATACAAGCAAGAAAAGAAAAGAGTCACTACACAAAAGAAGAAAGAAGGGAAAATAGCAAGGTGAAAGAATATAAGAAAATTAAGAATAGGGCAGAATAAAACGATGAAAGGTAGGACGCTTAACCGATTTGTCAAAGAGGAAAACAAGTCACTAATATATACCTAAATATACCCTACCTGACCCTGAGCCTACGTTACAAGCAAAGAAAGTCCTATCGTGATCCTAAGAGTTATTATGGCGAACTTAAAGTAGTGAAAATAAGGGTAAACCTATGGTAATATGTATAAACGAGTTGTGAAGTTGTTCTGAGAGCGTTTGTTGAAAAGTAATCCTTATACTCAAACTGAAATCATTATGTGAAAAATGAGGATGTTATTTTGAAGTGAGTACACTAGTTGCAATACCGGAAAAATTAGCACCTAGGTGAGAGATCGAAGAGGATAGGTGTAAGTTTGTGGTGAGTCTGTGTCATGGTCTGATCCACATCATTCAAGCCAAATAGTTATAGCATGCATGAACATAATGAGAATAATCAGGATTGATAGCCAAATGATTGCGAAAGCTAAAAGATGGATACTCTTGTACAAAGATTTTGTAGTGAGTCATAGTGCGTCACTTGAGGATAAACAACGAATTTAAGTTGAGGGTGTTGATGGACCGTGGTTTCACGGTACTTTCAATGCCTTTTTCTTAAGTTTAGTGTGTGTCTAAGGCCTTTTTGTATTGATTTTTGATGTAGTTTTCTATTTATTTCCAGGAAATCTGTCCAAAGGAGAACACGGAGATTTGGAGCTGAAATTGCAGAAGTGACCACCTACGGACCACATGACGGTCCGTCGTGACTGTGACAGTCCGTAGGGGTCAACCGTCGTGAGAATATAATGGCCACTGAAGGAAGTTGGGAATTTCTGACCAAGTGTGGGACAATAGAAGCTCACGACGGACAGTCATAGCCACGACGGTCCGTCCTGCACATTCGTCAAGGCTAACAGAGAGTAGTCCCAGTACCCAACGACAGAAGATTCTAAGTGTCATGGAATGAAGCCCCTCGACGGACCGTCGTGCTTCAAACGGTCTGTCACACCTGTCCGTCAAGGGTAATAGAGAGTTGAAGAAGAAAGCAGCAGAGATTTGTGCTAAGTATGGAACGACAGAAGCCACGACGGTCCGTCGTAGTCACGACGGTCCGTCACAAAGGTCATCGACTCGGACGCGTTTTTGGAAGATTTTTCCTTAAATAGATTTCCCTCTTTTATTAGGTTTTGTTTTATTATAAACAGTTCGACAAACCTCGTTTTTGGGGTTAGACCTTTGTATATTTTTCAGTTTTATTGTCTAAGTATTGAACTCTTGATTTTGAGGATTTGACATTACTTTTCTGGAATAAATTATTGGTCTTTTGGTGATTTATTCAAGTAAATTTCTGGATTTTGTTCATTCTCATCAAAGTAAGTGCATGAATTCTTATATTATCAATATGAATTGTGTGATTATTAGAATGGGTAACGAAAATCCATAACTAGGGTTGTGGGAACCATGGGTAATTAACAAGGTAAAACCTAGCTAAAATAACAATTCTAGAATAGTGTCCTGCATGTATTGCTAATTCTTTCGCTTAGATGTCTTTTTGACGGACGGCCAACGTTAGAACTCGCCTTATTGCTACTTGCCGGACCAAGGAGGTAGATAATAGGAAAAGAATTATCAACATAGATTTAGTGTATACTATCTAATAGGCTAGTGTCGGTTGGTACGAAGTAACAACATAGTCAAATATAAAATATGATGCTTAATATGAGGTAAAGATAAGGTTTAGTAAAGCAACACACGTGGCCCGATCAAGGTGCGGAGTGAAATTCTCTAGATGCCGAACCAAGGATTTTGACATACCTAACTTACCACTTTGCATGCAAGATACTAGGAAAGGATTGTTATATCTAGAATTACTGAGTTAGGACCCTGTGGGGAATACTTACGCCTTAGTTACTCTCGTTACTTGATTAAACTCCAATACTTGAACCTATCACTTGTTGACTTTAATTTAGCTAATTTCATTTATTAATCTAAAACCCCTATAGTTATTTGTTTTCTGGAAATAATTGACTAAATAGAAGTAATAATATAATAAAGTTAAGTCTGAACCATTTTCCTCGTGGGAACGATTCCAACCTCACTAGTTGCGTTTTTTACTTGATGCGGTCGCTTTTACTTCTGTTTGAGAAGTAAATTTGAGAGTATCAATGTCTCATATATTCAAGGACATGAACTATGTTTATTTAAGCTTCTTTCTTTTAAGACTTCGTATAATACTCAGTATGTTTCTTTCAATGTAAATGTTTGTGACCCTATGATGTTAAGATGTATCTAAGTTGGCTTGTGATGATGAGACTTCGTTTCTTATGTTTTATGAAAGTTTTTCTTATTAATTATGTTGTGAAAAGTTTTGATTCCGCACTACTTTACATGCCTATGTAATTAATGAAAGCTAAGAGGCTTGTACGAGACCTCCGAGAGGTCAAGTACTCCGTGTGATGACTTAGGGGTGCTCCCGGGTCGTTACAGTTAAAATCCTAATAATTAAATGGGTTCGCATTAAATTGGTTAAAAAATATGTAATTGAGTCTAAAAAATCAAAAGTAAAATCATAATCAACAATTGAATCCATACCAATAGAACCCATGAGGAAATGAATAAAAAACCTAACCGTCTTAACTGAAACTGACTTGAAGAGATTGAGAAACCTTTGGGTTCAATGGGTGAATGGAACTTATTGATGAAGTCCAATATACCTTGAGGATCAAAGAATAAAATCAATGGTGAAAAGGAGACTTGACTTGGAACCCTAACTTCTTCTTCATTGCCCCTTGAGAGAGAAACACTTGAGAGTTCAGTGATTTTTGGGAGATCGATTAGGAATGGTTAAATTCTAGGGGTGAAATCAGTTATAGGGACTAACTTATAGGAAAATGAAGTAGTACAGGAATTAGGTGTATAGGAAAAGAATTAAAAACCATTTTAAATAATTGTGGTTCAACCTTGCATTTGCGACATATGAACCATACTAGTAAATCGTAGGTCTAGAGACTAGGGCCTAAAATCAAAGGTGAATTCTACGACTCATTCCTACGGAATTTCAAACTTCATATGGTCTGTAGACCCTACCGATAGACCTCAACTTTCAACTCAAAATTTTACTAAGTCGGGCACCTTTCTACGTAACCTTCCTACGGTATGTATTCCATTCGATAGACCTTCTTGGTCAATAGTAGAATAGATTATTGCAGCTTGATTTTTCCAAAAATTTTAATTACTTCCTATAGATGCACTTTACGGACCATAACAACTTTTAGAACCAATAGAATGGCTAGTAGAACCCAAGCAGTAGCTAAAAAGGTGAAAAAAATTCCTTTCCTAATTTTGAGGTTTACATATTCAATCTTCTTGTTTGTACTGCTCGTTGCGTCTTTTGAGGCTTTGCAATTTTTTCGGAGACTTGGAATTTCACCTATGAAAGGTGTAATGATATTTGAAAATAAGGGGAAGCTTAGTCCCTGTTATGTGGATCCATATCAATTTTGAGGCATATTGGCAAATTTTGTTAAAAACTTAATTTGCCTAATGACTTAGCATCAGTACATTTGATTTTACATTTCTCTTTGTTGAAGAAATGTGTTGGTGATCCGACATATATTGTACCAATGGAGAGTCTTGATATAAAGGAGAGTCTTTCTTACGAAGAAGTTATGGTTGAAATTTTTGACCGGCAAGTTAAAATGTTGAGGAATAAGGAAGTTGTGTCTGTAAAGATCTTATGGATAAATCAAAGAGTTCAGGGTGTTACTGATGAAGCCGATGTCGATATGATGTCATGTTATCCCCATCGCTTTCCCTCTGATCCCACTTTATCTTGAGGTATTTAGTTCGTCAGTTCATTCTTTTGTTTCATGTGTCTTAGTCATTCTAATGTTTCTTATGCATGCATGCTCATGAAATTTAGATTTTTGAAAATAAGTTATTTTGATTGATTTCTTCATGATTATGTTTAATTAGTATGTTTTGCATATATGCCTTATGAATTGATATTGTGAATATTTTCTAACTTGGCACTGATGTTCTTCCTTGGTTATGTGCATTTTGATGGAGTTGCATTCTTGTTGGGATGTTAGATCTTTTCCCCTACCCTGTTTATTTTGTCATGAGTTCCACTTGAGAACGAATTTTTTCAAGGGGAGATAATTTAACACTTCAGATTCCAAAAGGGAAGGAAAACATCAAATTGTATCACAATGTTCATGTCTACGAGAATAATCAACGGTTCATATGTATTTCTAAAGATTGTAGAGCAGAGTCTGAAGGAGAAAAATAATAATAAAAAATCATGTCCAAGTACCTTTTCTATGATTCACCAATATGGTTCGTCATAGGATCTACGAGTCATAGATATGTTTATTAGGGGTGTCAAAAATGAACCCAAACATATGTAACTCGTCCAACCCTCCCAAAATTTTAAGGGTTGGGCTCAAGATAATTTGAATTGGGTTCAATCTCAACCTATTCAAGATCAACCCATTTGAAGAGAATTCTCAATTGAGCCCAATTCTATCTCTAATTTCAACCCGTTTTAAATTTTTTTATTAAGGTATGTTTCTATATTGAAGGTATAAATTATCATCTATTTAACATATTTTTGGATTTATCTATCAGTTTGTTACTTTTTTAACAAAATATTGAGTGGAAATTCAAATTGTGATTATAAAAATTAATCATCAATATGTTAGATTATTGAAATTAATCGGGTCAAATTGGGAGGGTCAAGACCCAACCCATTTTATAGCCCATTTGAGCGCAAAGTAAACTTGGGGTGGTCAAGACCCAACCCGACTTCTATTCAACCCATTATAATATTTCCAAAATTTTAACCCAACCCGCCCATTTGAAACCCCTATGTTTTATCATTGGTAGGTACAGACTTTGCGAAATTTTAAGGTCCAAGATGAATTCTATTGTTAGGTTTTATGGACCGTAAAATGAAACTATCAAAAGTTAATTGATTTTATGTTCTCAGTACTTGGTCTACAATTAACCTGTATGGACTCTATAAAGTTCTACGATCCATAGGTCGAAACCATAGATCGAGTACGATAATTGATTTTTTGGAGATTTTGGGTCTTTTAGTAATTATTTTAAACCAATATTATGTCATTTTGTCTTCTGTCCTAAGCCCTATATAAGGATTTTAAGCCCTAAAACTACCCACTTGAACCCTAATTCCCCAAACTAACCAAGTTCATTCCCGATTTCCTCTCAACCTAAGAGAAAAGAAGTCAGGGTTGATTCAAGGGAATCAATTCACCATTCATGTTGGGCTTTGGTTAGCAAGGTATGTGGGTATTCTGATTCACCCATAGAGTTCATTCCTCTGTAGGAGCCCCCGATTTCTAATTTATCATTAAATTTCAACTCATTAACTTAGGTTCAAATTTAATCTTTATGAGTTTCATTCAATTATGATTTAATATTGTTTATTAAGGCTTATAATGCACGAGTCAAGGTTTAATACATCATATTTAGTTGAAATTATGTTGAGTTATGTTATACCTCAAAAATCCAAGGACCGAGGCTAGAGATTCACCTAGTAAATAATGTTTAAAATGGTGCTTGCAGGCCTAAACCAATGTAATTACATTTATTAGGAAGTATTAAAGCCTAAACGTCAAGATATGACCATGACATCCAGAGACGAGTGAAAGTGATCTAGTGTTCCTGTAGGTCTTGGAAGGGGTTTGAAGAGACGTATGAAGGTCAAACCTTGTAAAAATGCTTAGAGCACACATCAGTTCATATTTATGGTCAAAACGTCCGAGTATGACTCCCCGAGGACAACCCTAGGGGCCCTCAAGGAGGACCCAAACATTTGACCCAAACGCTGTTAAAAACAGCTTGCACTTGACGAGTGCAAATAATGCCCCGTCAATGGATTCACTCGCCGTCTATGGAGGTCGTGATCCATAATTAGAATAATGGATCCATTTCTCCATTTGAACACTCTTTGATTCAAACCACGGAATTCCACGACGGTCCGTTCATGGATTGACGGACCGTCAACCATGGGCGTCGTTTGGGGCCTGCACACTGGTGCAACACATGACCAACCCAACGGTGGTTTTATAAATTCCACCCTCGTCCATTGAAATGTAAGGTCGGTCTAATTTAGTTATTTGAGGTATATTAAGGGATTATAACTCATTAAATAAGTCTTCACACTTAAAAAATCCCAAAACCCCAAGACTCTACTTCTCTCTACAAATTTCTCTCTCAACTCAAGACCCCCATTGAAGAAGAAGATCAAGTTTCTCTAGGGATTCAAGAAATACGATTTACTTCAAAAATCTCTAAGTATTGATATGGTATGGAGGCTATTCACTCTTGGGACTCCTTTCCCTAAGAGGTCTTTCAAAATTTGGATTTCAATGTTTTTCTAAAACCTAGTTTTCAGTCAATTGCGTAGGTCTTCTTTCAGTATTGATTTGATCAATAGTGATGTATTATGAAATTTTTTTGAAAGGATTTATGTATTTCCTTAGGTTTAACTTCCTAAAAGATCAATGAATATCCCTCTTGTCAAAACCCTAACTTATAAATTAAGTTGTCTAATGATTAGGGGTGATGTAATTGAATGTGTTCTTGCATAATTTACTATTATATGATGATGATGATTTAATTTTTGGATAAATATCATGGATTTGAGGGTGAAGTCTTGAATGAGTATCTTGGAGGTCATTGGTAAGACCTTCAAGGTCATCAACACTTTATTGTAATAATGTTAGTCTATCCTTGGTAATGTTGTTCAATTGAAGTATAATTATGTAGTTATGAACGTATGACCATGCTATGAAGATGATGGTTGTGAGATGATGTTAGGTGTACTATTATGAGGGATTGAAGGTAATTCCTATGTGCATCTTATGGTTATGCTATGATGTAATGTTCTCACATGATGTTGGGTTGTGAGGAAAGGTCTTTCTCAACCTATAGCCTATAATATATGAACATAATATGAGGGAGATAAACTACTAAGACCTATGTTATTGAATTGATATTAAAAAGGACTTAATGATACTTAAAAAAGAAATTTGGCTTAGCACCGAGTGAACTTGACAATGAGATGGGTCTCTTCACATGAATGTTTCCCCCGATGTTCTCATGAGGTGGAAACTCCAATGTTAATTAGCATGAAAAGGGTTTCTAGCAACAACCTCCTAGTTACTTAAATATGTGCCCCCACAGGAAAACTATCTAGTGGATCCACCTAGATGCTATGATGATGTTGATGTCCTACCTTGGCAAGTAGGACGCCTCCTTTTGGTGTGAGGGGTTGACACTGGATTCCATGTTTAGCTCACATGATCTAACGTCGGTTATGTCAAAGTTTTCCGAAAGTAAAATGAATGAATTAAAGTAAGATGATGAACACTAACTAATATTACTTAAGTAGTGCTACTTAGTGTAGGTAAGGGTATATTACTTTACCTATACATTGCACAAGTTGACCTTGAGGTGAATTCTAGGGTGGGTTCTTTATGTACATATATTATGAATGAAATTCATAATGTTGGTATTATATGATGTTGGTTTCACTTGATATACACGATGTTGGTCTTATATGATGTTTGTTTCACATACACATTGCACTACTGGGCTTAGATTGAGGTTGTGAGTAAAGTCTTGTGATGTTTTGATGAAATGGACTCTAAAACATGAAATGTTGATCATGTCTTTACTATGATGTTACTCTTGAACATGAATATGAATGTGCCTCATTGTTGTTGTGGTATGTATTTGTTTATGTTCATGGAATGTGCATGAAGGCTTTTAAAGTTTACTTGATATGTTTATAAACAAAATGTCCCTTTGTACATGTTTTCAAATGATTTACTTGCACATGTTCCCATACTTGGTACATGTGATTTGTACTAACCCATATATCTTTTATTTTCTATACAAAGTGTAGGTTCGGGCCATTGAAGAAATTATGATCCTTTTCTTGAAGAACTTGGATCACTATCCCTAAGTTGGTGAATCCTCAAGTCCGAGGATGAAGATGAATAACTCTAGTTTCATATTTCTTTATTCGAAGACTTTATTATAATTCCTATTATGAGACATATTGTATTGATGTAAGGGCTAAGTCCCAAATCTTGTACTCTTATGTTTAGATGGTCGTTTGAGATAATTATTGATTCTATTTTGGTATATGTGAAGTGCAGTTGAACTTCAAAGAGAAGTTTTAATTTTTCCACTTCTTATTCTATCTATGATGCAATAACATATGCTAAGGTCTTGTCTAAGGCCTTTTCGAGGATAAAAACGCCGGTTACGACAAGGGGGTACTCTCCTATTGTGACAACTTATGTCTAATTTATGCTTTTCAAATATGAACCTATGATGAACACATGAACTATGAACCTTGAATAATTATTCATGTCTTATGAAAATGATATTTATGATGATAGGATGCATTTAGATGGAAGTATCAATTTTATTGTGAAATGTTTTCTCACATTTGAATATGATCATGATTTGTGAAAAAAAATCTCAAATATGATTTTTCATTGGTGAAAGATTTTCTCACTAATATTGAATCGTAATTTAAGAATTTATATCATGTTTTGAGATCAATGATGTGTATTGTTATTGATCATTTTGTTCCCTATGTTATAATGATATTTTAGTTTTACCTATTCCGTGGGATTTAGACATAGTATCAATAGGGTTGGCTCAAAAAAGGAAGTCTTTAGTAGCAACCTCTAGTCCCAAACTACGTGGCCCTATAGGATTGTCTTAAGTTTCTATTATCTTGTATGGTGTATTCTAAGTAGCTTTTGAAGGGCTTCTCAGGGTACTATACATCATGTTACACCTAGGGCATACTTTGGGTCGTGACACTCATGCTACACTTTGTGTATGTTTTGGATGCAGGATCTGGTACTACTTATTAGTGGTACTGCTCGTTCGAGCTTGTTGCAGTTGTTGATCGGAGGGGAAGGTGAGGACTTGGGGTCCTGGACCTACTTGTCTCCTTCTGTATTTTGTATAGGTAGTCTTTTGCTTTTTGAGACAAATTTTGTATTTGGGGTTCAATTGTGGGACTTGTATTCTTTTGTTTAGACAACTCCTTACTCGTGACTTTCAGGTTTTATGAGGACTCTATTATATATAAGGTTTGTTTGCTCCCACTTGCTTTCTATTTCTATTGTTATTTTATTGCTTCGACGGTGTTTCTTCCTTTGCTCCCACTTGCTTTCTATTTCGATTGTTATTTTATTGCTTCGACAATGTTTCTTCATGTTGGGTATATAACAAGAATTGATGGCAAATAGAGGGAAAGAGAGAAATTTAAAAAGTTGAGAACTTGAAGAGTTGGGAACTTGAAATGTCCTCTTATGCTTTAATGAAAAGGCATTTGTCCCTCATCGGTGGTGGAAAGAAAAATATGATAGTTTAAATACAGAAACACTCCTATTAATTGTTAAAAGGGTTGTAAAGAGGGACCCCCCTCGTGCCTTCGTCGTCTTCGCTCGTCTCGGCTACGGCTACAACTACGGCTTCAGATTTGGCTTCGGCTTCGGTTTTCGATCAAGAGATTATTTTTGGAAAAAGTTTTTTTAAAATTATTTATTTAATTAATTAATTAAATGGCGAAAAATGTTTTTCAATTAATTAGGTTATAACAGAAGTTGAAAATTAACCAAAATGTTTCAACATTTTAGTTGACTAACCCGACCCGACTCGGATCCGCGCGCGACCCGTTTTATTTGAACTTTCTTGTTTTATTTAAATTTCCCAACCATGAGTGTTCTGAAAGGTTGCAACTTTCAGGAACAGTCAGTACCATTTGAAAGGTTACAAACTTTCATTAATGGTCTTGTGAATTCTGAAAGGGTTGAAACCTTTCGGAACCTATTCTTCTTGCCTATAAATGCCACTCATTCTTCAGAATATTTGGTTATGAATTTTCTGATCTTCTTCTTCTTCTTCAGCACACATTTTTCTTCATGTACTTTCATGCTGTGGATTGGTTCGCTGACTGTAGAGTTTTTGGTATCTACACTCAGCTGATTAAGATTATTTTACCCTAGGAGGTTATATTCCAAATCAAACCTCGAATACTATAGGGGAATATTTTCCTTAAGGCGACACTGTGAGTTCAGTGGACTTGATCTTTTTTCGATTCAAAAGGTTTTTCAAATTCTTGTACGTTTTCTTACAGATTTTAGTTTTTGTGAATTAAATTTATGTTCATCTCTCTTACTGGTTCTATAAATTTCTGTTACTTCATGTTTCTGAACAGTTTAGTAGGATCAGTAATTTCTGGTTTTATAACACAGATTTGCAACAATCTTAAGGAAATTAATTTTGTTTTAAAAACCTGTATTTTTGGTGGAGATAAAAATCTTCGATATTTTATACTCCTTTATGTCTGCAATTATAATTTATTTCTTACTAAGACTGTATCAACTTTTGTTTATTAGAAATGGCAAACAACGGTTTTACAGTAGATGTTGCTGCACCAACCCAAACTGTTGTACCAAAAGCAGAGAAACTGGGTAAATTCATAGGTGTGAATTTCTAAGGATGGCAGCAACGAGTATTTTAATAGTCTTACCACTCTTGGACTGCAGAAATTTACAAATGAAGATACTCCAGTGCCTGCTGATGATATGCTAGATAGAGAAAAATTCATGATTATTTAACCATGGAAGCAAGCAGACTTCCTATGTAAAGTCTACATTTTGAGTGCTTTAGAGGATGACTTATATAATGTCTATAGTGCAATAACAACTTCAAAAGAGTTGTGGGATGCACTTGAAAAGAAATATAAGATAGAAGATGCATGCTTGAAAAAGTTTGTGGTCGCAAAGTTTTTAGACTATAAAATGGTAGATAGTAAAACTGTTGGATCACAAGAGCAGGAACTTCAACTTATTCTCCATGATCTGATTGCTGAAGATATGGTAGTAAATGAAGCTTTTCAAGTGGCTGCAATGATCGAGAAGTTTCCTCCTTCGTGGAACGATTTCAAGAATCATCTAAAGCACAAGCATAAAGAAATGAAGCTTGAAGATCATGTGATTCGGCTCAAGATTGAGGAAGATAACAAAAATGCCGAAAAGAAGTCGCGTAAGAGTTCAACAATCCTTGGAGTTAATATTGTTGAAGAAGCTCCTACCAAAGACAGAAAGAGAAAGAAGTCCAACGGGCAGAAGTCAGAACAGGCCAAGAAGAAATTCAAAGGAAACTGTTACAATTGTGGCAAGGCTGGTCATAGGTCTTCTGATTGTCGTGCTTCAAGAAAGGACAAAGGCAAAGGCAAAAGTCAAGCAAATATCGTGGAGAAGATGGATGATGCAGATGACTTGTGTGCAATGATCTCAGATTGTAACTTAGTTGGAAATCTCAACGATTGGTTTCTCAACTCAGGTTCTACTAGACATATTTGCTCTGCGAAAGAAGCCTTTGAAACGTACACTCCTACTGAGTACGATGAAGATTTGTTCAAGGGAAACACAGAAACAGCAAGGATTGCAGGAACTGGGAAAGTAATGTTGAAAATGACATCCGACAAGGTGTTGACTTTGAACAATGTGCTGCATGTCCCTACTATTAGGAAGAATTTAGTTTCTGCTGCACTACTCGTTAAGAACGGGTTTAAGTGTGTCCTAGTTAGTGATAAAGTTGTAATAAGTAAGAATGAAATGTTCATAGGAAAGGGCTACCTCAATGAGGGTCTTTTCAAACTGAATGTAATGGTTGTTGACAGTATTAATAAAAATTCTGCTTTTGTTCACTTATTGGAGTTAAATGATTTATGGCATGCCCGTTTGGAACATGTAAATTACAAAGCCTTGCGAAAATTGGTTAATCTAGAAGTATTGCCTGATTTTAAATGCGATAAATTAAATGCGAAATTTGTGTGGAAATTAAGTTTGTTAAACATCCTTATAAGTCTGTTGAAAGAAATTCTAAAACTTTAGACTTAATTCACACAGATTATGCGATATGAAGTCAACACCATCTCATGGTGGGAAAAAGTATTTTATAAATTTTATTGATGAGTGCACTCGATTTTGTTATGTATATTTGCTTACTAGTAAGGATGAAGCAATTGATGCATTTAAGCAATACAAAAATGAAGTGGAGAACCAATTGAATCTAAAGATAAAAATGATTCGGAGTGATAGGGGTGGAGAATATGAATCTCCTTTTGCAGACATATGTTTGGAATATGGTATTATTCATCAAACTACTGCACCTTATGCGCCACAGTCAAATGGTTTGGCAGCACGGAAGAACAAAACATTAAAGGAAATGATGAATGCCTTAATGATTAATTCTGGTTCACCGCGAAACCTTCGGGGGGAAGTAATAATGTGCAGGAAAACTATATCATGATCTAATTTATTGAGCTCAAGCTGAGTTTTTCAACCTTCCTTCCGAAATCTAATATCGCAAGGACCTAGGGAAAATATACATTAATTTACTGGACTGAATAAATCAAGCACATATAATTATTTTCCCTATAATGGTTCTCCGAAGTCCGAATACTGATCTACTGTTTTGGCTCTAATTTCGATTAATCTGTAACTTATAATTTTTTTCAATAATTTCTACTTCATAATTTACATAACTATAGTTTAGCTCGACTCATGTCAGTTGGAAATGTTTCGTAATCATCGTGTGAGTAGATACCATTTAATTAATTACTACTAATATTTTTCAAGTACATGTATGAGTTCAAGGTGGGAGGAGGATTCTTTGGGAACAATATGGCAGAGTTTTTTGTTTTCTTCTTAATGGTTCTCAGAATATTCATACTGTCATTTTGTCCCTAATTGCAGTCAAACTCAAACCTGATCAACTCAGATTATAAAACTAAATCTAAAATCAAATAAAAATTAAAATCAAAATACAATTTAGGAGAAAGCATATCAAGATGAAGAGTTAAGAAATCAACCCAAAAATTGATGAGGGAGACCACAAATTACCTTCAAATTACAGCAGTACTTAGAGGAGATGGATGGCGAGAAGTTGTGAAGGCCAAACGCTTGTCTTCCTCTTCTTTAATAGAGAGGGACGTAATGAAGTTATTAGAACATAAATAGAGTCATTGTACAATCATACTTGCTAGTCAATAAGAGTTCTTATAGTATTGTTGTCTTTAACGACTTAAACTTTGTATGATTGTTTATTATATATTCAAGGCTCAAGAGAAAAGAGTAATTTGCAAAAATATTACTGTACACATGGTATCATATAGTCATTGATTGCTAAGGGCCTACTCTATCTCATATTTCCCTTTTCCTGCGATCCTTTTGCCAAAATTTGTCAACTTCTGTCGGTAGCGAGCAGACATCATCACCACTTTTTCCTTGTTTACCAATCGACGGTAGTATTCCCCTTTCTACCAATCCAATTTCAGATTCTTCTCTCCCCAATGGAACAGCCCCACCACTCTCTTTTCTCCCTCTATCTTTTTTTTTTGTCCCATCCTTGTACAGTTCATTCCCTTGTCCTTCTTTGTCATATACTTTCCCTTGGTCATTTGTTAGCACCGTTTCGTCGCCCTTTCAGTCCCCTATTGTTGGTACCATCAATCCAACTTCTCTGTCCCAATATAATCCAGTTGCAACTCTTGCTGCACCTAATGTCACAAATTTGGTTACCATAAAACTTGCTTCTGTTGAAGATTTCCTAACATGGCGTACCCAATTTCAATCCCTCTTGTTATCGCATGAACTTCTTGGATTTGTCGATAACTCCATACAACCACCTACTCCTTTTGTCCATGATGCATCGGGGATCCAACAACCAAATCCTCCTTATCGTTCATGGCTTAGGGTTGATCAAAGTGTTTGTTCTTGGTTATTCGCCACACTTTATCGAGAAGTTCTTATGGATGTTCATTTATTTCCTACTTCACATGACATCTAGAACTCCTTACAACATTGCTACATGGATGCAAGTCAAGCGAAATCAGTGGAACTTAAGAGACAACTTACAACTTTACCCAAAATGGATTTCATGTCAGTTTATCAGTATCTTCGGGAAGCCAAGCAGATAGCTGATTCTCTTGCAGCGATTAAGTCCCTTGTTCCCTCTCACTGTTTAATTAATCACATGCTTCTAGGATTAGGCAAGGAATATGACACTTTGGTTGGGATTATTACTCACTTTCCAGGTTCCTTATCACATGAAGAAGTCCGAACTAAGCTTCTGCTTCATGAAAAATGCTGGCAATGGTTCAAGGATATTGATTCTAGTGCTACTCATCAAGAATTTGCTGCTCAAAGTGTTTCTTCAAATTTGTATAATGTTTCAGGTGTACAATCTAATCAAGGTGGCCGCAAAAAAGGACATTTTTTTAAATTCTAAATGCAAAGGTCACAGTGGCAGAGGTCATGGTCAGCCCCAACATGCCACTTCACCCGACACTTTTGCGCACCTTAGTTTCTCTTGATTATCATCGTCGGGTATTGGTAGCGCTCCCACTACTTCATATAATTCACAATATGTTAGTAGATCTTTACGTCCATGGGAGTTTTAAGTCCCACACCTTCTACTATTTGTCAAATATGTGGAACTCCAGGTCATAATGCATTGCAGTATAATAATCGTTTTAATCATGCTTACATGCTAATGATCTTCCTACGTCCTTTGCTTCCATGTCTCTTGGTGAATCAAATGATGCTACCTGGTACTTTGATGTTGTTGCGTCAACTCATATGACTCCATCTGAAGGTAACTTTTTGCATAAATCTATTTACAACGGTTCTGATCGTGTATTGGTTGGGAATGGCTCTTTGCTTAATATTGATAATATTGGCTATGCTTAGTTACCCACTTCATCCCATCCCCTACACTTGAACTCCATCTTTCATGTCTCTCACCTTTGACAAAATTTACTCTCTGTCAAAAAATTATGTCTAGATAATGATTGTATTATTAGTTTTGACTCATCCTATGTTTCTATTAAGGACAAAGCTTCGAATCAGATTCTTCTTCAAACATCCAGCAAGGGTGATGTCTATCCTCTATCTCCTTGGTCCATATCCTCGTCTCCTCAAGAGAATGTTGCTCTCAATCAGCCTAGTGATATTTTCCGTCGACGTTTGGGTCATACTGGATCTCATGTCTTATCCCTTAGGAATAATCATTCTATTAGTTTGTTGAATTTCTTTAGTGAAAATTGTGTCTATTGTCAGTTAGGTAAATCTCATCGTTTACCATTCAATTTAGTTGAACAATATAGTTATTTTCCTTTAAATATTATTCATTCAGAAGACTGGCAATCACCTCTATTATCCATTCTTGGTTTTAAGTATTATATTATCTTTATTGATGATTTTTCTTTCTTTACATGGCTTTATCCAATGAAAAATAAATCTGAGGTTTTTACTCATTTTTGTGCTTTTCAAAGGTTGGCAGAAAATTTATTCAACACTAGAATAAAATATTTTCAAAGTTATGGAGATGGTGAATTTGCTAACAAAGATATGCTTTCACATTTTAAAAATTGTGGCATTTCTTTTATAAAGTCATGTCCGAGCACTCCTCAAAAAAATGGGTCGTTGAACGCAAACATCGACACATTATTGAAGTGGTAAGAACTTTTCTTACATATGCTAGTATTCTATTTCAATTTTGGGTTGATGCAATGTTTTATGTTGTTTATACCATCAATAGGTTGCTGATATACCGTGGTTTCACGGTATATTTAATGCTTTTTCCATAAGTTCAGTGTGTGTCCAAAAGCCTTTTTGTATTAATTTTTATGTAAGTTTCTATTTATTTGCAGGAAATCCCTCCTTGGACATATGCACCTCAGCTTATGCCAAAAGCATAAGTTGAGGGTGGCTAATGCAGTAAACAACCTTTTTATGGCCCTGACCCAACTTTGGGTATTGTGTACTTTGACTCATGGCAAAGCCATGAGTTGAGGGTGGCTATTATGAGGAATACTCTGGAAAGTGGGGTTCAAAGAACAAAGAGAGAGAAAGAACAAAAGTAAAGTGACTCAAGAACCAGTTCAAAGAAAAGCGAAATTAAAAAATATAATAAATACAAGCAAGAAAAGAAGAGAGTCACTTAAACAAATAAAGAAAGAAGGGAAAATAGCAAGGTGAAAGAATATGAGAAATTGGGCGAAATAAAATGATAAAAAGTGGTATGTTTAGCCGATATGTCAAGGAGGGCAAAAAGTCACTAAAGTATACCTAAATGTACTATCGTGATCCTAAGAGTTGTATAGCGAACTTAAAGCAGTGAAAATAAGGGCAAGCTTATGGCAATATGTACGAATGAGTTGTGAATTTGTTCTGAGAATGAGTGTTGAAAAGTAATCCTTATACTAAAACTGAAATCATTATGTGAAAAATAAGGATGTTGTTTTGAAGTAAGGACATTAGTTGCAATACCAAAAATATTAGCACCTCGGTGAGAAATTGAAGAGGATAGGTGTCAGTGCATGGTGAGTCCGTGTCATAGTCTGATCCCACATAATTCAAGCCTAATAATGATAACATGCATAAATATGATGATACTGATCGGGATTGATAGCCAAATGATTGTGAAATCTAAAACATGGATACTATTGTACAAGATTTTGTAGTGAGTCATAGTGCGTCGCTTGAGGACAAACAACGAATTTAAGTTGAGGGTGTTGATATACCGTGGTTTCACAGTATATTTAATGCTTTTTCCTTAAGTTTAGTGTGTGTCCAAAATCCTTTTTTTATTGATTTTTATGTAAGTTTCTATTTATTTGCAGGAAATATGTCCAAGGATGAACGCGGAAGTTTTTGAGCAAGAAATGCAGAAAAGTTACCACCTACGGAGCCTGTGACGGTTCGTAGGTGGCATCGTGGTGAAGCTGCTGAAGGAAGATGGGGAAGTCTGACCAAGTGTGGGATTACGAAGTGCATGACAGACCGTCGTAGCCATGACGGTCCGTCCTGCTGGTTCATCGTGAAGATCAGAGAAGTAGTCCCAGTACCCAAATTCCAAGAGTTTAAGTGTTATGGAACGGAGACCCTCGACGGACCGTTGTGCCTGTGACGATCCGTCATACCTGCCGTCGAGGGTAATGAAGATAGTAGAAGAAGAATTTGCAAAGTATGGGACGACGGAGTCGATGACGGTCCGTCGTGACCACGATGACCCGTCGCTAGGTCCGTCGACCCACCTGCATTTTGACAGATTTTCAGCAAATAGAGTCCTTCTTTGATTTGGTTTTTGTTTTTTATAAATAGTTCAAAAAACCTCGTTTTTGGGGTTAGACTCTTGATTATTTTTAGACTCTTTATTAGACACTTTTATGTTAGATTCTTTGTGAAGAGATTATTTGATTATTAGACTTTGGATTGTTACACTATTCTCTGGAGTTGATTGTTGGTGATTTTGTCGATTAATCAAGTAAATTTCTGGATTTTCTTCTTTCTCATT
>NC_028639.1:25838949-25843309 GCF_001406875.1 Solanum pennellii
TTTATTGTCTTTGTTTTCTAAGGAAATAATTGACTAAATAATAGTAATAATAGATTGAAGTTAAGTCTGAACTATTTTCCTCGTGGGAACGATCCCAAACTCATTAGTTGGGTTCTTTACTTGATACGACCGCTTTACTTCTTATTTGAGAAGTAAGTTTGAGCGTATCAGTTGCCTACACCAATTTTACATGGTATTTCACCTATGAAAAGCTTTTTCACAGAAGTCCGGACTATAACTTTCTTTGGGTTTTTTTGTTGTGCATCGTTTCCCAATTTGTCTACTCAAGTCTCTTATAAACCTGCACATCGTTATGTTAGTTATGCCTTCCTTTGTTATGCCTCAGAATATAAGGGGTATCGATGTTTGGATCCCAAATCTGGTTGTGTTTATGTTAGTCGACATGTTACATTTCATGAGTTGGTTTTTTGATAACCTGAACTATCTAGTTCTCCCGTTTTCTTCCCATCATCTATCACCTCTGACCCTTTAACTGTTACGTCTCCATTATAGCATGCACCTCCAACCCCACAACATGCACTTTGTATGTCAACCAGTGTACCATCCTTACATAATGGTTTTGATTATCTAATCCTTCCTCCTCAGGAACTGTGGAATTTACGAGTGACAGATTCTCTACCACTGCGCCTATTTTAACTTCAACTAGCGCTAGTGCATCTTACCCCATCAATTTGTTGTCTCCCTCACTCCGCCCTTCTCAACCCTCAACTTTCTCATCCACTATTTCCTCACATCCAATACAAACTAGATCAAAATCTCATATTTCTAAGCCAAGAGAACTTTTATATCTAAGTGTTGTTATCCATGAGCCTGAACCTTCTTGATTTCGTAAGCTATGGAAAAAAAGTGGAAACAAGCAATGGTGGAGAAGTTAACGCTCTTTTACACAATAAAACGTGGGTCCTTGTTCCCTTTACCTCTAACATCAATTTAGTCTGTTGTAAATGGGTTTATCGCATAAACTCTAACTCAGATGGGTATATTGAGCGGTACAAAGCTCGTTTGGTAGAACAAGTTTTTCGTCAGCTACCTGGCATTGATTATCATGAGACATTTAGCCTCATTGTCCGTGCCACTACTGTGAGACTTGTTCTTTCTCTTGTTGTCTCATTTTCTTGGCTAATTCGCGAGTTGGACGTTAAAAATGTATTTCTTTAAGGCGTCCTTAAAGAGAGAGTCTTCATGAAACAACCTCCAGGGTTTGTTCATGCCGACTATACTAATCATGTTTCGAAACTAACAAAAGCTCTCTATGGCATGAAACAAGCACCCCACGCTTCGTTTCATCGTTTTAGTTCATTTCTTCTTTCTCATGGTTTTGTTTGTAGCAAATCTGATAGTTCAATGTTTATTTATCGTTCCTCCCTTGGTGTCCTTATTTTACTACTTTATGTCGATGATATCATTTTCACTGGTAGTCATATTGGTCTTCTAAATTAATTCATTTCTCGGCTTTCAAATCAATTTGCTATAAAAGATTTAGGTGATCTTCATATTTACTTGGTATTCAAGCAGTCCGTACGTCTCAAGGTCTTCACTTATCTTAACAAAAACATATTTCTGATGTGCTTCATAAATTCCACATGCACACATGTAAGCCTGTGTGTACCCCAATAGCTTTTCGCACTTCTTTCTCTGTTATGGACGATAAGTTACTTTCAGATCCTAGTGAGTACAGGATCATGGTAGGTGCTCTCAAATATTTGACTATGATACGTCCATACATAGCTTATGTTGTGAATGTCGTATCTCAATATATGCATGCTCCCCGCACCACTCATTTGCATTGTGTCAAACGCATTTTCAGGTATTTTCAGGGTACACTAACTTATAGTTTGTCTTTGTGTGACTGCTCATCCACCTCCATGGTTATTTCCTATTCAGATGCTGATTGGGGTGGCTATCCCGATAGTCGACGTTCTACAACAGCATCTGCTATTTTCTTGGGTCCCAATCTTATTGCTTGGTGTGCAAAGAAGCAACCAACAATCTCCAATCTTCTACGGAGGCTGAGTACAGGGCTGTTGCATACACCGTTGCAGAAACTTGTTGGATTCGTTCTTTGTGAGATTTGTGCCTTTATTCGTGGCCCTATTCGTGTGTTGTGTGACAATGTCGGTTCTTCATGATCACTCAAAGAGTATTGATGTTGACTTCCATTTTGTTCGTGATAAGGTTGCCCAAGGGGATATTCTGGTTCAGTACATTCCCACGCTCTTGCAATTCACAGACATTTTCACGAAGGGCCTCTCATCTTCTCGCTTTTGTTTCTTACGAGACAATCTTTCCTTCACTATTGCCCGTCCAGATTGAGGGGGTGTATTAGAACATAAATAGAGTCATTATACAATTATACTTGATAGTCAACAAGAGTCTTTATAGTACTGTTGTCTTCAACGATGTAAACTTTGTACGATTATTTATCAAGGCTCATGAGAAGAGTGTAATGTGCAAAATCATTACTTTACACGGAAGCTACCTGGAAGCACGCATGAGTGCCAAGCACAATAAAGAAGTGACTACGTGGAAGATAATAGTCTATGCCAGCAAACAGAAATGACACAAATACCCTCAACAAATTAAAAAAGACATTAAACACACATATTGATACCCAACTTTTTCTCAGTCTTCTACTATATATATATATATACACACACACACATATATACATCTCTATCCTCTCTCAAATACATATTTATCTCCTCTTGAATACATCTCTCCTCTCGGATACACTCATATTCTCTCTCGAGTACACTCCTTTCCTCTTGAATTTATCCGTGAGATATGTGTCTGCAATTTTTTTTGAATAGTGCCACAACCGGAGTATCCACATTTCTTTTGATGTATTCAAAAAATTTTAATTCTAATTTTTTTTTGTAATTTGAAAAAGAGTATGGATATAATGTAGTTAATTCTTAACACTATGAAAATTTATGTAATTTTTATTTAATTTATGTGACATATTTTTTTCTGTAGTCAATTTTAAAAGAATGATATATTAATATATTTAATAACATTTTGACTTCAAAATATTCGTTTTATTCTTAGTAAGATGATTTATAATCATACGAACTTCTATGGTTTGTTTTAGACTACGAGTTTTAAAAGTGTTTTTTTTATAAAAAAAAACTTTATGTTAAGTCAAATAAACATTACATAAACGAAATTGAGTGAGTACAAACTTTAGATCCATTTTATATTTATGAAATTTAAGTTTTTATAACTATTTTGCCTATTAACAAAATTAAAAATGAAAATACTAAAACTTTTTCACTATTATTTTTAATAGTATAGTTTTATCAATATTCTGCCGATAATAACCCAAACTGTAATAAAGCAACTTCATTTGAAATTCAATTATTGATATCAATGTGGAAATATTTGTTTTTGAGTTACAAAACATTCATAATCTAATATTTAATATGCTCCTAGCTCTCAACGAATGACACCAATTTATTATAATTCAAGATTGTAAGAAGTAGAAAATCAAGACTAAAAAATACAATTCACAATTTTATGAAGGTTGTTATGAGTTAATTGTCACTCATTAGGGATATATATGTGATATGTTAATTGTCATAATGAAACAATATGAAAATTATAAGAGATAATTTATTTATAGTTGAAAATTATTTATGAAAAATGGAGTACAAATTATATATTTTAATATGTTTATGTCGTATACATATTAGTGTAAAGAGTTTTCACACTATAAATTTATTACTTATATTAATATGTAATTTATTTTAATAATAAAAAATTACAAATTTAATGTTTTATGAAAAAATCATATGAGTATTTTTATATGTCCTCATAGTAAGAAGTTCTTTACTTTATAATATAGAGGAATATTACTTAAAATAAGTTATCAAGTCAATTAATTGTATTAGTTATAATACATTAATATGATTCTTTTAGACAAACATCACGTAAATTAATTTTCTTGGTCTTAACAAATCATTAATTTAGAATGACCTTTGGACCTATAAAAATAATTAGTATGTTGTAAAAATAAAATATTATTCTACATTTATTTAATAGATATTTTTGGTTTGATGAAAATCTTACACTTTATAAAAAATAAATATATACGAAGTGTAATATGATTGAAAATGTGGTTCATATTAAATGTCACATCATTAGAATACACATGACATTCAGAAAAATATATTTGATTGTTTTGTCATTACAAAATTATTACAAGTTTTTTGATATCATAACATAGAAAGAAACATTCTAGAATCTTTATGAATTGACAAATTTATCATTGGTCATCCTTAACTAGGCTCTTCTATACAATAAATAAATAAATAAATATATATATATATATATATATATA
>NC_028639.1:25844166-25894166 GCF_001406875.1 Solanum pennellii
GATATAATGACTAATTTTAACTAGTATATGTCTGCTTAACTACGTATTTTCCCTTTTTTTAAGAGGTAAGTTAAAGGTTGGATAGTTCATATTTCCAAATAGTCTTTAGCACTCAATAAATTTGGCATAGTTATAGTGTACATAGTCTTTACTAGTTTTTGAGGTACAGCAAAAATAAATAACAAAGTAAGGTTTCACACACAGATTTTGTCTTACCACTTTATTCTCTCCCTCGATCCCCTCACTCAAAAACAAAAAAGGATGGAGGAAGTTCATTTCGGATATTGAGTATTTATTTTTAGTCTTTTATTAATTTATATAATATAGTTTGACTTGACACAAAATTTATATGAGTTAGCTTGACTTGACACAAAATTTAAGAAAAACTTTTAAAATGTGTGCTCTAAAATAAGCGATAGATATTTGTGTGACTGTAAATCATTATGAGTATTTTAAAGTTTAATGGTTACTTAATATAAAAATGTATCATTCTTTTGGAAACGGTCTAAAAAGAAAATTATATCATATGAATTGTGACAGAGGGATTATAAATTATGATAATTAACAAATTAAAATATTAAAAGACATAAATATTTTGATTAACTCACAAAATTAAAATATAGATGGAGAAAGAGTAAGAAGAATAAAGATAGAATTGACAACCATGGTCAATGCATGTAAGAATCTTTTACATATTTCATGTGGCTCTACATGAAAATGAGCCTTACTTCAATTGATGAAAGACATATATATTAGCTTTAAAAATAAGAACAAATTTGACATAAACAATGTCAACCTTGATGATTTATTTATTTTTAATTCGGAAAAGGGTCTAAAATACCCTTTAAGTATTAAAAATGGTACAAAATTACCCTTCATCCACCTATTGGCTCCAAAATGTCCTTTTCATCCACCTATTGGCTCCAAAATACCCTTGTCATCCACCTTTGGGTTCAAAATTGACCACTTTTTTAATTTTTTTAAAATTAAACTCTTTAAATATTTTTTAAAATATTTGGCGTTCAACTATTGGTTATAATTTTAATTTATTAATATAATTTATAAACCAACCCACTACCCACTCATTACTAACTAAATCTCACCCAATTAATATAATCAAATTATAATATCAAAATCGTCTAAACACTACTAAAACACGATGAAATTATAGATTCCTGAAAATTGACATCCAAAATTATTTGAGTCCGAATCGAAGCCCCAATTAAATTTAGGTTGAGCCACTTATTTAGGAGGACACTTTCTTTCAAAATTGAATTAGAAATTTATGATTAAAGGTAAAGAAGTAATACATCCCGAATTAATTCATGCACTTTTTTTAAATATAATTTTATAAATATTTATTTTAAAACTTTTAATATATTATTTTGAAAAAAAGTTACCTATGAAGTAACATCACATAATTGAGACGTAAGAATAATTAAGATGAACATAGTCAGACTTTTAAGTTTATCGGTGATTTTTATTTAGCCACTTGAATGTATGATAATTTACTTCTATAATGTTTAAAAACACTCAATTAGCAGTAGTTTGCATTAATAATGTGACGGGTTTACTAATTTAGAGGAATTTAATTAGTAATGGGTGGGTAGTGGATTGATTTATAAATTAATACTAATAAGTTAAATTATAACAAATAGTTGAGCGCCACGTATTTTAAAAAATATTTAAATAATTTAAATATAAAATCGTTAAATAAGTGGTTAATTTTGAACCAAAAGGTAGATGACAAGGGTATTTTGGACCCAATAGGTGGGTGTGAAGGTATTTTGGAGCCAATAGGTGGATAGAGGGTAATTTTGTACCATTTTCAATTCTTTGAGGGTATTTTAGGCCCTTTTCCGTTTTTAATTTGTTCTAACACTTGCATTATTTGTTCCTTAATCATATTTCAGTCCGGATGTTGTAAACCTCCAACAATTTGTGGATTCCAGTATATAAATCCAACATTGTGGATTAACCCAACAAATGCAGTAGTAGATGTTGATTGCTCTATCTGGAACAATGATCCTAATCAATTATGCTACAACTGTGATTCTTGCAAAGGTGGCCTACTTGGAAATCTGAGGAAAGAATGGAAGAAATCTAATCTCATTCTTATCATAACTTTGGTCATTCTCATATCAGTTTATCTCATTGGTTGTTGTGCTTATAGGAATACTCTAACTAAATCAAATTCCAAGGGTAAAAAATAGTTTTAGTTAATAGATTTTCATTTGAAGTTCAATTGTTTTCTTCTTTTCTAGTATTTTGTGCTAATTGGGGGGAAAATATGATATTGTTGGCACACATATTTTTTTATTTAGAGTACTTCTTTATTGCATTACTTTAAAATATGTTTCAGTTGTACAAAAGACACTATTGCATTCGTCACAACATAACTTGGGAAGGCAGAATCCCAAGAAATCCTATTTATACATGAAAATAGAATTTTTTTTCTAGATTGTGAGCTAATACATTTCATTTTCGAGGAATATATATAATATCGATTTCTCAAAAGATTTCATCAATCATCAGACATCCTCACAAATGGTCTCTATTTCCCAAGATGTTATCAAATTCGTTTGCAACATTTGTATGACATTCTTTGCATCTGAAAGTATGTGAACCTTTCACCAACCCTTTTGTATTCTTTCCACAACTTCCCAAATTGCTAGCGCCTTCAGCAGTTATGGTCCTCCCCACAAATTGAACAGGGGTACCAAAGGCATAAGCAAATGACCACAACTATGTAGCCATTCTGATGCTTGCTTTTTCCTTCTCCCTTTCTAGACCTGCATCTCTGAAAACAACCACCCCATTTTGGGCCAAAGTAATAGTTACGTTATAAATCTTGTTTGATATAAGATTCACAATTGTCGAATTCACAACATTGTCATATTCATGTAAATCATATAAAACCTTATTAACTACGCCATTAGGTTCATATGTACCACCATTAAAGAATAATCAATTTCTCGCTTTTCACATTTGCCATAAAAGAGAGACACTTAATCTTAATAGCTCAATGGATTCTGGATATTGACATATATTACAAAATAAGTCATTCCATCATATTACAAAATTCATAAGATTTTCTACATTATGCCAGTTAATGGGGGCCAACTTTCATACTAGTTGTGCTTCTGGGCAACTGAAAAACATATGATCAATTGTTTAAGTTCTAAGCCATAAACCCTACAAACATCACAATTTTGATGCAGTTTCTTAGAAATATTTGCACTAACTGGAACGACATTAAGAACACTGTTTAAGGAAATGTTTTTGTATTTGTTTTTTTATTTTAAGTGACCACAAGAAATTCCGAAAATATTTTGAAAAAATTGACCATTGGCATTAGGTTTTTCAGTTCTAGGGTCAGTATATTGTCTTTTCACTAGATGATAATCAAATCTTACCTCATACTTTCTTGAATTTGTATAATGTCAGATAACTTTATCACAATTTCCAGTGCTAGATATTGGGATAGACAAAATAGAGTTGATATCATTAGGACAAAAATGGTGAATATGATCTTGGATATTCCGTCTATGATGATGTTGATCTATAATATCGCTTACCTTCAACTGTGAATTTATTTGTGTATGTACTTGTAGGGGTTTGAAACCGATCAAATTAGGAATCCCGTATCACTCCAAACCTTAATGTTTGCTCCATCTCCTACATACATATTTAGTTTATGGTTTTTGATTTGAAATGCAATTTCATTACTAGTTCCCTCCGTCCCTCTTTTACTTATCAAATTTTGACTTCATACATTTATTTTGCTAAATATATACTCGCTCTGTCCAATAATAGTTGTCCAATATACAATTTTGGGATGTCAAAAAATATTTGTTCACTTTATAAAATTCATGGATAATTTTACACTTAGTTCCTAATTAACCTTTACCATTAAATATAGTTATTTCACTGTTGCATTTTTACAAGATATTGCATTTATTATATTCAAAGGGTGATATCATAAAATTACCCTTCTATCTATAGTTTCTTTAAAAAATGTGTAAAGTTATTGTGGACAACTATATTCACTATATTTTTCAAAGATATTAACTCAATATTAATAAATTGAGAATATAATGGAAAGAAAAAATTATTCTTCATTGATTTGTGAAAAAATGACAAATAAAAATGAGGAATCAAATTAGAAAATATTTGACAAATAAATAGGATCAAATATATGAAATTGTAGAGATGTTTCTCTTTGCAGTTTGCGCCGCGTGGCTATGTGGACCTCGAAGGAATTGTTTCTCAATTTCTATAATTATTTCATTGGCCAAATTGTGAATCGATTCCGTTGAACAACTTTTTTATAGCTTTAGTTTTTTATAGTAAGTAGATAATAGGATTCTCTTTCTTGAATAGACTGTTATCAATAATAATATTACTACTGCAAGTATAGAAAAAGAAGAATACTATTGACCAGAAAACTTTACTCATAATTTAGGGTGTGTTTGGTAGGTCGGAAAAATGTTTTCCAATTTTTTCATGTTTGGTTGGATTAAAAGTTTGCAAAATGTTTTTCAAATCAATTCTTTTTGGTCAAAATTAAGGAAAATGACTTCCCTTCAAAAATTAAGGAAAACATTTTCCAAAACTTTTCTACTCGCCAACCAAACATAAGAAAATAAGTCAAAAATCTACTTATTTTCCAAGAATACATTTTCTAGGAAAACAATTTCCTTCATACCAAACACACCCTTAGTTAGAATGGTAAAAATATTTATTTATATTATTCTCTTTGTCCCAAAATATTTTTCCATTTTTGAATTAACATAATTATGAAGAAAATAACGATTGACGTAATGAGTTTACCATTTTACCCTTATGAACTGGGTGAATTCCAAATTTAAGCTTTTTAAGAAGTTCTATCTTTTTTCAAATAATAAGTTGAGGGTATAATAGGTAAAATTTTTTGTTCGTTCTTGATTTGTAAAAATTGTCAAGTAATTAGGGATAACTAAAAAAATGGAGAAGCAATTAGCGACAAAGGGAGTATAAACTAGTTTCTTTTTGGAAATTTTTACTCTTCTATCTTGAAAATTAAATATATTCTTGGGCTCACTATATTCTTCAGTCATGTTTCCAATATATTGAAAATAAGTAATGACATTAATTGGATTATTGATGATTCCGTAGTCAATTATGAAAAAAGAAACTAAATTACACCAAACACAACATTATTTATAAAAATAAAATATATTCTTTGGCCATAATTTGGTAAGGATGGTAAAAAAAACTTATTTTGTAAAATGGTAAAAATCGTGACAACAGTAGTAAGAATTTTTTTTCCCACTTTAATTATACACATCTTGATATTATTTTACTATAATTAATAAATATTCCCAATATATTTGGCAAAAAAAAATAGTAGAAAATAGTATTTAACCAAGTCTAATGTGTTTTGAGTTATCGTTTTAAAAATGTTTTACAAATTATGTTTGAAAATTATTAAATTATATAGTTTGATTTTATTTGAAAATAATTATTAAAAATTACTTAATTGGAGATCATTTTAGTAACAAATATAAGTAATGGTTCACAATTTATCAAATTGACATAATATAGGGGATAAGACTTATATGATAAATACTTTTAATGTCAGGCTCCCAAGCTCTTTTTGGTTTGACATATTTGAAGCGGAAAAGAGCCTAAAATATCCTTAAAGTATTGAAAATGGTACAAAATTACCCTCCATCCACCTATTGGCTCCAAAATACCCTTCCCACCCACCTATTGGGTCCAAAATACCCTTGTCATCCACCTTTTGGTTCAAAATTGACCAACTATTTAACGTTTTTATATTTAAACTATTTAAATATTTTTTAAAATACGTGGCGCTCAACTATTTGTTATAATTTAACTTATAAGTATAATTTATAAATCAATCCACTATCCACCCATTACTAATTAAATTTCTCTAAATTAATAAACCCATCACATTATTAATGCAAGCTACTGTCAATTGAGTGGGTTGGTTTATAAATTATATTAATAAATTAAAATTATAACCAATAGTTGAATGCCAAGTATTTTCAAAATATTTAAAGAGTTTAATTTTAAAACAATTAAAAAAGTGGTCAATTTTGAACCCAAAGGTGGATGACAAGGGCATTTTGGAGCCAATAGGTGGATGAAAAGGGCATTTTGGAGCCAATAGGTGGATGAAGGGTAATTTTGTACCATTTTCAATACTTCAAGGGTATTTTAGGCCCTTTTCCGTATTTGAAGTATACACATGATTTCTATAACTATTGACATTTACCAGATCTAATTTGTTTTGAGTTGCCGTTAACCCAATATTTTACAAATTACATTTCAAAATTATTTAATTATATAGTTAAATTTTATTTAAACATAAAAATAAAAACATTACTTAGTTGGAGGTCATTTTAGTTGCAAATATAAGTTATGATGCACAATTTATCAAATCATTTACACATTACACTGGGTAAATGTCTAAGTGTTACAATTTATTAAATCATGTAACACTTAGAGATGCTGGCGTCAGATAGAATTTCATCAACAATCAGCTTAGGAAGAGTCAGTTTGGTCTTGTGTGATGATTAATTTGGGTATTGTGACTTTCATTTGGAGTTGGTGCGATTTAACATTTTAGGATTTGAGTTTAGCCAAAAGTTTGACTTGGGTAAATTACTCGGTTAGAAATGCCTACAATAAAATTTCGTTAGTATGATTAGCTCCAGATGTAACACTCCGAAAGTGCATGACCTAATCTAGAGCCTCCCATTAATAACTAAGACTTAGAACACTGTTTATAGGCCTAACATTATGTATTCAAACTAGTTAGAAAGTGTTAGAGCCTAAACATCAAGAAACGCCCATGACGTCAGGAGACTAGTAAAATGGAGGTTAGTGTGCCTTGGCATGTTTCATGGGGTTTTAAGGGTCGAAATTTGATGAAAATAGGTAGAAAGGTGTTAAACATGTATTAGAGTGTGTTTAGGGTCGAAACGTCCGGGTATGACTCCCCAAGGACCACCCTAGGGGTCCTTGGAGAGGACCTTTCCATTTGACCCAAAAGTTGTCTTTTGACAGTGGCCATCCACGAGCCAAACGACGAGCCCTCGATGGCTTCGTGGTTCAACACTTAGAAATTTTTACAAAACAGCCAAGGACGCAGTCTCTGAATCAAACGACTGCTTGCTAGCACGGTGACGTCGTTTGATCGACGCCTCGTCGATGGGCAACCGTCGATTGAAGGTCGAAAAGTCGACTGTCCAATTTTAAGTTAGGAAATTAATTGGTTAGTTGTTTATTAAATAATTAGGGGTTAAGGGGCGTCTAATTAAGTTATTTAATGGACAATATAAGACCTAAACTTCATTAAACTAACCTAATACTCCTCAATTCCCAAACTCAAATTCTCTCCAACTTCTCTCTACTTTCTCTCTCCCAAAGACCCACCATTGAAGACCAAGGTCCAAGGTCATTAAGGATCCATGATTTAAACTTTATCTCCATCAACCTTCAAGTACTTTTAAGGTATGAAAGATTTTCACTCTTGGGATCTCTTTCCCCAAGAGGTTCCTCCAATTTGATTTCAAAAGATATCAAAAACATGAGTTTATTTCCTATTTTGTGAATTGGCTTTCAATTCTTTGATTATTAATGATATTATATGATTGTTTTTGGGTTAATTGTTTTAGTTCTTGTTCCTTGTCTTAGTTTATGATGAAATCTATGAATTTGACCCTTTACCCCAACCCTAATTATGAATTAGACTTGTAGATGATTAGGGTTGTTAGAATTGGTTATGTTATTGCTTAATTCACTATATTATGATGACGATGAGTGATTTATTGGATAATTGTGATGTATTCAAGGTGAGATTCTTGATGAAGACCATGGAGGCTATTTGGTAAGACATTGTGATCTCGAAACCCTATACTTCAATAATAATGGATTATATTTGGTGATGATGTTGTACAATTAAAGTATTTTATGGAATTAAATTAGGAAGATATGATATGATGACTATGATGGTATGATATGATTATATTGAATGTGAGATCATTGTGAGGCTATGATAATGCAAGTTTGAAGATGGGTTCTCTTGTGTGCCTTAGATGATAAGAAAATGACATGTTGATCTCACTAATGATGGTTTGGGATGAAAATAAGTTATCATCCTATGCCTAATGAGCTAAATGATATGATATACATGGGGGTTAGTCTCCTATGACCTATATCAAGCTATGATTCATTAACAATGACTTAATGGCATTTCAAAAAGGGACTTTATCTTAACGCCGAGTGAACTTGACATTGAGACGTGTTGACTTCCCATAGAAGGAAGATTCACCAAACATTCTCATGATATGATGGCTCCAATTTCTAATGTGCATATAGAGGGTTCAAGACATATCGCCTCGTTCCTTAACTATGTCGCCTCCATAGGCATACTAGCTAGTGAATCCACCTAGAATGATATGTTCATGTTTTTTTCCTACCTTGGCAAGTAGATCACCTTCCGTCGTTGTAGGGTTTCATGACACCGGAATCCATGTTTAGCGCACATGGTCTATGTTGGTTAAGGTGATTGTTCCTGAAAGTAAAATGAATGGAATAAAGTGAACTCTACTAGGGTGACTGAAGGGTTTCTTCTTACTATAGGTAGGGGTATGAGACTCTACCTACACATTGCACTAGTTGGCCCTGAGGGAAGTCCTAGGAGGTTTTTCTTATGTTCATATAAAGTAAATGATATGGATATGTTGACCTTACGTGTTGATGATCTTATATGATGTTAGTTTCACTTATGAACATGTTATTGGTCTATGTTGCTATGTATAATGGTGACTACTTATGATGCTATGTTATGTAAAGTTAGGAATTACTTATGATCTCTTTCCTTGTTTACTTGATTATGTGGGGTTATGGGACTTCACATGAGCATTACACTTGTATGCTTAGGATAAGATTGTTGGTAAGAGTCTTATAAATTATGATGATATGAACTCTTGTACATGCTTTGTTGTTGTAACATTATGTTGATGTTGCTTTAATTATATTATCTTGAAATCCTACTATTCATGTTGATATAACCTTATGTTGATATAACCATGTTGACTTGACGTTTTTGGTAATGTTGGCTTTTTGTTGCATATGAACTTGTCTTAATGAATATGTGATCATTGTCTTGTATGTGTTCTTATTTGTGAATTAAGGCTTTCAAAAGTGACTTAGCATGACTTTGAACAAAATGTCCCTTTATGCGTGATTTCAATGTTTTATGTGCATATGTTTCCAAACTTAGTACATATGGTTGTACTAACCCATATTCTTTCCCTTTACCAAACAATGTAGGTTCGGGATGTTGAGGTATTAAGGCCAATTGCAAGAAGACTTAGACATCTTTCCCAAGTTGATTGGTAAGTCCTCAATGTTGGTGGATGATGCCATCTATATAGCTTAGTAGGATTTGCTATAGTCTAAAAACATTCACTTCTTTCCTATTGTTGCAGATATTGTTGTAAGCCTATGTGGTATTTATGGATTTATATATGGTCTATTCCCAAATCTTCTACTTCTTCTTAGATGGTTTAATGTGAGATGGTATTATTAGACTAAATCCTTATATGTTGATTATGTTGTCTAAACAAGAAGCCTAAGTAAGCTTCATTATTTGAGGAGTCTAAGTAAACTCCATACGTTGTATGTTAGAGGTGTATGTAAAGCTCAATATGTAATTTTTTTTAATTTTTCCGCATTTTAACCTATGATATGTTATGATGAATGCTAAGGGGCTTGTTGAAGTCCTCTCCGAGGACAACGACGCTAGTTACGTCTAGGGGGTGCTCCACGGTCGTGAAAAAATTGATATAAAGCATGTGGCTGAAGTAATCATAGGATTGATGTCTCCGTAAACCACGTCTACCTAGAGTCTTTTTCATCGGTGTGAAGCGCCACACTTATGAATTAGAGGCTATGTGTTGCTTAGAAATTCTCACTTATTGGTAATCTTGAAAGTCGTGCCTTGAGAGTTGAAACTCTATGTGTCCCTTTTTTTCTTCTAATCCTTTTCTTGTTGATATAGGAGATGAATACGAAAGGACGAATACAATGAGAGTAGAGGAAGATTTGGCTAATGCAGGAGTTCCTCCCCATGGCAACCAAGCTCCCCTACAAGGCAATCAAGTTCCTCCACAAGACCAATCTCCGTTCATTCCTCCACCTATGACGAATGTAGAGATAAGGTCGGTATTTTTAACTTCAGTTCAAGCTGTGACTACCCAAGCAGAAGCGGTAGTTACTTAAGCTCAAGCCATGACGTCTCAAGCAAATCGAGAAGTCGGACCCTGTGTTTAAAAAAATGCTAATACCATGGCTTCTCAGTTGAGGGACTTCTTAAGGATGCACCCTCCTATATTCATTGGGTCTAAGATGAATGAAGATCCCCAAGACATTCTTGACGAGTTCTAAAAGATCCTCTATGCTATGGGAGTGAGTTCTAATGAGAAGGCCGAGCTAGCCTCCTATCAACTCAAGGATGTGGCTCAAACTTGGTATACCTAATGGAAAGACAATAGGTCTTTGAGAGAGGATCCTATAACTTCGGAGGTCTTTAGAAGGGATTTTATTGATAGGTTCTTCCATATGGATAAAAGGGAGGCTAAGGTGGAAGAATCATCAACCTTCGTTAAGGTGGTATGAGTGTGCTATAGTACTCCTTGAAATTCACTAAATTTTCCAAGTATGCACCTTCCTTGGTGTCTAACTCAAGGGATGAGATGAGTCTCTTTGTGACGGGAGTGTCCGATGATCTAGTTGAGGAGTGTCGTTCGGTGATGCTTCATGATAACATGGATATTTCTAGGTTGACTCAAGAAGAAGAATAGGGAGTTTAAGAGATCCAAGTCATATGAGAGATGTACTTCCAAAGGTAGGCTTGAAATTCAAGACAAGCCTAGGTTAAAGAAGAGGGTCTCCAACCAAGTTCCTTCAAATTTCCCTAAGGCTAACATAGATAGGGTGTGTAAACCTAAGTCTCAAAAGGGAAGATGTGGAAATTCACCTAGCGATAAGCCTACTTGTGCTAAGTGTGGTAAGAAGCACAGGGGTGAATGCTTGGTGGGAATGGGAAATTGCTTTGGTTTTGGAAATGAGGGCCATAAGGTTAGGGATTGTCCTAATGTGAGGAGTGAAGAGAAGGAGAGTGGTCAAGCTCAAGAAATCGGTCCTTGTTCTAATGTTCCAAAGAGGAACCGCTTTTATGCTCTCCGTTCTAGGGGCGAGCAAGAGGAATCTCACAATGTGGTCACCGATATGTTACAAGTCTTCTTTATTTATGTTTATGCTTTACTTGACCCCGATGCTACTTTATCATTTATAACTCCTCTAGTAGCTAAAAAGTTTGATATTCTACCTGATATTTTGAATGAACTAGTATTGGTTACTGTAAAACCCCAAAAATCACTTAGGTTAACTAGATACTAACATGTTGGTATTGATGTTCTAAGGTCCTAAATAGGTCTATTATATGGTATTGAGGCAGTGTCTAAGATTTAACGTGCATTGGAATTCAAACATCGAGGGACGACCAAGGCGTTCAACGACTACGTCACCTATGTGCCTCATATGTGGTTTTATGTATTTATGTATGCTTCATGAGACTATAAGGTCCTTAAATGAGTTATTACAGCATATATAGGCAGTGTGTCAGGTTTCGTGAAGTTTGGAGGTCAAACGTCCAAGAACGTCCATGACGTTCGAAAGTGTTGCTTTGAAATGACCTTGTTTGTCTAAGCATGTTTCGTTGAGTTTTACGTGTTTGTTTTGGATGAAATTCATGGGAGAGGTGTTAAACTCGTATACAATCATGTTTGTATTGGAAACATTCGGGAAAGCATCCCCAAGGACAACCCAAGGGTCCTTGAGGTAGGACCCAAACTTGGAGTCAAGACTGTCCCAGTCAGCCCCAAACGACGGAGGCATCAACGGCTCGTGGGCCTAGAGACACCCCGTCGATTGGTTCCCTTGGTAGGGACTTAGACTGGGAAGGTAGGAGAACCATTTCAAGCCATTGAAACAAACGACGGGAGGACAGGACGGTCCGTTTATGGACAAATGGTCCGTCAACTACCCAACCGTCGATGGTTTGTTTTCCGGCACAGCCTCACTGTTAAGTGAGGGGTGATGTTGTAATTTCATGCCACTTACAAATAATAGTATTTTAGGTGATTTTGGGGTCTTTTGGGTATTTTAAATGTGTTTATAATCCCAAAACACATTGAAGACTTCATTCTTCTAAATCAAAAACCCAAATCCCTTAGACTTCTCTCTAGGACTCCATTGAAGTCCAAACTGAAGGAAGGGGATTAAAGTGATTAATTGAATGGATATTATTCATAAAAGTGAATAATTAGATTTATCAAGGTATGGATTTTGATCCTTGAAACTCTCTTCATCAAGGAGCCCCAATTCTCAAGATGTTTTCTAAAGTTTTCAAGTTGAATTGTCCAAATTTCATGATTCTACCATGGGTTCGTGCATTAATGATTTGATTGATATTTTATAGATGATTTTAACCTAAAAAATTACCCATAAACCCATGAATTGGATGAACCCTAGATTTTTGACTAAGTTATGGGTTATTTGATATGATCTAATGTTGTTAAATTATGGTGTAGATTTCTATGGGCTTTCTAATGATGTAAGAGTTGTGTCAATTGATATCTAGGTTATCTTATATTGATGAATTTTTATTGAATTTACCTAGTTTCATTTATTATCATAGTTTCTACATTGAACTATTGTTCATGGCCATTGGTGATAGCCTTATGGTGTTGAAATGGTTGATTTGGCATCAAATTGAGATGTTGAGGATGTTGTGGTGGTAAGTGCCCTATTATATTTATTTTGATGTTGTTTATACTTCAATTATGTTGTGATTAGGTATGGTCCACTTATGGTGGCAATGTTATGTGCTTTACTTTCAATTGACGTAGCCTTGTCGGCGTTACTTTATTCAATATGATGATCATGATCTTGTGGGAACTACTTGAAGTAATGTGGCTATTTGTGTAGCTTATGTGAAGTATGATGATATCTATCTACATTTTAAGTGATGTGAAAGTATATGTGTTCTATTGATGTTATGTAGGTGATCATGTTAGACTATGACTTTGACTTTTTGTGTATATCCTTAGGGTTGAATGTTGGTTATTCCTACTTAACTATATAAGTCAATGTTGGTCACTATTAATGATTTTATGATAGTGTATAGACTGACTTGAAGATGATATTTATGTATTTCTAGAATGGCATATATTATGAGTTAAAGTGAAGCATGCGGTGTCTTGTCTTAGTTGACTTGTGTCCCTTACTTGATGTATATATGATTATGGATATGTGATGTCTTGAATTAGGATGTTAAAGCTCTTAGTCTTGAATGTATGAATGACATGTGACGTTAAATGAAGTTAAGAGGGTCTTTTATGTGAAACCTTGAACCAAGTGGTAAGGCTATGAATGTTAAAGTCGTTAGCCGTAATGGTATCCTTCAAAATAAAGGAATGATAGACTTAAGGTTAATTGGCTGGAACGACATCATATTAATTTTTAGGAAAGTCATCATGAGCTTCATGTCACCATTGGAAGGTAGTCTTAACAAGACATCTTTGGTATGGTAAATGTATTAGGGTTATGAACTTGTTATGGAACCCTTTTATGTGAACCTTAATTGCGAATTACTCTATGAGAATGAAGTCTAGACCGAGTGAGTATAGCAAGGAAAGTTCTAGTTAAGTATGAGACTAGATTACAAAGCATGCCCTCCGTATTCCTTAACCATGTGCCTACATAGGATGTGTCTAAGTTCTACCATTGGCAAGTAGAACACCCTCATCGGAGTATGTTAGAACTCTAGATTTCATGTTTAGCTATCATGGTCTATGTCAGTTATTTCCTATTCTGATCATGTGGGATACTACAAGTATTAGAGAAGTTCTATGAAGTATAGGTGGTGGTATGGGACACTATCTAGACATTGCACAATAGGCTTCGATGGTGTTAGTTAGAGTCCTTAGGTCTTGTCCAAGACCATTACTTGAATGTACCTTATGTGTGGAATGTCTCCTAAATGAACTAATGAATGTAATGACTTAAGTTAAGTAAGAAAGTATGCTAATGAAATAAGTAGTTATCTAGAGTAGTTAAGGGTTGTTTAGTTAAGGTGTGAAGGGGGCATAAGAATGGTCACTTCACATCTTACCTAGTTGAGCCTTAAGAATGACTCTAGTTAGGGAAGATGTTGATTATGTGGACATGACCCAAACTTAGTAAGTCTTAAGGATTATTTAGGTAGTCTTGAAGAGGTCAATCATGGACGTTATCTTCTTGATCTACTTAAGTAACTCTTTTGATAGCCTTTGATAACGAAATTTCATATTATCTATATGTTGATACACTTGATGAGAATGATTGTATCCTAGGTAGTCTAAAGGATCTCTTGAGTGTGTGTGTAAGGGATTGTATGGGCGGTCGCTTCACAACTCACTCAAGTGAGACTTAGAGCCACCTTTGGTAGAAGAACCTTACATTGATGCTTTGATGTCTTGAAGTGTGTATGTGACTCATTATAAGTAGTCTTGAATATCATTTCGGTATGCTTAGGGAGGTTGTATGGGTGGTCTCTCTTTGTGTTTCTTAAGTGAGTCTTAGGCTAATTTTAAGTGGGATGATTACATTCCAAGAGATGTCTAAGGTGAAGGTAAAATTATGATAGTTGCTTAAATGTTATCTTCTGTGTTTCTAAGTTGTTAAATGTTGTTCTTATGGTTATACTATTATTTTTAAATGAAAAGATTCATATTTCTACTAAATGTCCGTTTTCATGATTTTTATGCATTATTCCATACTTAGTACATGTGGTTGTACTAATCCATGCTTTTATCTATCTCTATAGTTGTTGGTAGGTGAGGAGCTTTTGGAAAGTGAAGACTTGGACCATAGAATCATTCAAGAGATGTTGAATTGTGTCCTCATTTGACTCGAGGGCATATATGTCATTTATGTTTTCATTTGAAGTATTGTAATAGACTAAGTATTTCTATATTTTGAAGTATGGTCCGTGTCCCAAGTATTCTTGTGTCTTAAGATGATGAGATTGAGACTTAGTATTTCCTATTGCTTTATATGAAAGAGTTTTTAAAGACTATGATATGTTTTGTGAAAAGTTTTAATTCCGTACTACTTTTCACTATGTTTATGCGATGAATGATATGTAAAAGCTTGTACAAGACCCCCAAGAGGTTAAGTATGTCGGTTGCAATCCGAGATTACCCCTAAGTTCATAGTGTAGGATGTGACAAGCTTGGTGTCATAGTGTAGGATGTGAAAGTAGTATTAGGAATCGAAAAGTCTCATCAAGTTGCGTCTAGTAGAGTCGCGACACATCTATGAGCGAGAGGCTATAGGACGATAGAGTTTCCCTTCTCCTATGTCGTGCCGTTGAGTAAAAGTTATAAGTACTCTTTTCTTATGGTTTTCCTTGTGTTTCTAGGAAGATGAATTTGAGGAGGACACAGGCTAGGAGAGTTGAATAGAATGAGGTGGAAGAGGAGATTCCTCCTCAAGTTGAGGAAGTTGAGCAAGTTCCTCAAGGTGCTCAAGGTGATCAAGTCCCTAGTGTGGAAGGAGGTAATGAGGTTGCGAAGGTTCATCCACAGTTGACTAATAGGGAGATTAGAGAGACTTTGGTTGCTTTTGCCCAAGCCGTGACTACTCAAATAAATTTGAATATGATGTCTAGGGTTAATGTTGTAGAGAGTACTATGACATCTAGGTTAAGAGATTTTGTGAGGATGAATCCTCATATATTTCTTGGTTCTAAGGTGGGAGAGGATCCCTAAGAGTTCCTAGATGGAGTGTACAAGGTATTGACTGCTATGGGAGTTATATCTAGGGAGAAGGCGGAGTTGGTTTCATACCAATTGAAGGACGTTTCTAAAATATGGTAAACTCAATTGAAGGATAATAGGCCTGAGGAATCGGGTCCTATTGAGTGGGAAGAATTTAAAGAAGCTTTTCTTGGTTACTTTCTCTGTGAGAAGAGGTAAGTTAAGGTGGAGGAGTTTATCAATCTCAAGCAAGACAATATGAGTGTTGAGGAATACTCTTTGGAGTTCTCTGAGTGTTGAGGAATACTCTTTGAAGTTCTCTATGTTACCTAGATATGCCCCTTCTCTTGTGTCTAATCCAAGGGATGAAATGAGTCGTTTTGTGATGGGTGTGGCCGACCTAGTGAGGGAGGAATGTCTTACCCCTATGTTACATGATGATATGACCCTAGCTAGACTCATGATGTATGCACAATCAATTGAAGAGTCTAAACTTAGGAGGATGACTAGAAGCTTGAAAAGGAGTTGCGTTAGTGATCAAGGGAAACCTAGGTTTATGAAAAGGGACCAAGGTCAAGAAGAACCTAAGAGTGTTAAGGTTAAATTGGAGAAAGGTTGTGGTTCTCAAAATGTCAAACCTACATGTGTCACTTGTGGCATGAAACATTATGGTGAGTGTCGATTGGGTACCGAGGGTTGCTATGGTTGTGGTAAGGAAGGACATAAGGTGAGAAATTGTCCTATGATTGCTTCTAGAGGAAGAGAGGGTAAGCAACTTGCTCCTAGTGTTTCAAAGGATGATGCTCCAACAAAGAGGAGTTTCTATGCACTCCAGACTAGAGGATCAAAGCCGGATGAGAATAGTGATGATGATGAGGGTAAGTCCTTGCATTTCCATTTAGAGATATGAGTTCCTTCTAAGTGGGGGAGTATGGTTTGAAGATGGGATAGAATAATATAGAAGTATGTTGTATGTGCATGGTGTTTAGGAGTTTTGTTGAAATTGAATTTCATTAACTTCTTGCATTATGTATTTTATGAAGCTATGATTATGTTTTAAGATGTTTTTATATGATGTTACCTTGCATATTAGCATGTTTATATCATGAATTGACTGAAAGATGGATTTTTGAAAAAAAAATGTTGAATTCACTGTATGGGTGTTGGCAGTTCATTGTTATGTTTTTGGGAATTTGATTAATAAATTCTTTGGTCTAAAATTGTTGTAATATGGTTAGAACTGATGTATATATGCATGGTATTGAATAAAAAATGAGTTTTCGTTGTTTGGAATGAAGCATGTGAGTTTGAAGCATGATGAGTTATAGGATTGTCTTCTAGTTTCTTATTGTGTTGTATATCTCTTGACTATGTGAAATTGATGTTTTATTCTTGACTATATGTTGTATGGAATGGTTATTAGCTGCTACTTAAATCTCTATTCTTTGAAGTGTTCGGAGAGTGGCAAGTGTCATTTGAGGACGAATGTTGTCCAAGTGGGGGAGAATGTAAGACCCCAAAAATAACTTAGGTTAACTAGAAGCTAACATGTTGGTCTTGATTATATAAGGTCCTAAATAGGTGTATTATATGGTATTGAGGAAGTGTCTAAGAGTTTAGGTGCATTAGAAGTCAAACGTCAAGGGACGACCAAGGTGTTTGACGACTAAGTCACCTATGTGCCTCATATGTGGTTTTATGTGTTTATGTGTGATTAATGAGGTTATAAGGTCCTTATGTGAGTTATTACAGCATATATAGGCAGTGTCTCAAGTTTCGTGGAGTTTGGAGGTCAAACATCCAAGAACGTCCATGACGTTCGAAAGTGTTGCTTTGAAATGACCTTGTTTGTCTAAGCATGTTTCGTTGAGTTTTACGTGTTTATTTTGGATGAAATTCATGTGAGAGGTGTTAAACTCGTATATGATCATGTTTGGATTGGAACCGTCCGGGAAAACATCCCCAAGGACCGACCAAGGGTCCTTGAAGAAGGACCCAAACTTGGAGTCAAGACTGTCGTAGGCTGCCCCAAACGACGTAGCCATCACCGGCTTTTGGGCCTATCGACGCCCCATCGATGGGTGACCTTGGTAGGGACTTAGAGTGGGAAGGTAGGAGAACCATTTGAAGCCTCTGAAACAAACGATGGGAGGACAGGACGGTCCGTTTGTGGACAAATGGTCCGTCGACTGCCCAACCGTCGATGGTCTGTTTTCCTGCGCAGCCTCACTTTTAAATGAGGGGTGATGTTGTAATTTCACTCCACTTACAAATAAGAGTATTTTCGGTTATTTCGGGGTATTTTGGGTTTTAAATGTGTTTATAAGCCTAAAACACATTGAAGACTTCATTCTTCTAAATCAAAAACCCAAATCCCTTAGAATTCTCTCTAAGACTCCATTGAAGTCCAAACTCAAGGAAGGGCTTAAAGTGACGAATTAAGTGGAGAATCTTCATCAAAGTGAAGAATTGGCTTCATCAAAGTGAAGAATTGGCTTCATCAATGTATGGATTTTGATCCTTGAATATCTCTTCATCAAAGAGCCCCAATTCTCAAGATGTTTTCTAAAGTTTTCAAGTTGAATTGTCCAAATTTCATGATTCTACAATGGTTTCATGCATTAATGATTTCTAAACATTGAATAATGATTTAATTGATATCTTATAGATGATTTTAACCTAAATTACCTATAAACCCATGAATTGGATGAACCCTAGATTTTTGACTAAGTTATGTGTTATTTGATATTGATCTAATAATGTTAAATTATGATGTAGATTTCTATGGGCTTTCTAATGATGTAATAATTGTGTTCAATTGATATCTAGGTTATCTTAGATTGATGAATCTTTATTGAATTGACCTATTTTCATTGATTATCATAGTTTCTACATTGAACTATTGATCATTACCATTGTTAAGAGCCTTATGGTGTTGAATTGGTTGAGTTGGCATCGAACTGAGATGTTGAGGATGTTGTGGTGTTAAGATACCCTATTACCTATATTTAGATGTTGTTTATACTTCAATTATGTTGTGATTGGGTATGGTCCACTTATGATGGCGGTGTTTTGTGCTTTACTTGCAATTGACGTGGCCTTGTCGGCGTTACTTTATGCAATATGATGATCATGACCTTGTGGGCACTACTTGAAGTAATGTGGCTATTGGTGTTGTTGATTATGTGAAGTATGATTATATCTATATACATGTTAAGTGATGTGAAATTATATGTGTTCTATTGATGTTATGTAGGTGATCATGTTAGACTATGACTTTGACTTTGTGTGTATAGCCTTAGGGTTGAATCTTGGTTATTCCTACTTGACTATATAAGTCTATGTTGGTCACTATTGATGATGTTATGATAGTGTATATGATGACTTGAAGATGATATGGTTATATTTATGTATATCTAGAATGGCATGTATTATGAGTTAAAGTGAAATATATGGTGTCTTCTCTTAGTTGACTTGTGTCCCTTACTTGATGTATATATGATTATGTATATGTGATGTATTTAATTAGGATGTTAGAACTCCGGATTCCATGTTTATCTATCATTGTCTATGTCAGTTATTGCATATTCTCATCATGTAGGATAATTACTAGCATTAGAGAAGTTCTATGAAGTTTAGGTGGTGGTATGAGACGCTATCTAGACATTGCACAATAGGCTTTGATAGTGTTAGTTAGAGTCCCTAGGTCCTGTCCAAGACCATTACTTAAATGTCTCGTATGTGTGAAATGTCTCCTAAATGAACTAATGAATATAATGACTTAAGTTAAGTAAGAAAGTTTATTAATGGAATAAGTACTTATCTAGATAAGTTAAAGGTTCTTTAGTTAAGGTGTGAAGGGGGCATAGGAATGGTCACTTCATATATTACCTAGAAGAGTCTTAAGAATGACTCTAGTTAGGGAAGTTGTTGATTATGTGGACATGACCCAAACTTAGGAAGTCTTAAGGATTATTTAGGTAGCCTTGAAGAGGTCAATCATGGACGTTATCTTCTTGATCTACTTAAGTAAGTCTTTTGATAGCCTTTGATGAGGAATTTTCATATTATCTATATGTTGATACACTTGGTGAGAATGATTCTATCCTAGGTAGTTAAAGGATCTCTTGAGTGTGTGTGTAAGGGATTGTATGGGCGGTCGCTTCACAACTCACTTAAGTGAGACTTAGAGTCACCTTTGGTAGAAGAACCTTACATTGATGCTTTGATGCCTTGAAGTGTGTATGTGACTCATTATAAGTAGTCTTGAGTATCATTTAGGTATGCATAGGGAGGTTGTATGGGCGGTCTCTCTTTGTGTTCCTTAAGTGAGTCTTAGGATAACTTTAAGTGGGATGATTACATACTAAGAGATGTCTATGGTGAAGGTAAAATTATGATAGTTGCTTAAATTTTATCTTATGTGTTTCTAAGTTGTTATATGTTATTCTTATGATTATAATATGATTTTTAAATAAAAATATGCATATTTCTACTAAATGTCCATTTTCATGATTTTTTTGCATTATGCCATACTTAGTACATGTGGTTGTACTAATCCATGCTTTTATTAATCTGTATAGTTGTTTTAGGTGAGGAGCCTTTGGGAAATGAAGACTTAGACCGTATCATCGTTCAAGCGATTTTGAACTATCTCCTCATTTGACTCGAGGGAATATATGTATTTTATGTTTCATTTGAAGTATTGTGATAGACTAAGTATTTCAATATTTTGAAGTATGGGCCGTGTCCCAAGTATTCTTGTGTCTTAAGATGATGAGATTGAGACTTAGTATTTCCTATTGCTTTATACGAATGAGTTTTTAAAGACTATGATATGTTTTGTGAAAAATTTTAATTCCGCACTACTTTTCACTCTATTTATGTGATGAATGATATGTAAGGGCTTGTACATGACCTCTGAGAGGTCAGGTATGCCAGTTACAATCCGAGATTGCCCCTAACTTCTAGGGTGTGGTTTCGGGATGTGACAGTTACAATCCTGGTAGGTGATTTTGTTGTGCCTAGAAGAGTCTTTTAGTAGTTGTCCTATATCCTTGCCCAACAGATTTACATGTGTGGATTTGGTAGAACTTGATATGGTTGATTTTTATGTCATTTTATGAATTGATTGGTTGCAATCTTGTTTTGTTTCCATATATTGTTTATAAGAGTGGTTAATTTTAATTTTCCTAATGAACCTGTCTTAGAGTTGAAAGGGGGTAACTCAATTCCTAGAGGTCGTATCCTTTCTTATTTAAAACATGTAAAATGATCTCTAAATGGTGTATTTACCATATTGTAAGAGTCAACGATCTGGAGTCCGACATCCCTCCTGTAGAGTCGGTCCCGTAGTGAAGGACTTCCCGGAAGTCTTTCCCGATGACTTTCTGATACGCTCAAACTTACTTCTCAAATAAGAAGTAAAGCGGTTGTGTCAAGTAAATAACCCAACTAGTGAGGTTGGGATCGTTCCCACGAGGAAAATAGTTTAGACTTAACTTCAATCTATTACTACTTTTGTTTAGTCAATTACTTCCTTGGAAAGTAAAAACAATAAAAGGGGGGTTTCTATTTCTAAATGAATGAAAATAAGTAACGAAATTGAAAGAGACACTTAACAGCTTTGAAGTTGGAGTTTAATCAATTAATCAAAGTAACTAGGGTTTACGTGTTCCCCACAGGTTCATAACTTGATAAGTCTAACTATAACAATTCTTTCCTAGTATCTTGCATGCAAAGTGATAAGTTATGTATTTCTAAATCCTTGGTCCGGCATCTAGAAAATGTCACTCCGCACCTTGGTCCGGCTACGTGTGTTGCTATCCTATCCCTTATCTTTAACTCATATTAAGCATCGTATTCGATATTTGACTAAATTATTACCTCGTACCAATCAATACTAGCCTATTAGAAAGTATACACTAAATCTATGTTGATAATCTTTTCCTATCATCTACCTCCTTGGTCCGGCAAGTAGCATTAAGGCGAGTTCTAACATTGGGCATCCGTTAAAAAGACTTCTAAGCGAAAGAATTATTAATACATGCAAGACACTATTCTAGAATTGTTATTTTAGTTAGGTTTTACCTCATTATTTGCCTATGGTTCCCACAACCCTAGTTATGGAGTTTAGTTACCCATAGTCATAATCACAATATTCAAATATATGATATAAGAATTCATGTACTTACTTCAATGAGAAAGAGTAGAATCTGAAAGTTCGCTTGATTAATCAACAAAAATCACCAACAATTACTTACAAGAATCTCAAAGTAATCAAGAATCTCACAAAAAGTCTAACTAATAATCCAGCGTCTAACAATGGTCCAGAGTCTCACAATGGTCCCGAGTCTAACCCGAAAAACGAGGTTTTTCGAACTATTGATAGAAAATAAAAAAAAACTAATTAAACAAGGATTCTATTTGCTGGAAATCTGTCAAAACGCGGCTGGGTCGATGGACCTCGCGACGGATCGTCGTGGTCACGCGGGCCGTCATGGACTCCGTCGCACCATACTTGTGCAATTTCTTCTGCTGCTCTCTTCATTACCCTCGACGGCAAGTATGACGGATCGTCACAGGCACAACGGTCCGTCGAGGGTCTTCGTTTCAAAACACTTAAACTCTTGGAATATGGGTACTGGGACTACTTCTCTGAACTTCATGACGAATCTGCAGGACGGACCGTCATAGGCACGACGGACCGTCATAGACTCCGTAACCCCACACTTGGTCAGACTTCCTCATCTTCCTTCTGCAGCTGCACTACGCTGCCACCTACGGACCGTCATAGACACGACGGACCGTCACAAGCTCCGGAGGTGGTCTCTTCTGCATTTCTTCGCTCAAAAACCTCCGCATTCATCTTTGGACAGATTTCCTGCAATAAGGAAAAACTTATATAAAAATTAGCACAAAAAGGCTTTTGGACACACTAAACTTAAGGAAAAAGTATTAATAATATCGTGAAACCGCGGTATATCAACACCCTCAACTTAAATTCGTTGTTTGTCCTCAAGCGACGCACTATGACTCAATACACAATCTTTGTACAATAGTATCCATGTTTTATACTTTGCAATCATTTGGCTATCAATCCCGATTAATCTCATTATATTTATGCATGCTATCACTATTAGGCTTGAATTATGTGGAATCATACCACGACACAGACTCACCATGCACTAACACCTATCCTCTTCAATTTCTCACTGAGGTGCTAATATTTCCGGTAATGCAACTAGTGTCCTCACTTCAAAACAAAATCCTCATTTTTCACACAATGATTTCAGTTTGACTATAAGGATTACTTTTCAACACTCACTCTCAGAACAAATTCACACTCATTCATACCTATTGCCATAAGCTTGCCCTTATTTTCACTGCTTTAAGTTCGCTATACAACCCTTAGGATCACGATAGGACTTTCTTAGCTTGTAACATAGGCTCAGGGTCAGGTAGGGTATATTTAGGTATACTTTAGTGACTTTTTTCCCTCCTTGACATATTGGCTAAACATACCATTTTCTATCATTTTATCTCGCCCAATNCCCCGCGACGGTCCGTCGTGCCCATGACGGTCCGTCGTGGGATCCGTCGTCTCAGCCAGTTTTACCAGAAATAAAATCTGCTGCTTAAAACGACTAAACAGGTCGTTACACATACCTATTGCCATAAGCTTTCCCTTATTTTCACTGCTTTAAGTTCGCTATACAACCCTTAGGATCACGATAGGACTTTCTTAGTTTGTAACATAGGCTCAGGTTCAGGTAGGGTATATTTAGGTATACTTTAGTGACTTTTTGCCCTCCTTGACATATCGGCTAAACATACCATTTTCTATCATTTTATCTCGCCCAGTTTCTCATATTCTTTCACCTTGCTATTTTCTCTTCTTTCTTCATTTGTGTAAGTGACTCTCTTCTTTTCTTGCTTGTATTTCTTGTATGTTTTTCTTTTTCTTTACTTTTTTTTCAACTAATTCTTGAGTCACTTTACTTTTGTTCTTTATCTCTCTTTGTTCTTTCAACCCCACTTTCCAGAGCATTCCTCATAATAGCCACCCTCAACTCATGGCTTTGCCATGAGCCATGAGTCAAAGTACACAATACCAAAAGTTGGGTCAGGGCCATAACGAAGGTTGTTTACTGCATTAGCCACTCTCAACTTATGCTTTTGGCATAAGCTGAGGTGCACATGTACAAGGAGGGACCAGGGCCAACACATTATTCCCAGAAAAGATCAGTTGGGGTGAAAAAGAAAGGTCTAATTTAAGCTCAGATCATTTGGATCAAAGAAGGATAAATTTCATTTGGTTTTCTTTTATTTAGGCTAAAAATGGGCTATATTGAATAATGGCCTATGATCCTTTCCTAATTGTCTATTACAGCTTACTTTTAGCAGGACTAACCAGGCAAGTTCTAGCTCAGTACAAATAGTGGACTATTCAAATTTTCCTCACACTCAATTGACATTTCATCACTCTACCAGATTATCAGACACCTAGTTCGAATTTTAGACTTAGGTAATGCAGTAGTGTACCTCTATGTCATGCTTAGAGCCACACATTTATCAATTACTATGCCTAGTCATGCATCATTTTCCATTTTATCAGGATATCATTTTAGCCATCATGCTCCAGAATTAAACTATGTACACAAGATATAGACATGCCGGTTCAACAGAAAAAGTAATCAGTCTCTTAGGGAAAAATAACGCAGGCAAGAAAACCCCAAAAGAGGATAGTGAACTGGGCTACTCAGACTTCACCCTAGCACTCACTTTCCATTTACCCCACCCCCAACAAAAAGACATGCAATTTTCCCCAATGCATAAAAAAAATTTAAATACTAGAGTGGTAGGGGAAGCAAACCTGTGGCGCAAAGCGCCGACGATCAATAAGCTGGTGGGTCCGGTTCCCCGGAACCCACTACCTCTGTAGTCTGGACACCCTCAGTGATGTCCTCAGCAACAACAGCACCATCAGTAGTGCCTCCTGCGATCTCCACAGTTCTGGAGCTAGACGCCCCAGCAGCTAACTCTTCTGCTCTCATCTGACGCGACGACTTCTCGATGACGGTCCGTTTCATATGTGACGCTCCGTCGTTGGTTCCGTCGCGTGTGCCCTAGTTTGAAAATAACAGAAAGACGTACCTGGCATGACGGATGAATGCGACGGTCCGTCACAGCTGAAACGGTCCGTCGCTATATCCGTCAGTGACTGCTGCAAAGTAATTTTCTGTAGAATTTCCTGGTGATGTGCCTGCAAATTAAAACCCATTAGTAGAAAATGCTACCATTACTAAAAATAAAAAGAAAAAAAACTATAAGTATTGGGTTGCCTCCCAACAAGCGCCTGATTTAACGTCGCGGCACGACTGAGGATACTTGATTACTCAGCCTTTATCAAGATGGTATGCCTCTATCACTTCATTCACCAATGTACTATGCCCAAAACAAAGTTTTATTCGTTCTCTATTCACCTTAAACCGCACTCCCTCCTTGGTTTTTAACTCAACTGCTCCATGAGGGAATACTTGGGTGATCAAGTAAGGGCCAGTCCGTTTGGACTTGAGCTTGCCCGGAATACAAGGCAAACCAGATCTTTCTAAAAGCACCAAATCCCCAACCATAAACTCTTGTTTTGCACTTTTCTTTTCATTCTCCTTCTTCCACTTTTCTTTGTGGGATATGGCGGATACCGATTGGAGCTCACCACTCTGCCTCATGGTCCTACACACGTTGAAGGTCGCTTCTTCATTGTTCAACCGAAATTTCATCTGCCCCTTTTCCATATCAACTAAGGCTCTACCTGTATCAAGGAATGGCCTCCCAAGAATAATAGGCACTTCAAAATCGACTTCACAATCAAGAATAACAAAATATGCCGGAAATATGAATTACTCCACTTTTACAAGCACATCATAGAGTATCCCTATAGGCCTTTTTACTGTCTGATCAGCCATCAGTAGCCGCATCGCAGTGGGTTTTGGATCACCCAAACCTAACTTCTTGTAAATCGAGAGGGGCATGAGATTTATGCTTGCCCCCAGATCACATAATGCTTTCGCAAAATGTAATGACCCAACTGTACAAAGAATAGTGAACGCACCCGAATCTTCTTTCTTTTGTGCGAGAGATCTTGTAGCAATAGCACTACAATGCTGCAGTCTAGCATCATCCTCGAAAGTGACCGATCTTTTCTTTGTAACAAGACCTTTCATAGACTTGGCATAACCGGGCATTTGTTCTGGAGCTTCTACCAAAGGGACATTGATAGAAAGCTGCTTCAACATTGTTATAAAACGCCGATATTTACCAGGAAAGGGGGGTGGTGGTCTAGGCATGGGAATTACCTTTATAGGGACTTCTGCATCTTTTCCAGTGCTATCTTCTGTTTCACCACTACCCTCTACCACCTTATCATTATCCTTTCTCAACTTTTTCTCATTAGACGGCATAGGTGGGTCAATGGTTCGCTTGCCACCCCGAGTAGTGATTGCATATAGTGTGCATCATTTTTCGGATTTTGGACAGTGTTGCTAGGAAGAGTGCCCGATTGCCGTGTGTTCACAGTCGCAGATAATTGGGCCATTTGCAACTCGATCTGCTTAATCGATATTGCATGTGTATTAACTTTTTGCCCAATACCCGCTAAATCACTCCTTAACTCTTTAATGTGCTCATCACTAGCATCGAACCTCCTCATCATTTTGTGTAACATATCCTCAACTCGCGCCATACTATCTCCACCATCCCTAGGAGTAACATCACGATTTTGAGGAGGGACACAGGGCCCATTCCTATCATTTCTGTTACCGTAGTTACCCCTGTTGAAGTTGTTGTCACGGTTGTAGTTTCCATCTCGGACATAATGACCCTCACGTTTATAGTTACCATAGATCCGACCTTGGTTCCCTTGACCTTGGCGCCAATTATCCAGATTTGAGCCTTGGGCGCCCGGTCGGAAACCCCCCGTCTGCTCATTGACCGCATAGGAATCCTCCTCATAATAACACTCTTAATTTTGTGGCGGTGGTTTAGACAAGTAGTTGACTGCATTTATCTTTTCTGCACCCCCAGTGACATGTTTTAGTACCAACCTAACCTCAGTTCTCATCTGAGCCATTTCTTCACGAATCTCATCTGTGGCTGGGTTGTGAGTGGACTGTACTGCGAAGGTATTTCTCCCGGTATCTGACTTCCTAGTACTTCAAGCTTTATTATTCCGGGAGATTTTCTCTAATTTTTCAGCAATCTCAGCATAAGGACACTCCCCATAAGATCCACATGCTATAGTGTCCAACACCGCTTTATTATTGTCATCTTGTCCCCGATAGAAGTATTCCTTCAGTGACCCATCATGTATACGGTGATTTAGGACGCTTCTCAAGAATGAGGTGAATCTAGCCCAAGAACTACTAACTGACTCTCCTGGTAGTGCCACAAAGTTATTCACTCTGTCTTTGTGGTTTAGTTTCTTGGAGACCGGATAGTAGCGTGCTAAGAAGACATCCCTTAGTTGGTTCCAAGTGAAGATTGAGTTGTATGGGAGCTCAGTGAACCAAATAGCAGCCTCTCCCGTCAGTGAGAGAGGAAACACTCTGAGACCTATTACATCTAAATCCAAATCAGGCCTCCCTACACAACTTTTACACACTGCCCTTACCTTAGCTATATGGGCATGTGGATCCTCAGAAGGTAGCCCTGAAAACAAACCTCTGGCAGTGAGCATTTGCATCAGGCTACTAGTTACCACGAAGGTGTGGCCTGGTGGTAGAGGAGGCAAGACAAGTGGCCCATCGGAGTCTGCTATGTTGTCATAGCCTCTGTAGTATGCTTGGGGCCGTGGAGCGGGATTTTGTCCCCTCTGTTGGTGTTCACCCGGAGCATCGGGTAACAACTGACCATGAACATCAACCGGAGCTGGGATGTTCTGGTTTGGATCATCATCATTAATTCCCAAGTTTTGATTCATATTGCGTAGTGTACGCTCTAATTCGTGATCGTAGGGAAACAAGGGTTCTCTTCCTCTCCGTGTATTTGGCATACAAGGAGGTTGGTTCTGCAAAAATCAAAAACAATAAAACAAAGTAAAATCAAGAAAATATCAACTAAACTATAGTAATAAGTTTAAGTTAATCTAAAAGCTACTTTCCCCGGCAACGGCGCCAAAATTTGATACGCTCAAACTTACTTCTCAAATAAGAAGTAAAGCGGTCGTGTCAAGTAAATAACCCAACTAGTGAGGTTGGGATCGTTCCCACGAGGAAAATAGTTTAGACTTAACTTTAACCTATTATTACTATTGTTCGGTCAATTACTTCCTTGGAAAGCAAAAACAATAAAAGGGGGGTTTCTATTTCTAAATGAGTAAAAATAACTAACGAAATTGAAAGAGACACTTAACAGCTTTGAATGTTGGAGTTTAATCAATTAATCAAAGTAACTAGGGTTTACGTGTTCCCCACAGGTTCATAACTTGATAATTCTAACTATAACGATTCTTTCCTAGTATCTTGCATGCAAAGTGATAAGTTATGTATTTCTAAATCCTTGGTCCGGCATCTAGAAAATCTCACTCCGCACCTTGGTCCGGCTACGTGTGTTGCTATCCTAACCCTTATCTTTACCTCATATTAAGCATCGTATTCGATATTTGACTAAGTTATTACCTCGTACCAATCAATACTAGCCTATTAGATAGTATACACTAAATCTATGTTGATAATTCTTTTCCTATTATCTACCTCCTTGGTCCGGCAAGTAGCATTAAGGCGAGTTCTAACGTTGGCCATCCGTTAAAAAGACTTCTAAGCGAAAGAATTATTAATACATGCAAGACACTATTCTAGAATTGTTATTTTAGTTAGGTTTTACCTCATTATTTGCCTATGGTTCCCACAACCCTAGTTATGGAGTTTAGTTACCCATAGTCATAATCACAATATTCAAATATATGATATAAGAATTCATGTACTTACTTCAATGAGAAAGAGTAAAATCCGAAAGTTCGCTTGATTAATCAACAAAAATCACCAACAATTACTTATAAGAATCTCAAAGTAATCAAGAATCTCACAAAAAGTCTAACTAATAATCCAGTGTCTAACAATGGTCCAGAGTCTCACAATGGTCCCGAGTCTAACCCCAAAAACGAGGTTTTTCGAACTATTTATAGAAAATAAAAAAAACCTAATTAAACAAGGATTCTATTTGCTGGAAATCTATCAAAACGCGGCTGGGTCGACGGACCTCGCGACGGATCGTCGTGGTCACGACGGGCCGTCATGGACTCCGTCATCCCATACTTGTGCAATTTCTTCTGCTGCTCTCTTCATTACCCTCGACGGCAAGTATGACGGATCGTCACAGGCACAACGGTCCGTCGAGGGTCTTCGTTCCAAAACACTTAAACTCTTGGAATATGGGTACTGGGACTACTTCTATGAACTTCATGACGAACCTGCAGGACGGACCGTCATAGGCACGACGGACCGTCATGGACTCCGTAACCCCACACTTGGTCAGACTTCCCCATCTTCCTTCTGCAGCTGCACTACGCTGCCACCTACGGACCGTCATAGACACGACGGACTATCACAAGCTCCGTAGGTGGTCTCTTCTGCATTTCTTCGCTCAAAAACCTCCGCATTCATCTTTGGACAGATTTCCTGCAATAAGGAGAAACTTATATAAAAATTAGCAAAAAAGGCTTTTGGACACACTAAACTTAAGGAAAAAGTATTAATAATACCGTGAAACCATGGTATATCACTTTCCCAAAATTCCTCCCGAGTGGGAAATAGATTTTGGTGTTGACTTACTATCGGATACGAATTCCATTTCAATCTCTCCTTACCAGATGGCCCCGGCGGAGTTGAATAAGTTAAAACTTCAAGTAAAAATCTTATTAGACAAGGGTTTTATTCCACCCAGTATTTCTTCGTGGGGATCTGCGGTGTTGTTTGTTAAGAAAAAGAATGGTTCCCTTAGGACGTGCATTGACTATCGTCAACTTAACAAGGTCACCATTAAGAACAAGTATCCTATCCCTCAGATTGATGACTTGTTTGATCAACTCAAAGGGGCAAGCTATTTCTCTAAGATTAACTTGAGGTCGGGGTATCACCAACTATGGGTGATAGGTGAGGATTTACCTAAAACGAGTTTCCAAACTAGGTATGGGCACTATGAATTCTTAGTAATGTCGTTTGGTCTCACTAATTCCCCATCGACTTATATGGACCTTATGAATAGGTGTTCCGGAATTACCTAGATTCCTTTGTCATTGTTTTTATTAACGATATCTTCGTATATTCAAAAAATGAGGGTGAAGATATGCACCATTTGAGGGTTGTATTACAAGTCCTTAAGGAACACCACCTATTTTCCAAGTATAGTAAGTGTGAGTTTTTGTTGAGATCGGTGACGTTTCTTGGTCATATTATCTCAAGTGAGGGTATAAAGGTTGATCTAAAGAAAACTGAGGAGGTTAAAAAATTGGCCTAGACCATTGACTCCAACGAACATTAGAAGTTTCTTGGGTTTAGTCGGGTACTATAAGAGGTTTGTGGATGGGTTTTCGTCCATTGTTTCTCCTTTCACTACCTTGACCCAAAAGAGTGTTAAATTTGAGTGGTCATAGTCATGTGAAAGAAGCTTCTAAATTTTGAAAAATAGGCTTACCTCCGCTCCGGTGTTGACTTTACTAGAGGGTACCAAGGGTTTTGTGGTATATTATGACGCTTCCCGAGTGGGATTGGGTTGTGTCCTTATGCAACATGATAAGGTTGTAGCCAATGCCTTTAGAAAACTCAAGGGGCATGAGAAGAATTATCCAACTCATTATCTTGAATTAGCGATCGTATGTTTGCTTTAAAAATATAGAGGCATTAATTGTATGGTGTTCATGTGAATGTGTATACCGACCATAAGAGTCTCCAATATGTGTTTACTCAAAAGGAGTTTAATCTCCAACAAGGAAGATGGTTGGAATTATTGAATGATAACAACATGAGTGTTCTCTTCCACCCCGGCAAGGCCAATGTGGTTGCAGATGCTCTAAGCCGTATGACCATGAGTAATGTGTCTCATGTTAAAAAGTCAAGATGACCTAGTGAAAGATGTTTCTAGGTTGGATCGATTTGGTGTTTGGTTGGAATATTCCCCAAATGGTGGTTTTATGGTTCATAATAACTTTAAGTCTTCTTGAGTGGTCGAGGTGAAGTCTAAGAAATATCTTGATCCGCTAATGATGGAGTTTAAAAAATCGGTACTTAGCAAATTCAATGAGTCCTTCTCCCTAGGGGAAATGATGTGCTTAAGTACCATGGTAGATTGCGTGTACTGGATGTTGATGATTTGAGGGGAAAGATTTTGGAAGAAACTCATGGTTCCCGAATTTTATTCACCCCGGTACTACCAAAATGTATCATAACCTTAGAGAGGTATATTGATGAGATTGATTAAAAAGGGACATAGCGGAGTTTGTATCCAAGTGTACAAATTGCCAATAAGTTAAAACCGAGCATCAAAAGCCTAGTGGTCTAATTCAAGAAATGGGTGTTCCTACTTGGAAGTGGGAAGAAATTAGCATGGGATTTTTTTGTTGGGTTGCCTGGAACCCGGATGCAAAATAACTCAATTTGGGTTAGTGTGGATAGATTGACAAAATCCGCTCACTTCATCCCCGTTAAGTCTACTTATTGGCGGAAAACTATGCAAGGATCTACATTGATGAGATTGTGAGTCTTCATGGGATCCTTTTATCTATCATATCGGATAGAGGTGCTCAATTAACTTCTTGTTTTTGGAGGTCTTTCCATAAAGGGTTGGGCACTCAAGTGAAACTTAGCACCGGCCAAACGGATGGTCAAGCGGAGCGTACCAATCAAACCCTAGAGGATATGTTAAGAGCTTGCGTAATAGATTTCAAAGGGAATTGGGACAATCATTTGCCGTTAATTGAGTTCTCCTATTATATCGCTACCATACAAGTATTGCCATGGATTCATTTGAAGCACTCAATGGTAAGAGATGTAGAACTCCGGTTGGGTGGTTTGAGGATAGTGAGTCTTCACTCCTTGGTCTCAAAATAATCTATGACGCTTTGGAGAAGGTTCGGGTAATAAGGGATAGGTTGAAAACGACCTATAGCCGGAAAAAGTCCTATACTAACAATAGAAGAAGAGACCTTGAATTTGCAGTAGGTAATATGGTGTATTTGAAGATTTCACCTATGAAAAGGGTGATGAGATTTGGCAAAAAGGGAAAGATAAGTCCCCGGTATGTGGGTCCCTATGAGGTTTTGCAAAGGGTCGGAAAGGTAGTATACGAGTTGAAATTACCTAGTGAAGTAGCTTCGGTTCATCCGGTATTTCATATCTCCATGCTTAAGAAGTGTACTGGCGATCCCGTGTCCGTTCTCCCTATTGATGGGTTAGGTGTGGATGAGAGCCTTCCCTATGAAGAGGTTCAGGTGGAAATTCTAGATCGCCAAGTCAAGAAGTTGAGGAACAAAGAGATGGACTTCGTAAAAGTCCTATGGAGAAACCACCTAGTTGAGGGAGCAACATGGGAGGCCGAGTCCAACATGAAGTCCCATTATCCTCATCTTTTTCCTAATTAAGGTTAGTCACTCCTATAAATAATGAAAATAATGAATAAATTTGAATTTGGCTTTTTTTTCTAAAATATGCATACTTATGATTAAGGTTCATGCTAAAATGAGTTTTGATGGAAAATTCTCTTTTGCTTAACTTGCACTTATTTGTGTTTTGTGTATTGTTGCCTTCATGAAGTAGTATTGAGAATGTTAATGTGTTTTGAAAGAAGGTTTTCATATATGACTTGATGATCATATTGAGCTCATGTTGATATTGAGAAGGTAGTTCCTTATGTTGTAATGTTAAGCTCTTATATGTGGTTAAAGTGTTATTTGAGTTACTATGTCTAAATGCCATGTTGGTATGTTGATTTCAATTGTGAATTAATCATATGGGCTGTGTCTCATAATGAGTCATCCTTTCCCTATAAAAAGATTTTTAGTGTCATTTGGAGACGAATGTTCCTAGGGGGGGGATATTGTAAAACTCCAAAAGTCCATGACCTAATCTAGAGCCTCCCATGAAGAAATAACACTTAGGACTCTGTTTATAGGCCTAAAATAATTTATTCAAACTAGTTATGAGGTGTTAGATTAAAAACATCAAGAAACGTCCATGACGTCCGGAGACTAGTGAAATTGAGGTTAGTGTGCCTTGGCTTGTTTCATGGGGTTTGAAGAGTCACAATTTAATAAAAATTGGTATAAAGGTGTTAATCATGTATTAGAGTGTGTTTAGGGTCGAAACATTTGGGTACGACTCCCGAAGGACCACCCTAAGAGTCCTTGGAGAGGACCCTACAGGTTTACGGATATCTAGGCATGGTTTATGCCATGATAAGTATAGGTGTTCTTGGATTTCTTGTTTGGGATCATCATATGTATACTGTGGGATTAGAGGATGCTTCGTGATTAAACACTTAACAATTTTCCCAAATCATCCAAGGAAGCAGTCTCTGAATCAAACGACAGCTTGCCAGCATGGTACCATCGTTGATCGACGCCTCGTCGAAGGGCAACCGTCAATTGAAGGTTTGGAAATCGACTGTCCAATTTTAAGTTAGGGAATTAATTGTTTAGTTTGTTAGTTAATTAATTAATGGTTAACAGGTGTCTAATTAAGTTAGTTAAGGGGCTATATAAAACCTAAATTTCGTTAAACTAACCTAACACTCCTCAATTCCCAAACTCAAATTCTCTCCAACTTCTCTCTACTTTCTCTCTCCCAAAGACCCACCATTGAAGACCAAGGTTCAAGTTCATTAGGGATCCAAGATTTCAATTTTCTCCCAATCAATCTTCAAGGATTATTTAAGGTATGAAAGCTCTTCACTCTGGATATCTTTCCCAATAGGCTCCATCAAATTGATTCCAAAAGATGTCAAAAACATGTGTTTCTTTCCAATTTCATGAGTTGTCTTTCAATTGGATTTGATGTTGATTTCCTTTGATCATAAGTAGAATATGATTGTTTATGGGTTAATTGTTGTATTTCTTGGTCCTTATCTTAGTTAATGATGAAATTTATAAATTTGACCCTTTACCCTAACCCTAGTTATGAATTGGACTTGTAGATGATTAGGGTTGTTAGAATTGGTTATGTTATTTCTTAATTAAATATATTATGATGATGATGAGTGAGTTACTGGATAATTTTGATGTATCGAGGGTGAGATTCTTGATGAAGACCATGAAGGCTATTTGGTAAGATATTGTGAGCTTGAAACTCTTTACTTCAATAATGATGAATTATATTTTTTAATGATGTTGTACAATTGAAGTATTATATGTAATAAAATTAGGAAGATATGATATGATGACTATTATGGCATGATATGATTATGTTAAATGTGAGATCATTGTGAGGCTATTATAATTCAAGTTTGAAGATGGTTGATCTTGTGTGCCTTAGATGATAAGATAATGATATGTTGATCTCACTAATAATGGTTTGTGATGAAAGGAAGTTCTCATCCTATACCTAATGAGATAAATAATATGATATATAAGGGGGTTAGTCTCCTATGACCTATATTAAGTTATGATTGATTAAGAATGACTTAATGATATTTCAAAAAGGGACTTTAGCTTAGCACCGAGTGAACTTGACATTGAGAGGTGTTGACTTCCCATTGAAGGGAGATTCAATAAACATTCTCATAAGATGAGAGTTCCTATTGCTAATTGGCATATAGAGGGTTCAAGACATATCTCGTATTTCCTTAACAATGTTTCCTCCATAGAAGTACTAGCTAATGGATCCACCTAGAATGCTATTGCTCATGTTTTCGTCCTACCTTGGCAAGTAGACCACCTTCCTTCGGTGTAGGGTTTCATGAAACCGGAGTGAATGTTTAGCTCACATGTTATATGTACCTTAAGGCGATTGTTCGAAAAAGTAAAATGAAATTAATAAAGTGAACTCTAACTAGGGTTGGTTAAGAGGTTTTTCCTAGTATAGGTAGGGTATGAAACTCTACCTACGAATTGCACTAGTTGGACTTGAGGGAACTCCTAGGAGGTTTTTCTTATCTTCTTATAAAGTATATGATATGCATATGTTGACTTTACATGTTTATGATCCTATATAATGATAGTTTCACTTATAAACATGCTATTGGTCTATGTTGCTATGTATGATGATGACTACTTATGATTCTATGTTATATGAAGTTAGCATTACTTCTTATCTCTTTCCTTGTTTTCTTGATTATGTGGGGTTATGACACTTCACATGAGTACTACACTTGTACCATGAAGAAATAACACTTAGGACTCTGTTTATAGGCCTAAAATAATTTATTCAAACTAGTTAGGAAGTGTTAGATTAAAAACATCAAGAAACGTCCATGACGTCCGGAGACTAGTGAAATTGAGGTTAGTGTGCCTTGGCATGTTTCATGGGGTTTGAAGAGTCAGAATTTAATAAAATTGGTATAAAGGTGTTAAACATGTATTAGAGTGTGTTTAGGGTCGAAACATTTGGGTACTACTCCCCAAGGACCACCCTAAGAGTCCTTGGAGAGGACTCTACATGTTTACGGATATCTAGGCATGGTTTATGCCATGATAAGTATAGGTGTTCTTGGATTTCTTGTTTGGGATCATCATATGTATACTGTGGGCTTAGAGGATGCTTCGTGATTAAACACTTAACAATTTTCCCAAATCATCCAAGGAAGCAGTCTCTGAATCAAACGACGGCTTGCCAGCATGGTACCATCATTGATCGACGCCTCGTCGAAGGGCAACCGTCAATTGAAGGTCTGGAAGTCGACTGTCCAATTTTAAGTTAGGGAATTAATTGGTTAGTTTGTTAGTTAATTAATTAAGGGTTAACGGGTGTCTAATTAAGTTAGTTAAGGGGCTATATAAAACCTAAATTTCGTTAAACTAACCTAACACTCCTCAATTCCCAAACTTAAATTCTCTCTAACTTCTTTCTACTTTCTCTCTCCCAAAAACCCACCATTGAAGACCAAGGTTCAAGTTCATTAGGGATCCAAGATCTCAACTTTCTCCCCATCAATCTTCAAGGATTATTAAGGTATGAAAGATCTTCACTCTGGATCTCTTTCCCAATAGGCTCCATCAAATTGATTCCAAAAGATGTCAAAAACATGGGTTTCTTTCCAATTTCATGAGTTGTCTTTCAATTGGATTTGATGTTGATTTCCTTTGATCATAAGTAGAATATGATTGTTTATGGGTTAATTGTTGCATTTCTTGGTCCTTATCTTAGTTAATGATGAAATTATAAATTTGACCCTTTACCCTAACCCTAGTTATGAAATGGACTTGTAGATGATTAGGGTTGTTAGAATTGGTTATGTTATTTCTTAATTAAATATATTATGATGATGATGAGTGACTTATTGGATAATTTTGATGTATTGAGGGTGAGATTCTTTATGAAGACCATGAAGGCTATTTTTGTAAGACATTGTGATCTTGAAACTCTTTACTTCAATAATGATGAATTATATTTTTTGATGATGTTGTACAATTGAAGTATTATATGTAATTAAATTAGGAATATATGATATGATGACTATTATGGCATGATATGATTATGTTAAATGTGAGATCATTGTGACGCTATTATAATTCAAGTTTGAAGATGGTTTATCTTGTGTGCCTTAGATGATAAGATAATGATATGTTGATCTCACTAATGATGGTTTGTGATGAAAGGAAGTTCTCATCCTATACCTAATAAGATAAATAATATGATATATAAAGGGGTTAGTCTCCTATGACCTATATTAAGCTATGATTGATTAAGAATGACTTAATGATATTTCAAAAATAGACTTTAGCTTAGCACCGAGTGAACTTGACATTGAGAGGTGTTGACTTCCCATTGAAGGGAGATTCAACAAACATTCTCATAAGATGAGAGTTCCTATTGATAATTGGCATATAGAGGGTTCAAGACATATCTCCTATTTCCTTAACAATGTTGCCTCCATAGAAGTACTAGCTAATGGATCCACCTAGAATGATATTGCTCATGTTTGGGTCCTACCTTGGCAAGTAGACCACCTTCCTTCGGTGTAGGGTTTCATGACACCGGAGTGAATGTTTAGCTCACATGTTATATGTACCTTAAGGCGATTGTTCCGAAAAGTAAAATGAAATTAATAAAGTGAACTCAAACTAGGGTTGCTAAAGAGGTTTTTCCTAGTATAGGTAGGGGTATGAAACTCTACCTACAAATTGCACTAGTTGGACTTGAGGGAAGTCCTAGGAGGTTTTTCTTATGTTCTTATAAAGTATATGATATGCATATTTTGACTTTACATGTTTATGATCCTATATGATGATAGTTTCACTTATCAACATGTTATTGGTCTATGTTGCTATGTATAATGATGAGTACTTATGATTCTATGTTATATGAAGTTAGGCATTACTTCTGATCTCTTTCCTTGTTTTCTTGATTATGTGGGGTTATGACACTTCACATGAGTACTACACTTGTATGCTTGGGGATGGGATTGTTGGTAAGGGTCTTATAGATTGTGATTATACGAACTCTTGTAAATGCTTTATTGTTGTGACATTATGTTGGAGTTGCTTTGGTTATATGATCTTGAAATGATATTATTCATGTTTATATGTCCTTATGTTGATAATAACCACTCTGACTTGACATTATTGGTAATATTGGTCCTGTGTTGCATATGGACTTGTCTTAATGAATATGTGATCGTTGTCTTATAAGTATTCTTATTTGTACATTAAGCCTTTCAAAAGTGACTTAGCGTGACTTTGTACAAAATGTCACTTTTAAGCATGATTTCAATGTTTTATGTGCATATGTTTCCATACTTAGTACATGTGGTTTTACTAACCCATATTATTTCCCTTTTCCCCAAAAATGTAGGTTCGGGCCATTGAGGTATCAAGGCTAATTCCAAGAAGACTTGGACATATTTCCCAAGTTGATTGGTAAGTCCTCAATATTCGAGGATGGTGCCAACTATCTAGTCTAGGTGGCTTTGCTATAGTTTAAAGAAATTCACTTCTTTTGTATTGTTGAAGATATTGTTGTAAGTCCTATGTGGCAATTATAGATTTTTATAAGGGTTATGCCCGAATGTTCTACTTCTTTTTTAGATGGTTTAATGTGAGAGGGTATTATTAGAATAAATCCTTATATGTTGGTTATAGTGTCTAAATGAGAAGGCTAAGTAAGATTCATTATGCGAGGAGTCCAAGTAAACTCCATAAGTAGTGTGTGAGAGGTCTATGTAAACTTTAATATATAAAAAGTTTTAAATTTTTTGCATTTTAACCTATGATATGTTATGACGAATGCTAAGGGACTTGTCTAAGTCTCTCCAAAGTAGACGACGCCCGTTGCGTCTAGGGGGTGCTCCCCGGTCGTGATACCAGAATATTGAGTTTGGCCTAGAAAAACCTCTGTTTATGTTTCCGAGACTGTTGAGTTGAGTTATTTTTGCTTTTGCCATTTTCTTGTATTCTTTGTTTTTGTGTGGACTTCAGTAAAAAATTTTATGAAATGAACTCGGATGGATGTTTTTTTTTGATTCTGACATGTTGTTTGCAAGGGGTTTTCACTTTTGAATTGCATTGTTTTGACTCCAAATGAATTTCGAGCGCTTTTTAGAAGTTTTTTGACACTTAGACTCTTTGCTGAAAAAAGTCCTATATCTCGTGCGTCGACTTAAGCAAACCCTTGATTTCTTAAGTGATGTTGTCTTAAGCGAACAAAGTGTCATGAACCCAGTCTACACCCTAAACGTGACCGACACTCGAAGAACATTGCTGGTCCCCAAGCGAACCCTCATCCTACCTGACTACAAACGAAAGACTAACTTAAGCATATAAAATCTTAAAAACCCCAATAATTCATAACTCAAATACACAACTTTAACTTACAAGATTAACTCTAAATAAAAAAAAATTTATATTCAACTCACCATAACATAGACAACTAAAGACTTTAAATCATTTAATAAAATAAATGATACAGACTTCTCAGCTATACTGACTATCTATGAAGCCTCTAACTGACAAAGATAGAAGTCGGGACAAGATCCACGACATTCTGACTAAACCAAACTGTAAAAGAAATCCTCCAGAAGCAAGGAGATTCACCATAGCTAACTCTAACTCTCAGATGTATTAAAAAAGCTCTTGCTGATGATCCTGAGTACTTGTGTCTACATTAATAAAAGATGTAACTCAAATGGCTCAGTATGTGGAATATACGAGCATGTAAGGGGAATTCTAAAGTATAAACATAAGCTTGAATCTTGATAAAAAGAAACATGCTTACCTCTTCTCAAATCACTCAAGAATAAATAATTCAACTCAAAGATTAGATCCTCAACTCAAAGATATGATACTTGACTCTGGTACTCAACTTTGGATACTAAACTCAATACAAAACAACAATACACGTGCAATATAATGAAAACTTTTAAAACAGTGGAAAAAAACTTAGTTCGTTAAAGAAAACAAAATAACAAACTCAAATTTACACATATATTAAAGTAATATAATTTCCGTGGGAGATCCTCTAACGGACAACCACCACTATGAGCCGAAGTGGTGATATAACATCTTGCCCGCGCTACCCGAACTGTCCTATACTTTGCCGTCATATGGAATGCTTAACTTAAGTGGTCATCTAAAATGTATGATTATTTAATACCCATGAAGACTGCACGATTTATGGAGACTTGATTTAAAATGAACTCGCATCCCCATATCAGTACTCAATACTACTCCCAAAAATAAACTTAGCTCATATGTTTTTAAAACAACTTCTTTCTTTGGTTTGAGATAATTACTCAAATCTTAACTTAAAATCTCTCTTAGAATCGATGTTCCCTTTCTTTTTCAAATTTGAAAACATTTTAAAACTCTTTGGGAATACATAGTCCCCATATATTTCTTTGAAGAAATGACTTCAATCTTTACTCTTTGATCTCTACTCAACTTGAACTTTAAGTCTTAAAACAAAGTTTAAACGTTTATGAAAGACTTCTTAAAATATGGTTCATGCCGAATTATGGATGTGAACCACTCAATGCAAGGTTTTCAAAAACCATAGATAAAACACAATAATTGGAACTCAAGAACTTCAATGATACTATTCATTTCAAGAATTCCCAACTCGGAGGGTTCATGCGGAATTATGAGATGGACTACTCATCTCAAGGACTGAAATACACTTCTAATCTCAAGACGATTTGACTTATAGGGTTCATGAAGAATTACGGCCATGAACAATTCAACTCAAGAACTTCATGAGTAACATTTAATAGTCTCATGATTAAAATTAAAACCTCAAAGAGGCTAGGAACTCAATGCTAAAGACTTAGAACTTCAAAGTGCTACTTCTCTAGAAGGTTCTCAACTGATGAAGTTCATGCGGAAGTTATGGGCATGAACGACTGGACTCAAGGGTCAAAATATTAATAAGGAACTCATGTATACGACTCTTTTCATTGTCATACTTAATTCCCAAAAACTTAGTTCAAATTGATAGTTGATCTCAAAGGATTCACAATTGAACTTAAAGGTTTTCTTGAACACTATTCTTAACTCTCTCTTCAATGTGAATTATAAATTCAAGAGTTTTTGTTCATGACATGGAATATATCATGATGACAAGTTAGACTCGTGAAAACATTTTTTTCATTCTCATACTCACTAGCTCAAGTCTTGAAACAAGTTACTAGAAGACTAAATAAAGGGACTTAGAGAGACATTCTTAGAATGGTCGAAAGAATTCTCAAAACATAACTCTAACTCTACCTTGAATTGGAATTATAAATACAAGGTTATTATCTTGTTAGGAATGATTTTAGGTGTTTAGAAGTACCTTAGAGTAGTTAGAATTGAAAGGGAGTGAAGTTGCACTTTAAACGAACTCAAACGGAGCAAGCGAAGACAGATTGGATAGGGCACACACCCCTAGTGCATTGAGTGGTGCGAGGATCCAGCCCCAAAGCTTCATAGGAGGGTTTGGGGTGCTCTGGCTGGCGCATCGCCCCAGGCCCCAACCCAGAATATTCGACGAATTTCCTTGTTTGTTTTCTCACCCTGACTCGCCTAGAATCGAAAGGTTCCTTCCCCAATCACTTGGATTCGATTAATTAACATAATTACACTCTAATATAATAAAAAAAACACTCAAATAACTAAATTTTGTATCAATAAATCATCAAATCCCAACACAACAAGATTTAGAATGAACTTGAGGAACACCTATAAAGAACTCAAGAACTCTAATCTTTCAACTTCAGGAATGAAGGTTCGCTAGAAATAACATGATTGACATGTGGGTGAACTAACCCAACACTGTGGAAGCTTAAATACCTCTTAGGGATTAAACTCTTGGAGAAATTCTGCAACAAGAAACAAGAATCTCCAAGAACGCTTGATGCGCTCCTCTTTTATCTATTTTTTTCCTCTTCTTGAACTTTCAACTAAAACAATAGGAATATATTAGGATTATAAAACTGAACCTAAAAGGATTAGACCCCTAAAATATTACACAAAAATGAATTAGATCTGACTGTCCATGGAAAAGACCAAAATACCCCTCACTATTTTCGGCTAACTTATCTTAACTGGACAACCTAACTTCAAAAAGTCATATCTCACTCATCCGAACTCGAAACTTAGAAAATTCGTGGTGTTGGAAAGATAATTCAAAAACATTTCATTAGGTATCTTGTAGAACACTTAAGTCATTGTGTCCTAGGAGTTATGCTCATTTGAAGTTGACCCAAAACTCAAGAAAAATTAAGAAAACTTAGGAATAACTTGAATGCATTTCTCTTTGGTTCTTCTTGGAAATCAAGGTGCTACTTCTAGTGATCTTAACATTTAAAAAAATTTTAATTCCTCGGTAAAATCTTACTTACAACAAAGGATGGTTCGAGTCTAAGATCTAAAAATTTCTCAGGTGTTACATTATTTCCCGCTTAAAAATTATTCGTTCTCGAATGACATGAACTTGATTGGGTATGGAATGAGGTTACTCTTACTATATTCAAGTTCAGTAATCTAACAACTTCATGATCTCCTACTAACCAACTCTTTTGGATCCAACTAAGGTCTCTCATTTAACTATTTATCATAGTAAAACCTAATCCTCTTCTTCCTCCTTATTAATAATCTTAGATGGAATTATCACAAATAACTAACACGATGAGAACATAAACTTCCTCTTTCTAATGTTACTCCATTACAAAAAAGACATTTAAAAAGACATCCCTCACACTCTTTGGAATTCATTACCATCCCAATCTCAAACACATTACTTGATTTCTCATCTCGCCATCTCCCCCTTAGGTCTAAAGCTGCCATTTGAAAGCTATGTACCTAATACTTCATCTCTAAATGGTGTACATCCTCTTTTATTCTAATACTCCATAAGAGGTACTAGGACCTCTTGCTAAGGTGTTTTCTCTTAGCCTTTTCTTGTTACATATCCTCTCTGTACACCTCTTAGTGCTCTTGTAACTCTTGTGATTTAGCAATACTTTACTGGCCTTATCTATATGTTTATATCTCTCACTTGTACCACTCCTCTTTTATTAAAGTTAAGATCTCAATTTCTCACCTACTATATCTCAAGTCTATAAGGTTTAATCTCAAGACGAACATCATCACCTTCATGTTTCCATTCTTTTGATCATGACACTTATCTCAAATTCAAGATTAATATTTATGAGTAAACTCGAATATCAATATGATTGCTCGCTTACTATGCTAACTTACAACTGCTAGATGCAAAGTTAATAATCATTCTCCCACTAAAAATCATGACAAATAGTCAATCCCCACCTCTTAGTATTCATACGTACAATTTACTATCAATATCCCTTCACAACTTGAGTACTATTCACTTATTCACTATGCATTCTATAACACTTTAATATTACGGGATCTCCCTCAAAATCATAAACCTAGATTAGATCTATCACCTAATGAATCTTTTTCTCCTCTATTCAACACTTACACTTTGTCATTACTAACACAATGATACATCATCATAACCCCTTTCTAGTTAAGGTATACTGTCACTCATCTTGATTTGCAACTCTTAATCTACATATCTATCCTGAGCTTTTCACAATTCATCAATTTGTAGTCTACCCATAAGGGAAAACTCTTCATTAGTCACTTATTAGGAGCATGACTATAGTAACATACCCCTTCAAAACACTATCTCCCTTTCTTATATCAGTAAAATTCTACATACTTTCCTCTAACTCTAAGTTCTTTCACTACTACAACTCATGGTCTCGTAACTCATGCTACCTTTTTGGGTGAAAATACTGCCCAAGCTCTAAACATACTTCCTCATAAGGATCTATTCTGAAAAAGGTCTTAGATAAGAGAGTATTACTCACTTTAGCTTAAACGCACGATTCATATGAATATGAAGGCGTTACTCATAAACTGAATAATTTCTCACTCATGTTCTTCTCTCAAGATTTTTCTAAGAACAACTCATCGACTAAGCACTGACTTTATTATTTAACCACCTTTAGTATGATAGGTAGTCAAATTAATGAATCTTAGAAAGCACAAGTTAGAATAAATCTCTTTAGCATAGGTCTATTGCACGAGTAAGAGTATGAAACAAGGGAAACTTTTCATAAATGTCTATAGTTCCTCGTTCATAGATGGGGGGCCCTCACAGCCATAAACAAGATCCTACTGACATGGCTTCATAGATACCCTAGGACACTTACACTCTTTGCTCTGATACCAAGTTTGTCATTACTCGAGTCTACACCATAGACGTGGCTGGCACTCGAAGACCATTTTTGGTCCGCAAGCAAATCCTCATCCTGGATTACTACAAGCAGAAAACTAACTTAAGCATACAAAAACTTTAAAAAAAACTTAATAAATCAATAACTCAAATACAAAGCATTAGTTTACAAGATTAACTCTAAATAAAAATAATATATTCAACTCGCCATTAGGTAACTGAAGACTGTAAAATATTTGGAAAAAATAAATGATACAAAACTTCTCAACTATACTGACACTATGAAGCTTCTAAATGACAAAGATGGAAGTTGGGGACAAGATCCACGACGTCCTAGCTAAACTAAACAACAAATCAAATCCTCCAGAAGCAAGGAGGCTCACAATAGCTAACTCAAACTCTCTGATGTACAAACGAAGCTCCTATTGATGATCCTGAATACCTGTGTCTCATCATCAAAAGGTGTAGGCCAAATAACTCAGTACGTGGAATATACGAGTATGTAGGCAAATTTTAAAGCATACACATAAGCTTGAAACTTGATTAAATGAAACATACTTACCTCAAACTCAGTTAAGAAAATAATATAACTCAACTCAAATATATGATACTCGACTTTGGGTACTCAACTCTGAATATTCAACTCAATATAAAGAAATAAAACACATGCAATATTATGAAAGCTTATAAAACAGTGGAAAACAACTTACTTAGTTAAATAAAACACAATAACAAACTAAAATTTACTCATATAATAAAGTAATATAATTTATGTGAGAGATTATCTAACCGACAACCACCACTATGAGCCTATACGAAAAAGTACGATCCTTTAATACCCATGATGGTTACAAGACCTTGCTTTTCTTTCAAATCCGCCACAAAGACTATTTTGAACCATTCTGAACCACAACACCACCTTTGGTAGAGTGAACTAACCGAACACTCAATCGGGCTAATTTGTGAATGTCGCAAACCAACATATTTAAATCTTCCTAAGTATGGGTAAAACTATCCATAGATAATTGACTAAGAGCATCAGCCACCACAATTTCTTTGTCGGGGTGACAGAAAACACTAATTTCATAATACTTTACTAAGTAAAACTAACTACTTTGGCGAAGATTTAGTTCTTTTTTCTTAAAATTATATTACTATCTCTTGTAGTCGGTAAAAATATGTACTTGCACACCATAAAAATAATGTCTCCAAATCTTAAGATCAAACACAACTGTCGTTAGCTCAAGGTCATGGGTAGGATAATTCTTTTCATGAATCTTAAGTTGCCTTGAGGCATAGACAATAACTTTCCCATGTGCATAAGGACACATTCTGACTTAATTTTTGAGGCATCACAATAAAGGACAAACACATCGATTCCTTCTGGTAAAGTCAAAAATGGAGTGGAAGTAAGTCTATACTTTAATTCTTGGAAATTATATTCACATGCCTTGTACAATATGTACTTAAGTTTCTTTGAGTCAATTCCATCAACGGAGAGGAAATAAAATATAATTCTTCAACAAACTTCCAATAGTAACTGGCTAAACCCACAAAATTCCTAATCTGAAGGGGATAGAGGTCTAGGCTAAATCTTTACCAAATCCGTCTTCTTAGGATCTACCTGAATAAACTTACTAGATAAAATATGACCAAGAAAAGTCACAGATTTAATCAAAACTCATATGTGCTAAACTTTGCAAAGAGTTGTTGGTCTTTCAAGACTTGCAACACAATCCTTAAATGATCAATATGTTGGATAAGAGTTTCATCCGATCAAATGTCTATCCATGGGTTTGTCTAGTATTGTTTGTTAAAAAGAAAGATGATTCACTTTGTATGTGTATTGAATACTGATAATTGTACATGGTTACCATTAAATGCGAGTTTTGGCTAAGGTCTGTGGATTTTCTTGGTCATATTGTTCTGGTAAGGGTATTGAGATAGATCCTAAAAAGATGGATACAGTTAATAGTTGGCCTAGACCTTTATCCCCTTCGGATATTAGAAGTTTCATGGGTTTGGTTGGTTACTACAGAAGGTTTATTGAAGGATTTTCTTCAATTACCTCCCTAATGACGACATTGACCCAAAAAGAAGGCTAAGTTTTTATGGTTAGAAGAATGCAAGAAGAGTTTCCAAGATTGGTGAATCCTTATGTTCCAAGGCCCAAGACTTTGTTTCATATTATATTTACATTTCAGTTTTCTATGTAATGTACGAACTTAGATCCCAATCTTTCTTTGTACTAGACGACTTTGAGACACTGTTTAATTTTTTGCTTTATTTTAATAAAACTATTATTTTGGATTGTCTTTTAAATTTTGTTGAATTTATATTATATTATGTGATGTATTCTAAATTTCCTGGGAAGGGCCTCTTATGGTTCTATACACCATGTTATACCTAAGGTCTGTCTTGGGTTGTGACAATTAGAGGCTATGATATTTGGAGTTAATGGTTAGTGAGACTATATTCCTACAGGTGTCTCCCATGAAGGTCGTGATAAGATTTGGGAGGAGGGGAAAGCTTAGCCCAATGTTTATCGGTCCTTTTGAGATTATGAGGTAGGTAAAAGAGTTGTCTTAAGAGATAGCCTTACATCTTGGTTATTCCAGTATTCATGTGTGTTTCATGTCTCTATGTTCAAATGACGTGTTCTTGATGAGTCTCATGTGCTTCAATTTCAACTTGCTAAGACCTTGTGTTTTAAGGAGGAGTCTGCAACCATTGGCGGTCTATGGAGTTGCGTTAGTAAAGGTTTAGTGGAGGGACCATCTAGTCGAGAAGACTGCTTAGTAGACTTAGATATGCTCACTCGGTATCCTCACCTTTGTTAGACTTCATGTATTGACTTTGTATTACTTTCACAAATGCAAGTCCTTTTAGTGGTATTTGTTTTAATGACCCTCAGGGTCATTTTGTTTTATGTGTACTTTCCCTATTTCCCCCCATTCTCGTAGCTTTCTTATAACTCTTTTTCTATTATGGGTTGGTTTTCATGCTCCCCGAGGTATTTGTATGAGTTTGCTGTGAATTTTAGAGTTTAGAAATCCCAGTTCTTGAAAGAGTTGACTTGTGTAAACATCCAGAGATTCAGACGCCAAATAAGAATTCTATCATTTCCGTCAGCTCTAGAAAGGTCATTTTGGTATAGTATGATGAACTGTTTTGGTTATTAAGCTTTCATTTAGATTTGTTTCTATAAGGCATTTTAGCCTAACCTTAAGTTGGATCTAATTACTTAGTAAACCTGCTCATAATTGAATTTTGACAGTATAGTGTCACATCCGTGTTTACCCACTAGACGTAACCGGCGTCTTTATCCTTTTTAAGGATTAAGACTAGCCTCTTAGTTTCATGTCATTACATTCATAGGTTTAAAAATGCGGAAAATTTAAAAACTTTTATTTTCTCTACTTGGAGGTTTACATAGACCTCTACATACATATAATATATATTCGTATCAAGTATACATAGACCCTTCATATAGGAAGGTTACATAGCCTTCTACTTTTATTGCACATATATATATAAAAATATAGAAATAGTCTCAACAATTGTCTCGTCTCATACCATCTAAACAAATGTCACAATATGGGCATAACCCTTACATCAATTCAACAAGACCATGTATAAACTATAATATTCAAATAGCAAGGAAAGGAATGACAGAGTCAATAAGCTCATAACAAAATCCAAAGCTAGAAGATGGCATTGCCCTCGATAATTGAGGACCTACCCTACTTCGATGAAAGGAAGAATGCAAGCCTTTAACAATATTGCCTTCCAAACTCTTCAACGATTGGAACCTAAAATGTTTGGGACAAGGGAAGAAAATGGGGTTAGTACTCCACATGTAATAAGTATGAGATTTTATTCACATACACAAGCAAAACATGCTAAAATGGACTTTTTATCAAAGCATGACAATCTAACCCTTTTAGGGTCTTAATTCAAAGTCAAGTAAGTCATACTAATCAACCAAACATGCTTACTATCTCAACAAAAAACACTTATCCCAACACACTTAGAATCATGATTTACTACAACCCTAACATCAAGGAATAATATTACAAGAATGAATAAGAGTTAAACATATCATAATAAGCAAGACAATTACTCACAAGTCCTTATCAAGTCAACAAGTGCAATGACCAAGCAAAGCCCCATAACTTTACTCAATCAAGTATCCTCAACCAGAAAACATGACTAATGTCCAGCTTTACATATCATGGCATTTAGGCTTAGATTTCATCTTAAATTATCATTATAATCACAGGCATATTCATAAACGAACTGATCAACATCTAGTATCAACAATATGACATGGTCATCATATATATACATCATATATTATCTTAACATAAACATATAAGAACCTCCTTCTAATAGTCCTCTCAAGACTAATTAGTGCAATGTCTAGGTAGAGTCCCATACCCCTACCTAGACTAAACTAGACCCCTTAGATTATCCAACTTAGAGTTCAAGTCCTTTAATTCATTTTACCATTTGGGAACATTTTGCCCTAACCGACATAGACCACATGAGCTAGTGTGGAATCAGGTGTCATAAAACCCTACACTGAAAGAAGGCGGACTACTTGCCAAGATAGTACCAAAACATAAAACATAGCAACTACGTGGATCCACTAGCTAGTATTCCTATGGGGGCAACATAATTGAAGAACTAGGAGATTTAGTTGGGACCCTCTTTATGCGCCATGCATTATGATCTCCAATTCCAAGAGTAATGTAGTGCTCCTACCTTCCATATGTGGGAACGGACACTTCTCTATCTAGTTAACTCAGTGCTAAGCTAGAGTCCTTTTTTGAAATGTCTTTAAGCCTTTAATTATCAATCATAACTTAATATGGCCATAGGGTCTACCCCTTGTATAATCATCATCATCAATAGCTCAATAAGAATTGTATGAGTATAAGTCATTTCATCACAATTCATATAAGTGAGGTCAACACTTTAGCATTTCATAACATATTAAGGCACATTGATAGTTTTCACCATCCTTATAGCACATACACCTTAATCAACCTCACAACATAGTCAATACATTTTAATTGAACATCATACCATCGTATAATACTAATATAAGTCATACTCCAATGTAATATCATGTCTTAACAACAATTAATCACAACTGAAAGTAAAGATAGAGATTCTAAGACTTACCAAGTCTTTCTCATAGCTTATCATCAAGGTCTTACCGTCAACCCATAACTCAACTCAACTTGGGGAGTAACATCATAGCATAATGATAACCAATAGAATAACAAGGCCAATTGCATCTCTATAACACAATTCATCTTTAGATCACAACTTGAGACAAGATACATAGGCTAATTTCACATTATAATTCATAATCTAAATCACATCTTAAGAACTAGCATGATAGGTCTATAATTCATCTTAATTCAACCATAATAGCACCATAGGATAGTAATCTAATCAACAACCAACTTAATTGAATGATCGCCATACAACATAGGTATAAAAAGTTGAATTATATGTAAATCTACTCAATATAACCCTAAGAATTCATTAACAACTCAATCCATGACTACAATTTCGTAATTGAATGAAACCCATAAGAAAACTAAACTTTTTGAAATCTATTTTGAAGGAACCCTTTGAGGAAAGGATCTCAAAGGTGAACAGAACCCATACCTTAATGTTTCTCAACAATTTGATGAATAATCCACCCTTTTCCAGCCCCCAAACCCTAGTTCTTGCTAACCTTCAATGGTGAGTACATGTAGAGAGAGAAATAAGAGAGAAGGAAGAGAGTTTATTTTGAGAGTTGTCTTTAGGTTAATGAGGGTTAAGGGTATTTATAGAGGGGCTTAATTAACATAATTAGTTTCCCTTTAATCCCTAACTAAACCATGCACTTAATTAATTAAACGAAATCATTTAAAATTCATCAGTGAAATTTGACCCTCACCGACGAGACCCCGATTGACGGTCCGTCGGTGAGTCGACGGACTACCCCCTCCGTCCAGCACTCCGTCGTCTCGTCAGAGACTTCGCAGGCGAGGGATTCCTCCAATTTTCCTAAGTATGGGGTGACGGTGGCCTTGACGCCCCGTCGAGCCCATGATGCCTCGTCAACCCTTTCCATCGCGTGAAACAGTAGCTAGGTAAACAAGGGACTTCACGAATATTTCTAAGTGTGGGACGAAGTTTGCCTCGATACTCCATCGATCCACTTACGGACCAT
>NC_028639.1:25896666-25906558 GCF_001406875.1 Solanum pennellii
TAAGTTTAGGGGGGTAATAGGACCTTAGTGTAATATAAGTGTGTCTCTGTGATTTCGGGCATAGGTTGTGGGGGTACTTCTACATTTTTCCTAATAATAATAATAATAACAATAATAATAATAATAATAATAATAATAATAATAATAACAACAATAGTAATAATAATAATNATAATAATAATAATTATAATAATAATAATAATAATAATAATGATAATAATAATAATAATAATATTAATATTAATATTAATAATAATAATAATAATAATAATAGAACTCTCGGACCATCTCCTCACTGTAGTGGCCCAAAGCACGAGCTGTCCACTCTAGCCGGTGTCTGGTGAAGAGATTGTGGATCTCTCGCATGGTGGGGAGAAATCCTGTGAGGACCCACCTCTCGAGTGTAAGGGTCCTTGTCTTGACGCCTTTATCATTAAGAAACTTGGCGTCTGAATTCACTTGATATTGCCCGTCGACACACCACCGGTTGGGCTGGTCGGCGACCGGGGTGAGAGCACCAGTCAGTGATCCTGGAGTGGAATCAGGACTGTCAGCCTCATCAGACGAGGCAGACTGTGCAGCTGTGGCGGGTGCAGGGACTTCTGCGGACCTGGAGGCTTCCTCCGACCACGAAACTCCTAAGGAACCAGACGCTCCTTCTTCATGTGTAGCTGACCCAGAAGGTGTGCCGGTCAGTGTGCGCTCCTCATCAGACTGGGAGGCAGTGACTACGCCGGACGCCACCTTTTTGTGCGTAGCTCTGGGTGCTTGTACAGCTCGTGATGGAGTGGCAGTGCCTGGGGGCACGTACTCGGGATCATGCTCATCATCAGAGCCTATGACCAGGCGGGTAGACGGGGCGATAGACTTTGAACGCCCATGTGCGTAGACTCGATCTTGTTTTGGTGCCATTAGAGATAGTACCCGTAAGGAATCAATTTTCATACTAGAAGGAGCAAACAAGACAAGCAAAAACGACAAAATAAATATAAGAGCAAAGCTGTAATGACATTTCTATAGAAACAGTGAAACACGACGGACCAGGTGACGGCTCGTCGTGAGTACGACGGACCGTCATGGGGTCCGTCATGTCTTACTTAAAACTATGTTTATGTGGAGACCCCTGAAGGAAAGTCTCTGACAGTTATGACGGATAAGCAGGACGGACCGTCATGATAATGACGGTTTGTCGTCGATGGCCGTCGTGGGGCCCTTAGAACAAGTATGGAGACCCTTAGGAGAGGGGTCTCTGACCGTCATGACGGTTTGTGCAGGACGGACCGTCGAGGGTTTAACGGTCCGTCAGAGGACACTTGGAAAATGTTGGAGACCCTTAGGAATAGGGTCTCTAACAACCAGAACGGTTGTGCAGGACAGACCGTCATAGGTATGACGGTCCGTGTTAGATGTCCGTCAGAGGACACTTAGAAAAAGTGTGGAGACCCTTAGGAGAGGGGTCTCTGACCGTCAGGACGGTTTGTGCAGGATGGACCGTCGAGGGTATAACGTTCCGTCGTAGATGTCCGTAAGAGGACACTTAGAAAAAGTTGGAGACCCTTAAGAATAGGGTCTCTGACAACCAGAACGGTTGTGCAGGACGGATGTGTCCGTTGGTGGACACTTGGAGAAAATTGGACAGTGGGGTGTTGGGGTGTTGGAACGGTCCCTATGATGGTCCGTCGTGGGTACGAAGGTCCGTCATCGGGGTCTCGTTCTGTCATTCAATGAGAGAACTGAGGATGCCACATGCATACTCTGTGAATCAGATGGAATACTTAGTGTTAGCCCATATGTTTCTAACCCAAATACCTAGTAAACTAGCAATGCTAAAGCACCTATTTCTAGAGTTTTAACAAGGCAATTTGAGGATTCTCAACCTAGGTCAGACAAAATTAGATCAAAGAATGAAGACCCATCAATAAGAAATAGGCTAATACTAATTGAAAAACAAAAATGCAATGTAAATGGGTAGAGATCAGAGACACATACCTGAGAACAGGAGAAAGACAAGCAACTGAGGCACTTGGTTAGCAAGAACAGAACCACAGCAGCAGACTCCAACTAGTAGAGAGTAGATTTTAGGTATTGGGGAATTTGGGGAAATGATCAGCTGATAGAGAAGAGAGGTAGGAAGTTGGAAGTTTGAAAGGGAGGGAAATGGGAGAAAGAGGGAAGGAAATGGGTGAAATGAAGGGGTGGGGTTTTTAAATGTTAAGATTTTTTAAAATACCCCAGCCGGGTCGGGTCGGGTACGCTCATTAATGACGCAACGAGTTCCCGATGACGGTCCGTCGCAGATGCGACGGTCCGTCATTGGTTCCGTCGTGTGTGCCCTAGTTTTGAAAATAAATGAAAGACGTACCTGGCACGACGGATTCATGCGACGGTCCGTCGCGTGCGTGACGGTCCGTCGATGTGTCCGTCAGTGACTGTTGCAGAGTGATTTCCTACAGAATTCCCTGGTGATGTGCCTGCAAATTGAAAATCCATTAGAATAAAATGCTACCATTACTAGAAAGAAACTATAGGTATTGGGTTGCCTCCCAACAGCGCCTGATTTAGTCGCGGCACGACTGCAGATACTTGATTACTTTGACTTCATCAAGATGGTATGCCTTGATCACTTCATTCGCCGATTCAGCATGCCCGAAATAGATTTTTATGCGTTGTCCATTCACCTTGAACCGCACACCCTCCTTGGTTTCCAACTCAACTGCTCCATGAGGGAATAGTTGGGTAACCAAGTAAGGGCCAGTCCATTTTGACTTGAGCTTGCCCGGAAACAAGCGCAACCTAGAATTGAATAAAAGCACATCCCCAACCATAAACTCTCGTTTTTCAATTTTTAGGTCATGGTACTTCTTCATCTTTTCTTTGTAGAGGGCTGAGCTTTCATAAGCTTTCAAGCGAAATTCATCGAGTTCATTCAACCCAGTTAATCGTTGTTCTGCAGCTTCGTTCCAATCCATTTTCAACTTCTTCATAGCCCACATGGCTTTATGCTCTAATTCAACCGGAAGATAACAAGCTTTCCCATATACAAGTTGGTATGGATACATACCTATGGGAGTATTATACGTTGTCCGGTAGGCCCAAATAGCATCATCAAGCCTCCTTGACCAATCCGTTCTACTAGCATTCACTGTTTTTGACAATATTTGTTTGATCTCCCTATTTGACACTTCAACTTGTCCACTAGTTTGAGGATGGTAAGGAGTGGCCACATTATGGCGAACCCCAAATTTCTCTAATAATCCTTTGAACAATGTGTTGCAAAAGTGGGAGCCCCCATCACTAATAATTGCCCTTGGGGTGCCAAAACGAGAGAATATATTCATTTTTAATAACGCGGTGACACTCTTCCCTTCATTGTTTGCGAGGGCGATAGCTTCCACCCATTCAGAGACATAATCAAACGCTACTAAAATATATTTCATTCCATGATAACTCACAAAAGGAACCATAAAGTCAATACCACAAACATCAAATAACTCAATCACAAGAATGGGGTTTAGAGGGAGATCTTGCTTTCTTGAAATGCCGCCATCTCTTTGGCATCTATCACATGCTTTAGCAAACTCATGAGCATCTTGATGAAGAGTTGGCCAATAGTAACCACATTGTAATATCTTATGAGCGGTTCGGATACCACTATGATGTCCACCAACGGGTGAGGAATGGCATATACCTCTAAAACACTCAACATCTCACATTCTGGCACACAATGCCAAATAAGACCGTCGGCACAACTCCTATATAAATATGGTTCATCCCAAAATAACTTCTTCACATCGTACATGAACTTTTTTCTTTGATGAAAGGACAAGTCCGCTGGAATAATATCACTAGCCAGATAGTTCGCGAAATCTATAAACCATGGAAACAAGTCTTGTGAGGCATCCAATACATGCTCATCGAGGAAAGTATCATCGATATCAGTCTTATCCCCTAACTCTCTCATAGCTTCATCTTCTAGTCGGGACAAGTGATCGGCAACTTGGTTTTCGGTCCCTTTTCTATCCCTTACTTCAAAGTCAAATTCTTGTAATAGTAATACCCAACGAATCAACCTCGGTTTCGCATCCTTCTTTGCCATCAAATATCTCAATGCTAAATGGTCAGTATGCACTATAACTCTAGTACCTAGCAAATAGGAGCGAAATTTTTCAAAAGCAAAGACTACTGCAAGGAGTTCTTGCTCAGTCATTTTGTAGTTCTTCTGAGCTTCATTTAGGGCTTTACTAGCATAGTAAATGGGTGAAGGATTTCGTTCTTTGTCCCCATACTACACCAAGAGCAACCCCACTAGCATCGCACATCACCTCAAATGGACTGTTCCAATCGGAGAAATAATGATAGGTGCAGACACCAATTTTTCTTTTAGCTCGCCGAATGCTTTAAGACAGGATTCATCAAAATAAAATTTGCAATCTTTCTCCAGCAGTTTGCACAACGGATGTGCAATTTTTGAAAAATCTTTGATGAATCTCCGATAAAAACCTGCATGCCCAAGAAAGCTTCTCACACCTTTTACAGAGATAGGTGGGGGAAGTCTCTCTATTACCTCGACTTTAGATCGATCAAACTCTATGCCCTTTTCTGTAATGCGATGACCCAAAACAATACCTTCTTTCACCATGAAGTGGCATTTTTCTCAATTTAGTACTAAATTGCAGTCTTCACATCTCTTAAGGACCTCAGATAAATTGTTCAAACACCGCTCGAATGATTCACCAATCACAGAAAAATCATCCATAAAAACTTCTATATTATCTTCCACCATGTCGGAGAATATCGACATCATACATCTCTGAAATATGGCGGGTGCATTGCACAACCCAAACGACATTCTCTTGAACACAAAGGTCCCATATGGACAAGTGAAGGTGGTTTTCTCTTGATATTCTGGTGCAATAGAAATCTGATTATACCCCGAATATCCATCAAGAAAACAGTACCACCCTTTTCCGGCAAGTCTATCCAACATCTGATCCATGAAGGGCATAGGAAAATGGTCTTTTTAGTCCATGCATTTAGTTTACGGTAATCCATACACACCCTCCATCCATTAACCGGTCTCATTGGAACAAGTTCATTTTTCTCATTGGGGACCACAGTCATTCCCCTTTCTTAGGTACACACTGAACAGGGCATACCTAACTACTATCGGTGATTGGATAGATTATTCCGGCATCCAACCACTTAATGATTTCCTTCTTCACGACCTCTTGCATAGGTGGATTTAAGCATCTCTGGTGCTCAATACTTGGCTTCTGATTGGGCATGAGTTAGATTTTATGAGAACAAATACCCGGGGGGATCCCAATAATGTCCGCAATAGTCCACCCAATAGCTCTTTTGACCCTTTTTAGCACTTTCACCAAACTCTCAACTTGTTGTTCATTCAGATATGATGCAATGATTACCGGCAAAGTGTCACCATTTCCTAATAATTCATACCTGAGATTTGGTGGGAGAGCTTTTAGTTCTAACTTTGGAGCCTCCTCTATAGATGGTTTCACGGGTGGAGACTCGCAATTCTTCATGTCTAGCTCATTTTTCTTCGGTTTAAACCGAACATCACCTCGATCAAGAGCCGCGACTAATGACTCATACTCTTCAATGCAATCTTTATCAAAATTCATTATCACTACCGCTAATGCTTCTACACCTAGACGTTCTTCTATTGGTGTCTCAGATGACTCACCAACTTTGTAGGATATAGCAGATACCGATTGGAGCTCACCACTCTGCCTCATGGACCTACAAATGTTGAAGTCACTTCTTCATTGTTCTACCGAAATTTCATCTGCCCCTTTTCCATATCAACTATGGCTCTACCCGTAGCAAGGAATGGCCTCCCAAGAACAATAAGCACTTCAAAATCGAGTTCACAATCAAGAATGACAAAATCTGCCAGAAATATGAACGACTCCACTTTTACTAGCACATCGTGGAGTATCCCTATAGGCTTTTTTACTATTTGATCGGCCATTAGTAGCCACATCGCAGTGGGTTTTGGATCACCCAAACCCAACTTCTTGTAAATTGAGAGGGGCATGAGATTTATGCTTGCCCCCAAATCACATAATGCTTTTGCAAAATGTAATAACCCGATTGTACAAGTCATCATCCTCAAAAGTGACCGATCTTTTCTTTGTAACCAGATCTTTCATAAACTTGGCATAACTGGGCATTTGTTCTAAAGCTTCTACCAAAAGGACATTGATAGAAAGCTGCTTCAACATTGTTATAAAACGCCGATATTTACCATCCTCGATCTTTTTCACTAATCTTTGAGGAAATGGGGATGGTGGTCTAGGCATGGGGTTACCTTTTTAGGCACTTCAACATCTTTCCAATGTTATCTTCTACTTCACCACTAAACTCTACCACTTTATCATTATCTTTTATCACCTTTTTCTCATTAGACGGCATAGGTGGATCAATGGTTTGCTTACCACCCCGAGTGGTGATTGCCATACAGTGTCCATCATTTTTCAGATTTTGGACAGTGTTGCTAGGAAGAGTGCCCGGTTGCCGTGTGTTCACAGTTGCAGATAATTGGGCCAATTGTAACTCAAGCTGGTTAATCGATATTGCATGTGTATCGACTTTCTGCCCAATACCCGCTAAATCACTCTTCAACTCTTTAGTGTGCTCATCACTAGCATCGAACCTCCTCATCATTTTGTGCAACATATCCTCAACTCGCGCCATACTACCTCCACCATCCCTAGGAGTAACTTCACGATTTTGAGGAAGAACATAGGGCCCATTCCTATCATTTCTATTACCATAGTTACCCCTGTTGAAATTGTTGTCGCGGTTGTAATTTCCATCTCGAACATAATGACCCTCACGGTTATAATTACCATATATCCGACCTTGGTTTCCTTGACCTCGGCGCCGATTCTCCTGATTAGAGCCTTGGGCACTCGGTCGGAAACCCCCCGTCTGCTCATTTACCGCATAGGAATCCTCCTCATAATAACATTCATCATTTGGTGGTGGTGGTTTAGACAAGTAGTTAACTGCATTTATCTTTTCTGCACCCTAGTGACATGTTTTAATACCAACCCAAGCTCAGTTCTCATCTGAGCCATCTCTTCATGAATCTCATCTGTGGTTGGATTGTGAGTGAATTGCACTGCAAAGGTATTTATCCCAGTATCTGACTTCCTAGTACTCCAAGCTTTATTATTCCGGGAGATTTTCTCTAACTTTTCAGCAATTTCGGCATAAGGACACTCCCCATAAGAACCACCCGCTATAGTATACAATACCGCTTTATTATTATTATCCTGTCCCCGATAGAAGTATTCTTTCAGTGACTCATCATCTATGCGGTGATTGGGGACACTTCTCAAAAAGGAGGTGAATCTATCCCAAGAACTACTAACTGACTCTCCTGGTAGTGCCACAAAGTTGTTCACTCTATCTTTGTGGTTTAGTTTCTTGGAGACCGGGTAGTAACGTGCTAAGAAAACGTCCCTTAGTTGGTTCCAAGTGAAAATTGAGTTATAAGGGAACTTAGTGAACGAAATAGCAGCCTCTCCCGTCAGTGAGAGAGGAAATACTCTTAACCCTATTACATCCAAATCCAAATCAGGCCTCCCTACACAACTTTTACACATTGCCCTTACCTTAGCTATATGGGCATGTGGGTCCTCAGAAGGTAGCCCTGAAAACAAACCTCTGGCCGTGAGCATTTGCATCAGACTACTAGTTACCACAAAGGTGTGGCCTGGTGGTAGAGGGGGCAAGACAAGTGGCCCATCAGAGTCTGCAATATTATCATAGCCTCTATAGTATTCTTGAGGTCGTGGAGCGGGATTCTGTCCCCTTTGTTGATTTTCACCCGGATCATCGGGTAATAACTGACCATGAACATCAACCGGAGCTGGGATGTTCTGGTTTGGATCATCATCGTTAATACCCAAGTTTCGATTCATGTTGCATACTGTAGGCTCTAATTCGTGATCGTAAGGAAACAAGGGTTCTCTTCCTCTCCGTGTATTTGGCATACAAGGAAGATAGTTCTGCAAGAATCAAAAACAATAAACAAAGTAAAATAAAGAAAATATCGACTAAACTTTAGTAATAAGTTTAAGTTAATCTAAAAGATACTTTCCCCGGCAGCGGCGCCAAAATTTGATACGCTCAAACTTACTCTCAAAGAAGAAGTAAAGCGGTCGTATCAAGTAAAGAACCCAACTAATGAGGTTGGGATCGTTCCCACGAGGAAAATAGTTCAAACTTAACTTTACTCTATTATTACTATTATTTAGTCAATTATTTCCTTAGAACACAAAAGACAATAAAAGGGGGTTTTTATATCTAAATGAATGAAAAGAATTAGCTAAATTAAAGTAAACAACTAACAAGTTCAAATCTTGGAGTTTAATCAAGTAATAAAAGTAACTAGGGTTTAAGTGTTCCCCATAGGTTCCTAACTTGATAATTCTAACTATAACAATTCTTTCCTAGCATCTTGCATGAAAAGTGATAAGCTATGTATTTCTAAATCCTTGGTCCGGCATCTAGCAAATTTTACTCCGCACCTTGGTCCGGCTACGTGTGTTGCTATACTAACCCTTACCTTTACCTCATATAAAGCATTGTATTCGATATTTAACTAAGTTGTTACCTTGTACCAATCAATACTAGCTTATTTGATAGTATACACTAATCCTATGTTGATAATTCTTTTCCTATTATCTACCTCCTTGGTTCGGCAAGTAGCATTAAGGCGAGTTCTAACGTTGGCCATCCGTCTTCAAAACGAAAGAATAATCAATACATGCAAGACACCATTCTAGAATTACTATTTTAGTTGGATTTTTCCACATTATTCGCCCATGGTTCCCACAACCCTAGTAATGTAATAGTAATAGTAATAGTAATAGTAATAGTAATAGTAATAGTAATAATAATAGTAATAATAATAATAATAATAATAGTAATAATAATAATAATAGTAATAATAATAGTAATAATAGTAATAGTAATAGTAATAGTAATAGTAATAGTAATAGTAATAGTAATGGTAATAGTAATAGTAATAGTAGTAGTAGTAATAGTAATAATAATAGTAGTAATAGTAACAATAATAATAATAATAATAATAATAGTAATAATAATAATAGTAATAATAATAGTAATAGTAATAGTAATAGTAATAGTAATAGTAATAGTAATAGTAATAGTAATAGTAATAGTAATCGTAATAGTAATCGTAATCGTAATAGTAATATTGTAATAGTAATAGTAATAGGAATAGTAATAGGAATAGTAATAGTAATAGCAATAGCAATAGCAATAGCAATAGCAATAGCAATAGCAATAGCAATAGCAATAGCAATAGCAATAGCAATAGCAATAGCAATAGCAATGGCAATAGCAATAGCAATAATAATAACAATAACAATAACAATAACAATAACAATAACAACAAAAATAACAACAACAATAACAACAACAACAACAATAACAATAACAATAACAATNAATAATAATAATAATAACAATAATAATAATAATAATAATAATAATAATAATGATAATGATAATAATAATAATAATATTAATAATAACAATAATAATAGTAACAATAATAATAATAATAGTAATAGTAATAATAATAATAATAATAGTAATTATAGTAATAATAATAATAGTAATAATAATAATAGTAATAATAATAATAATAATAATAACAATAACAATAATAATAACAATAAAATAATAATAATAATAATAATAATAATGATAATAATAATGATAATAATAATGATGATGATGATAATAATAATAATAATAATAATGTTGATAATAATAATAATAATGATAATAATAATAATAATAATAATAATAATAATAATAATAATAA
>NC_028639.1:25916558-25940802 GCF_001406875.1 Solanum pennellii
ATATGGATGAAGTCCAGCGATGGATTTTGTCATTACTAAAGCCAGAAGAACAACCAACTACAAAAGCCTTGAAGAAGGAATTTATTTCAGAAGAACTACTAGTAAGATATTGCAAGCTTATCGGAAATAAGTACCCAGATCATAGATGCTCCAAGTGTAATGGAGAAGACAACGTAATACCAACAGTTGATTTGGGATAAGAACAAGCTACACCAAAAGATTCTGATAAAAGAAGATAAAAAAAAATAATAATATTAGTGTTTATCGGCTGAATATCAGCCATATGTAAAAAGTATTGTGTCAGTCTTTTATTTTTGTCGTGTTGCGTCGGCTGAAAAAAAGCCAATTATGTAAAAAGTCGTAAAGTAAATAGTAAGTGTGTCGGCCAATAATAAAAATAGGCCATTAAGTTTTTATTTTTTGCGTCGGTCAAATGTAAAAAGGCCAAGTGTAAAGTAGATGTCGGCCATTTTGGCCAAAAGTGTGAAATGTTTGTATATAAATAGAGGGCTTCCCCTCATAAATAAAATCATCAATCTTTCATCAATCTCTCTTCACTACTCTTCCTATTATAATTCCGCTTTCACCCCAAAATTGGTATCAGAGCAGTCAGGTTTATCCTACTGTGATGGCTCAGCTATACATGTGAACCGTCCTATGGCTCCCTGAGGGTTAGGGCCAAGATGATGGCGAAATTGGTGAAAAATCTTTTCAAATTTTGTGTGATGATTTTTAAAAATTTTGTTCTGATAAACGTTTTTAAAATTAGTGTGATAGTTTTTTATTTAATTTAAAATTAGTGCGATAGTTTTTAATCATGAGTTTTCATGTGTGTTAGGGGGGGAGGGGGCAGGATTTCTTTATTGAGCTTGGGAAACACATATCAAGCCTTTCACTTTAGAAACATATTTTAAGCATCCATAACCTACACTTTGTGCAAAAAGGTGAAAAATAATGGTGTTATTACAAGAATACACTAAGTATGACATCCATGAAAAAACATGCATTTAAAAGGGATATTTGGTTATAAAACCGTTCATCATGCTTTTTAGTAAATCTTTATAAAACATTTATACAATAACCACAACATAGCTCACATACTTCACATAGGCATATAAACATATATAATGGTCATAATATCATATAAAGCCATACATTGCATTTAAGGGACATTTATCATTACTACATAGTAACCTCCTTTTTCTTTAATTCATTTATCCCCTTAAGTAAATTTCAAGTGATACTAGGTGAAATGCATGAATAGTATCCATTCCCCTATCTACACTCAAGAATCACCATAAAGCCACCATGGTGAACATTCACATAACCTTCATTTACTCAATCATACACATTCATAGAACCATTTAATATAACAAGACATACACTTCACATTTGACCCAACATACTTTATGGTCCACATAGAAGAACTCATTACAATACCATACACAAGTCAAGACTTCCAATATCATCATAGTAAGAGAACAGTAAATGTTAACATACTTTAACTTCACTTCACATAAAACTCGACTTGTAACCGCAATCTAAGCCTACTAGTGCAATGCAGATATGAAGTCCCATAACCTCACACATACATCGTAAACTCACAAAGAGACCACAAGAATAGCATTTACTTCATACGTCATCTAGACAAGTACAGACAACTTCATACATGCCAAGTAAGTCCTCATCACATAGTCAATAAGACAAACATTATGCATATAAGGTAAGACCTCATCATATTGACACATTAGGACTCCTACCGTGCATATTATCATACAATTATGTCAATACGATAATATAACATATACAAGACATATAGAACACCTTCCTAGAACTCCCTTCAAGAGATACTTGTGCAATCATAGGTAAAGTCCCAAACCCTCACCTATACTAAGAAATATCCTATTTAGGTCTCATTAAATCATTTTTAATGATCATTTTACTTTAAGGAAATCCTAACCTTAACAAACAATAAGACCATGTAAGTTAACTATGGAATTTCGTGTCATCCCCTCACACCAAAAGAGGGTATCATACTTTCGAAGGTAAGACATGAATAATTGTTCTAGTATATTAGGGTATATCACTTGATATATCTTATGGGGCAACATAGTTATGTAATTAAGAGATACATATTGGATCCTCTCCATGCACATTTTCATTGGAGTCCTCATCTCACGAGAAACCATGGGTGAATCTTCCTCCATGAAAACTCAACTCCTCACATGGACCCATAGGTGAAATCTTCCTCCAAGGAAAGTCAAGACCTTATGAGAAACCATTGGAGAACAAGCCTTCCACATTAGTAAGTGGCATCTCTCTCATTTGATCATATTCACTCGGTGCTAAGCTAACTTCCCTTTATTGCAAAGCCTTTATTAATATTATTTTCATAAAATAGGTCTTAGGAGTATTAACCCCTCATATGCTTTAATAATAGGTTATAGATAAGAATGTCCTTTCATCAACCAAAATCATGTGAGAATACCTTTCACATGGACATAACATATTCAAGCACAATCTACTTTAGTGTACGATTATGAATACCTTTCAAAAGACTTTCTCTTTACTAGATTATTATACATATTCCATCATGCATTTATTCATGTGTTTGTACAGGTTCATATATGAGGAAACCTTTCACGTACTACATTTAGACACTACACATATGCAAACATCGTCATATCATATACTTTACATCATAGCATACACTTTTATGTTCTTAGCTTAATTTATGCATTCATGTTCATACATATAGTGTAATCACCCTAGGAACTATTCTAAGGTACACATGTGCAATGTATAGACAAAGGCCTATACCATTGTCTACTCTAGTACACCTGTCAAATCATTCTAGTTAAGGTACATTTCATACTTCCATGGACATATACTTTACATTCGTAGTAGTAGACATTAGTGCTATCATGACCCGAAAGTACCCCCTAGAAGTTAGGGAGAACCCTTGACCGAGCGTACTTGACTATGTGGGGTCTTGTAAAAGCCCTTAACTATCGTTCATTACAGAAGACCTGAAAAGTTGTGTGAAATTCACGACATTAAATAAAAAGCTAGTCTTTCATAAATATTTAGAGAATCTCATCGTCACAAGCAAAATTAAAGACATAATATAATATCTTAGGGACACGGTCCTTTACATTGAATGAAAATACATAATAAGTCTTACTAATAACTAGGAAAATAGACTATGTCCTCGAATATATGAGGACATAACAAATCTTGAGAGAGTAGATTTTCCAAGCTTCGCCTTCAAATATTCCAAAACGCTTCCAACCTATACTTATAGAGTATAGAAAAGTATGGGGTTAGTACAAATAATGTGCAGAGTATGGCATATGCAAAAACATTATAAAAGGGACATTTAAGTAAAAACACATTTAACTGTCAATTAAGTGAAATATTCAAGAATATAGAAGTAAACCAAAATAAGAAACATCATTAAACACTTAGATAAGGATTTCTATAATTTTCATAAAAATAAAGCATTTTACAGTAAAACATCACATATTACAGTGAACTTATTTTAGACAATACAGTAACTAAACTTATTCCAAAGTAGTGAACTTCCAAGGCCAAATCAAAGAGGAAGAGAACTCATTTCCGTCGGATTTCCCTAACTAAGGAGTATCCTAAGACTCACCAAGGAAAGACATGAATGAAATGCGCATATGTCTCCTTCAATGCACACCAAAGTGATCCTCAACACTACCCCCTTTTGGCTTACTCACCTCGGAAGAACAAGCCCTCACTCAGTGAAAAGACATTAGAAGAACACCCAAAAATCCCACCAAGACTTCCCTATCGGAATGCCTACGTAGTGCAATGAGTAGATGGTGTCCCATACCACCACCTACCCTAAGTAGGACACTCTTTTGGAAGGCTAGCACTAAGACTCCCCTTTCGGAAGGTCTACTTAGTGCAATGGATCGATAGCATCCCGCTCCACTACCTACCCTAAGTAGTACGTTCTTTGAGTATATTTATTTCATTAAATTTACATAAGGCTCACTAAGAGTCCCTTTTTGGAATGCCTACCTAGTGTAATGGATAAATAGCGTCCCATTCCACTAACTACTCTAAGTAGTACACTCTTTTAGAAGGCATAGAATTTTCATTACTTTTGTGGGAGTTAGCTTAACCGTCATAAACCTTGAGAGCTAGACATGAAATCCCAATATTAACCCCTATCGGATGAGGGATCCTCACTTTCCTAGGTCATTCTCTTAGCTTTTACATGGCAATGCCCAATAGCTACGCCTATACGGGCGCATAGTTAAGGGATAAGGAGATTGTTACTAAGAAACTTATTCTTTACTAATGTGAAGTACTCATCTCAAGAGGTACGTTGGAATACAACATCTCAACTCATGAAGTGTAACCACCTCTGCTTCATATTCTCTCGGTGCTAGACATAACTCCCACGGATTCTAAACATTCTATTCTATAGGTTAGGGATAACTAGTGAACACCACATCTCTTCTCATGAAGGGCATTCATCCTCCAACCTATCTTAGAAATCTCTTAGGACATAGTGTGGTTGCTACTAAACACTTCATCTCAACTCACGAAGAGTGTCCACCTCAAAACTCCTCTATTTACTCAACTTAGATTCATACATTCACTTAAGTGTGTGTGTCTGTACATGTGAGCAAACCTTGAACATAAGCATCATTTAACTTACATTTAACTTCTATTCATGCTTTAGATCTTCATTTAATCAAATCACACACTTTACATGCTTCACATAATCATACACTTCATTTAGGCATAATCTTAGCACAACATGTAATTCAAGCTTCATAATACACAATACAAGAACCATATTCTTTATCACTTCATTTGACATATTAGGCCTTCAAATCCACACTAAAAATCCATACAAAGTATAATCAAATTCATAAAGTAAACACCGCCACCAAGAAGGTGGACCATACCACTCAAGAGAAATTTATATAACAATTATACACTAAAAGCAACTCACCATTTAACCAAGCCATCACCACCCATAAAAAATGTCTCAATATCTTATCATAATTATGCACTTAAGGCAGTATCTAAATCACAATAACAACACAATAACACCAAAGCTCATACCCTACAGAAACATGTTCATTTAACCCATTTCTTAAGCTAAAAGTTTGAAATATGCATAATCATGAGTTCATTCGGGTTTTGATATTAAAATCATCAATTCATACTAGAAGAAAAACATTTTATTCATTTAAACAATTCTACAATAAGACCCATGCTTAAAATCAAAGATAGAAGAAAGTAGAGTTTGAAATCCCTTTTTCAAATCTTTTGGAAATGACTCCTTGAATGGAAGAGGGTTTAATGATTGATATCATACCTCAATGAGAACTAAACACACTAATTCTGGTTAAGAAATACGTCCAAACCAGCCTTCCTAGATTTCTTTGAGTCTTAGCTTCAATGGTGACTTTGAAAGAGAGTTCTAAGGTAGAGGGGTTTTGGGTTTTAGGAAATGAGGTCTATAATTAGGTCTTAGGGACATCCCACATCAATTTTTGTTAAAATGACTACGTAAAACTCACTCAAACACTTCAAGACACACAAGTACTTTCTAAGGCACACCTTCCGAACGTCATGGACGTTCTTGGACGTTTGACCTCCAAACTTAAGCCAACTTCACACACTAACTAAGAACACTAATGTAACTCATTTTAAATTAAAATTAACTCAAGAAACCATCATAAATATCTAGTTCACCTTAGTTCGTTTCAGGGCGTTACAAGTGCATATGAGAATTTACCTTTCATTAGATATCATTAACTTATTCTACTTGTTAGCATGCATGAGGTGTGAGTGTGTGTACATTGGTAAACATGATCACATAATGACTATCAAAATCACATTGAGCAAGTCAACCTCTTAATACCACAATGCACATTCAAGCATAGACCACACACCACATAATAGTATAGGAGACAGACAACTTCAACATATGTATTAAAGGCTCCTAACATTGGCTAAGATCGCACATTCATATAGGGGTACATATATAGGGGTCCAATTATTACATTATCAATAGAATCAACTAAACCAAACCTAACAACTTCATTCAAATATAGAACACACCATCAACACCTAGCACATGATTCTAGATGAAAAGACTAGACAAAGTACTTCACATTGTATGATAATCATAACCACCATTCACAATGCATAACTTGCCTTCAAGGCCATGATAATTACTTAAGAAGATTGAAATAATGTAAACACCGCCACCATAACTGGACCATACCACACAATGGCATACAAGGACAATCTACCATCAATTCTATACAAAGTAGAGAGAATAGGGCAAACTTACAATTTCTCCAAGCTTTGATCATCACTGATTAGTTCCCATAATTCAACATAAATTCATGTAAAAAATAGTAGCTAAAGGTACCATTACATAAACGAAATCATACTTCAACATCATGGTTTCAAGATCACATTATGCAGACTACATCATCAATTCTATAGAAGGAGGAGGAACATAGGTCTAACTTATCAAATAACCAAACCTTGATCCTCATTGATCAATTATCAATAACTAACCATCAAATTTTACATAAAACAGTAGCTATAAACAGTTTATCATACTAGAATCATAAATCAATCAACATAGAATCAACATCACAATGCCCAAATTATAGACTAATTTGAGAAATAGGAAGGATCGTGGGTTCATCGTGAAATTGGATTGAATTCAACATGAAAAACAGTAGCTAATAATCAATTCATCATAAGCATGGCTTGTCAACTGTATTGTCTAGGAAGCGTTTGGGTCCTCCTCAAGGACCTTTTATGGGGCCCTTGGGGAGTCTTGCCTAGACGTTTCCAACATAGATACAATAATATTCAAGTAAAGGACCTTCCATATAAATTTCAACCAAAATGCTCACATAAAACATTTCAAGACATAGCATGACACACATGCACGTCTCAAGGCTAACTTTCAAACGTCATCGGACTTTCTTGGACGTTTAACCTCCAAATCACTTCAAATCAAGTATGCATTCTGTAAACTTAATCAATACATTTTAAACCTATTTATACATATGTGAAGCTCTAAGAACCTTACTTCATCTTGAGAGACCTTACATTCATGGACCTAATGAATAGAGTGTTCCGAGAGTACATTGATTCCTTTTTAATTCTCCTCATTGATGATATCTTTGAATATTCTAGGAGTGAGAATGAGCATATGGGCCATTTAAGGGTTTTTTGCAAGTCCTCAAGGAGCAACAACTCTTTGCTAAGTATAGTAAGTGTGATTTTTAGTTGAGATCGGTTGCTTTCCTTTGCCATATTGTTTCATGTGAGGGTATAGAGGTTGATCCAAAGAAAATAGGAGCAGTTAGAAATTTTCCTAGACCTCTAATTTCCACCAACATCAGAAGTTTCTTGGGTCTATCCGGGTACTATAAAAGGAATTGCATCTCCTTTGACGACATCCATAACAACCCAAAAAATGGATATGCTAAGTAATGCTTAATATGTCTAGAATGCCAATGATTAGACCAGGTTCACACGGATGCGCATAGAACCAGAGCTCGAAACCCTTTCTATTTCGAAGCCAAATAATTTGGGGGGTTAGTTGAGCTATGAAAGGTTGGGTTCAACCATTTAGGGCTCTCGAATACGAAGATTTACTTGAAGTAGTCTTACCGGATTTAAAAAGGGAAAATCTTAGGTTTGGAGGGTCTAGGGGTAAAATCGTCTTTTTCCAGGCTAAGGTTAGTATCGTAATTACCCTAAATATTTAATTTATTATTTAATTAATAAGGTGGAGGGGCATTTTGGGGAGAGAGGGCCGAAATAGGTCTCTTGAAGTGAAGTCTTGCTCCACCTGGGTTCGAACCTAAGTGGAAGCAATGAATTATATTGTTTTTAATTTAGGTTGGTAAATTAATGTAATTAATTTATATTTATTAGTTATTAGCTGATTTGAAATAAAAGGAAATCATATTTTTAATAATTAAATAAAATCTTATCTGACTAAGTCCTAAGCTAGATTCCTAAGCCTAAGAAAATTCTTCTCTCCCACGCTCATCTCTCTCTCTCACATCTCTATCACTCTCATTCACGTTTTCTCTGCCAATGTAACTCCAAAAACATTAGGTAAACCAAAGTTTTTCACACTTGAAGAACTCACACGAAAATATAATAAAAACAAACATTAATCAATCACATAGGCAAAGAGAAGGTTTTCCGTCTAGTTCGGTGTTGAACTTTTGGTGTTGGACATGTGTTTGGAGGAGTTCTTTGGGAAACAAGTTGAGGTTTGAACGTCAAAAAGGTATGGTTTCTATTCTGTCTTGGTCCCTTTCTCAAGAGAACCCCTAAGGTTCAGACGGATCTATTACAAAAACTAGGATTGTTCCCCGTTGCATGTTCCTGTCACTAGCTCCCATTGAATCGTAGGTTGGTTATGTTTGCTTGTAGAAAAATAGGGATGAAACGTGTTTTTGTGATGATTATGTGTTTATATGTATGTTTGGAATTATGTGACATATGTTGATGTTTCCGAAAATGTAACTACGTGTGTATGTGTGTGTTGCCGTGGCTATTTTTTAAATGGTTTAGGACTTGAAATGCCGTGATAGTTCTTTGTATTTCATGTATACATGTTGATGTAAATGTGATGTTCATATGAGTTGAAATGTGACTGATTTGAGGGATAATCTCTTGTCTAAACGAAACCATGATAGCGCACCTAAAACATTCTAAATGCACTACGAAATTCCCCCAAGTACTAAGGTGGAACTTGATGAAAGGATTCTGAAAAATTAAAAGAATGATGAATTTCGGTAAGCAAAGAGGGTTCAAAATATTGAAAAAATGAATTAAAACTAGTAAGGTCATGGAGGATTGAACCCGTGACCTCACCATGTTAAAAATCATGAAAATAAAGAAGTAAAAAGAAATGTGGTGAAGGGGATTCAAACCATGGTATGGCTGGAATATATAACTTAAAAGAAAAAAAATAAGAAATGAGAAGAGTGGGATTCGAACACACCACCTCTCAATCAGATTTAAGGAGAATAAAATAAAAACAAAGGGGGAGGTGTGTGGGAATCAAACCCACGACCTCTTAGGAAGATTAAGGAGGAGAATAAAAGAAAAGTAAAGGGGGAGGCATGTGTGAATCGAACCCACGACCACTTAGGCAGATTAGAAAGGTGAATAAAAGAAAAATAAAGGGGCAGGCATGTAATAATCGAACCCACGACCTCCCAGTCTCTATGAACAATCTAATGAAAGTATTGAGATTAACCCACTTAATACTAATGATGAGATGACAAATCATCTATTGAGCTATGATGTCCTCGTACTAGAAGCCTGCTTCCATGACGTATGAGTTGAATGGAATAGAACTTTATACTGAGCACTGATAGACTATCTATGAGCAGTGATGCCTTCTTTCGAGAAGAGTAAAGGTTCACGTAACTCTCATGAGATGAGACTGTACGAAATGCCGGGTATAGGTCTCCTTATATCTCCTAGTCTTCGAACCTATGCTGCCAATATAGGGATCTGGCGGGGTTCAATTCCCATATACGCTAGAATTTTTTTAGTCACTTTGGCCGGTGATTCCACCTCTTTTCGGTTTGGGGTTTCATGACACTGGATTTCATGATTCTCACATGATCTATGTCGGTTAAAGTTAAAGTTCCCAATGAATGAATGAGGCAACCTCAAATGATGAACATAATGAAACGAATTACACCAAAGGTTTTAGGATAGGAAAATCAAGAGGTGATTTAGATTCACAACGAACCCAATGAAAGTCTTAAACTACATCTTATGTATAGCTGTTGTTTACACTGGCCCATGAATGAAATGAAATGAAGTACGTATGAATGAACGAAGCAGACTCTTTGTTTAATAAAGTAGACTCCCAAGTTGAGGTCCCATATGTTGAGCCCTCATTTTAGGGAATTCTTAACATCAATTCCATGATTGTAAGGTCTCATGGCATACGAATGAATTATATGAACAACATTACGTGTTATAGGAATTATGATATGTGCTATGTGTACGCTGTTGTGTGCTGTGTGCAAAATGTTAAGTATGATGATGCATGTTACTCTCATGGCATAAGTTTCCTAATACAAATTTGGAAAGCTCATAAACTTTCCTAATCCAAATTTGGAGAGCTCACTCACTTTCCTAATATAAATTTGGCAAGTCCACTGACTTAACCTTCTACAATCATGTTGTTCGGAAAGAGCTATTCTTACTCATGCATGTCCTTGGTGTGTGCTTGCATATACCTATACTTAGTACAAGTGTGTACTAACCCTATACAACTCTACAATTTTAGGTGCAGGCACAGGTGGACGCTAGAGCTATAGGTTGACGCTGAAACTATACGGACATGGAGCATTCATCCGTACTTGGTAGGCCCTCATGATTTCTAGGAGTCTTGTTCATTATATTCTAGCTTACTTATAGTATTGAGCTAGTGGAGTCATGTTCCACTAGCGTTTCTTTCCGCTTTTATTCAAACATTGTATTGGTGCCATTTCGGCAAGTATTCATTTAATGCTATATTAAACTATTTCTTTCATTTGATGATCTTAATGTTAGATGATTGGTAGTGAACAATTATGAATCTAATAGAATGATTAGTATGTATGTTAAGAAACAAAAAGTTTCAAATTTTCCGCTTAAATTAACATAGACGAACTAATAATGACGTAAGTAGGCATGATAAGATCATAAGACCAGCGTTTTCTCATGATGATTATGTGCTTATATGTATGTTTGGAATTTTGTGACATATGTTGATATTTTCGAAAATGTAACTACGTGTGTATGTGTGTGTTGCCGTAGTTATTGTTCATGGTTTAAGACTTGAAATGGCATGATAGTTCTTTATATTTCTTGTACACATGTTGATGTAAATGTGATGTTCATATGAGTTGAAATTTGGCTGATTTGAGGGATAATCTCTTGTCTAAACGAATCCATGATAACGCACCTAAAACGTTCTAAATGCACTACGAAATTCCCCTAAGTACTAAGGTGGAACTTGATGAAAGGATGCTGAAAAATCAAAAGAAAATTTCAAGCTTCTAGTGATGAATTTCGGTCAGCAAAGAGGGTTCAAAATATTGAAAAAAATGAATTAAAACTAGTAAGGTCATGGAAAATTGAACCCGTGTCCTCACCATGTTAAAAATAATGAAAACACAAAAGTGAAAAGAAATGTGGTGAAGGGGATTCAAACCATGGTATTGGATGGAAAATGTAACTTAAAAGAAAAAATAAAGAAATGAGTGGAGTGGGATTCGAACACACCACCTCATTATCAGATTTAAGTATGAGAACTAAAGAAAAATAAAGGGGGATGTGTGTGGGAATCGAACCAACGACCTCTTAGGCAGATTAAGGAGGAGAATAAAAGAAAACTAAAGGGGGAGGCATGTGGGAATCGAACCCACGACCTCTTAGGCTGTTTATGGAGGTGAATAAAAGAAAAATAAAGGGGGAGGCGTGTGAGAATCGAACCCATGACCTCCTAGGCTGATTTAAGGAGAAACATTAAAAGTAATTAAAGAGGGACTGTGGGGGTTCTAACCCACAACTCCTCGTCCAAAGGAGAGAAATTTAAAGGCAATGAAAATAAAAAGTAAATGAGTTTCTGGAGGTTCGATCCCACATCCTCTTAGTTCCATTAAGCGAAAATTGAAGAGAGAAATCAAGGGAAAAATTAAATGAAGGCTTTGGGGTTCGAACTTGGGTCCCCAAGTCATATGGATCAAACAAAAATGAACAAAAAAATGTAAGTGTTGTTCAAGGGATTTGAAAACAGGGTTCCCTTGTCCAAATTCAGTATTGATATATAAGTCATATGTGAATTAAAAGTTCAAGAATAATGCTGGCTATATAGATCGAGATTGAGATCTTGGCATACATGCTAGATGCATAAGTCTTGTACCACATAATTTTAGGAAGACATGAATCATTTAAACGAACTGTGAATGAAGCCTCATGGCTTGTATGTATAGATCCATTAGTCTAACATACGTTTTAAACAAAAAAAGTGAACCTAAGATGTATGTAATGAAATGATGTAACCCTAGAAGGGTCAAGTCAGAGTGTAAAACACAATAAATGGCCAAGTGCATTGGCATATGATGAAACGAATATAATGTAATGAAATGATGAAACCCTAGAAGGGTTAAGTAAGAGTGTGAAACACACAAATGGTCAAGTACATTGGCATATGATGAATTGAACATTCACGTAAAAAGGGGTGAGTAATTATGAAGAGCAAGTGTGCTAATGTTAATCAATGTGGTGACAACATGATATGAGGCTAATGTAAAAGATGAGAGCAATCTCAAATGAGCCTAAGTAAATGTTACCAAAACGAACTAATCTATGAGAGTGTAAAGTTAATGAATAGACCAGTCTCTATGAACACTCTAATGAAAGTATTGAGATTAACACACTTAATACTAATGATGAGATGAGAAATCATCTATTGATCTATGATGTCCTCATACTAGAAGCCTGCTTCCATGACGTATGAGTTGAATGTAATGGAACTTTATAATGAGCACCGATAGACTAGCTATGAGCGGTGATGCCTTCTTTCGGGAAGGGCGGAGGTTCACGTAACTATCATGAGATGAGACTATCCAGCATGTCGGGTATGGGTATCCTTATATATCCTAGATTTCGAACCTATACTTCCAATATAGGGATCTAGCGGGGGTTCAAATCCCATGTACGCTAGCATGTTTTGGGTCACTTTGGCCGGTTATTCCACCCCTTTTTGGTTTGGGGTTTTATGACACTAGATTTCATGATGCTCACATGATCTATGTCTGTTAAAGTTAAAGTTCCCAATTAATGAATGAAGACAGCCTTAAATGATGCACATAATGAAACGAATGATACCAAAGGTGTAACGATAGGATAATAAAGAGGTGAGTTAGATTCAAGTAATGACATTAGGTCATTCTTGGTCATTGCATAACGAACCCGATAAAAGTCTTAAACTACATCCTAGGTATAGCTGGTGTTTACAGTGGCCCATGAATGAAATGAAATGAATTACGTATGAATGAACAAAGAAGACTCTGTGTTTGCTAAAGCAGACTCCCTAGTTGAGTTCCCATATGTTGAGCCCTCATTTTTGGGAAGTCTTAATGTCAAGTCCATGATTCGGAGGTCTCATGGCATACGAATAAATGATATGAAAAACGTTATGTGTTATAGGAATTATGATATGTGCTATGTGTACGCTGTTGTGTGCTGTGTGCAAAATATTAAGTATGATGGTGAATATTAATCTCATGGCATAACTTTCCTAATACAAATTTGGAAAGCTCATAAACTTTCCTAATCTAAATTTGGAAAGATCACTCACTTCCCTAATCTCAACTTGGCAAGTCCACTGACTTTACCTTCTACAATCATGTTGTTAGGAAAGAGCTATTCTTACTCATGCATGTCCTTTGTGTGTGCTTGCATATACCTATACTTAGTACAAGTGTAACAAAACCTATACAACTCTACAACTTTAGGCGCAGGCACAGATGGACGCTAGAGCTACAGGTTGACGCTGAGACTATCCGGACGTGGAGCATTCATCTAGACTTGGTAGGCCCTCATGAATTAGAGGATGCTGGACCATTATATTCTAGCTTAGTTATTGGATTGATCTAGTGGAGTATGTTCCACTAGCGTTTCTTTCCGCTTTTGTTCAGACATTGTATTGGTGCCATTTTGGCAAGTATACATTTAATGCTATATTAAACTATTTCTTTCAATTTATGATCTTAATGTTAGATGGTTGATGGTGAACAATTATGAATCTATAGAATGATTAGTCTGTATGTTAAGAAACAAAAAGTTTCAATTTTTCTACTAAAATAAACCTAGACAAACTAAGAATGACGTAAGTAGGCTTGTCTGCGACCTCTGAGAGGTCAACGATGCCGGTCTCGTCTGGGGTCTAGACTCCTGTTGTGACAACATCAACCCAAAAGAAGGTTAAATATGAGTGGTATGAGGCTTGTAAACAAAGCTTCCATGAGTAGAAGAATAAGCTAACCTCCACTCTCGTGTTGATCTTATCGGAGGGTACCAAGGGTTTTGTAGTGTATTGTGACGCTTCTCGAGTAGGTTTGGATTGTTTCCTCATGATACATGGTAAGGTTATAGCTTGTGCCTCCAGGCAACTCAAGGTTCATGAGAAGATATATCCAACTCATAATCTTAAATTTGCGGCTGTGGTGTTTGCCTTGAAAATATGGAGGCATTATCTCTATGGGGTACATGTGGGTGTATTACCGACCACAAGTATCTTCAATATGTGTTTACTGAAAAGTGTATACCCAAAAGGAGTTGAATCTACGACAAAGAAGATGGTTGGAATTATTGAAGGATTACTACATGAGTGTCCTAAACCACCCCGGCAAGGCCTATGTGGTTGCGGATGCTCTAAGTCGTATGACTATGGGTAGTTTGTCACATGCGGAAGAAGGTAATAAAGTCCTACTGAAAGATGTTCATAGGTTTGCTCGGTTGGGTGTTCGATTAGAAAATTCTCCAAATGGTGGTTAGATGGTCCATAATAACTCTAAATCGTCTTTAGTGGTTGAGGTGAATCCTAAGAAAAATCTTGATCCATAAATAATGGAGTTTAAGGAATTGGTTCTTGGTAAGATTAATGAGTCATTCTCTCAAGGGGGGATGCGGTCCATAGGTACCAAGGTAGGTTGTGTGTGTTGGATGTTGATGAACATAGAGAATTTTGGAGGAAGCTCATGGTTCCTGATATTCTATTCTTCAGGGTGCCACCAAGATGTCTCGTGACCTTCAGGAGATCTATTGGTGGGATGCTTTGAGAAGGGACATAGAAGAGTTTGTGGCTAGGTGCAGAAATTGCCAACAAGTTAAAGCCAACATAAAAAGTCGGTTGGTTTGACTCAAGTAATGAGTATTCCTACTTAGAAGATGTAAGACATTAATTTGGACTTCATAGTGGGTTTGCCTCATAAACGAAGGCAAAATGAATCAATATGAGTTATTATGGATAGGTTGAAGAAATTAGCTCTCTTTATCCCCATTAAGTCTACTTATTCTGTAGAAAAGTATTCAAGAATATACATTAACAAGATTGTGGGCTTACATCGGATCCATTTATGCTTCATCTCAGATAGAGGTTCCCAATTCACTTCTTGTTTTTGGAGGTCTTTTCAATAATGTCTAGGTACTCAAATGATTCTTAGCACTGCTTTTCATCCTAAAACGAAAGGCCAAAAAGAATGTACCATTCAAAACCAAGAAGATATGCTAAGATCTTGTGTGATTGATATCAAGGAAAATTGGGATGAATGCATACCATTGATTGAGTTCTCTTACAACAATAGCTACCGTCCAAGTATTTCCATGGCTCCTTTTGAAGCAATTTATGGTAGGAGATGTAGGTCTTCGGTTGGGTGGTTTGAGGTAGGTGAGCCTTCACTCCTTTCTCCCGAGATGGTCTATGAATCTTTTAAAAAGGTTGGGTGATAAGAGATAGGTCGAAACAGCCAATAGTCGGCAAAAATATTATACCGTCTATAGAAGAATAGACCTTGAATTCAAAGTAGGTTATTGGGTGTATCTGAAGATTTCACCTATGAATGGGGTGATGAGATTTGGTAAAAAGGGGAAGTTAAGTCCTCGGTATGTGGGTCCTTATGAAATACTGCAACGGGTCGGGAATGTTGCCTATGAGTAAAAACTACCAAGTGATCTTGCAATGGGTTCATCCGGTATTTCATGTCTCCATGCTCAAGAAATGTATAGGCGACCCGGTTTCTATCATCCATATTGAAGGGTTGGGGGTGAATGAGAACCTTTCTTATGAAGAGATACCGATTGAGATCCTAGATCGTCAAGTCAAAAGTTTGAGGAACAAAGATGTGTCCTCCGTAAATGTTCTATGGAGAAACCTTCTAGTTGAGGGTGCAATATGGGAGGTCGAGGCCGACAACGAACTCCCGCTATCCTCATATCTTTCCTCTTACTCCTAGTCCAAGTTGAGGTTAGTACTTCCTCTTTAAATGAATAAAATCATGAATAATGTTAAATTGACTTGTTTGTCTAAATATATGAATATATTTGTAATGGTTCATGCTAAAAGTGAACTTTCATGAAAAATGCTCTCTAATTGAACCTGCACTTATATGTATTCGTATAGTTGTCTTCATAAAAATGGTAGTGTGCATGTTAGTTGCATGGTAACTCTTGATGTTCATGTGGACCTCATGTTGATTTTGAGAATGTAGTTCCTCATTATGAAATATGAAGGGTTGAGCTATTATCTGTGATGAATTGTGAATTAAGTTTCTATGTATAAAACTATGTTATGTATTGAATGGAGTTATGAAGTACTCCTATGAACTATGACTTATTATGAAGTACTCCTATGAACTATGACTTATTATGAAGTGTTTCTGTGTTTGTTGGGCTGCTAGTATTGAGTCTCTCCCCTCCTAAGAAAATATTTTAGGTGTCATTCATGGACGAAAATTCCTAAGGGGTTATAATGTAACACTCCTAACGTTTATGACTTAGTCTATAGCCTCACTATATGAAGCAAGACTTAAAACTATGTAAGCCTAAATAAATATAATGAAATTGATTAACAGATGTTAGAGTCAAAACTCCAAGAAACGGCCAAGACATCGCCAAGACGTCCGGACAAAGTGTCAAAATTGATCTACTGTACCTTGGCATGTTTTAAGGGGTTCTATGAGTCGAAATTTAGTTAAATTGGGGTAAATGGTGTTATACATGTGTTAGAGTGTTTTTTAAGTTGTAACGTCCGAGTACGACTAACCAAAGACCACTGTAAGAGTTCTTGAGATGGACCCATCCAATGACCCCAAAACTACCAAGTTGACAGTGTACAACCATGAGCACAAACGACAAGACATCGGTTTGGCTCGTTAATTGACACTTATTCAATCAACAAAAATCTCAAAATATGGCCCCCTTTGACCTTAACCATGCAGCACCAGTACAACTATGTGGTTTGCACTATGGGGCGTCGAAGGGGTCTCGTCGATGGAGACCCCACTTCATTGTCCAAAAATGTTTTAGTTAGGGACGGTTAGAGAATTGATTAATTGATTAATTAAGGACTTATTTCAATTATATTTGGTTAATTACGACTAATTAAGTACCCTAAGGCAACTAACTAACCTAACACCTCATTAATTACCAATCCAAATTAATTTAATCTATCTCTAGTTTCTCTCTCCACAAACCCAAACATCCATTGAAGGAACACTAAAGCTCAAAAAAGAGGACGAATTCACCAAGGATTTCATCTCAAATTCGTGGGAAGAGCATCACCAAGGTATGGTTTCTTTCATTCATGGGATCCTTTCCCCAAGAGGCTCCTTCAACTGTAGTTTTAAAACTTCCCCAAAACTACGGTTTCAATCTAGACATGGGTTCTAATTAAAAAAAGTTATTCAATAATACTTATTAATGGATTTTTATCATATTTTAACTCAGTATTGTAGGTAAATTGTTGGTAATCACTAGAAATTTCCCCTTGAACCCTTGTTCTGTCCTAAAATCATTATGTCTTTAAATTCAATGGTAATTGTGGAAGATGATGAGTATAATATTATGTAGGATGTCAATTGCTATGTATTACTTCTTCAATTTACCTTTTTTATGAATTGGTTATGTATTCTTTTGTAATTGAAGTATGATTGCAATGAAAGGGCAAGAAGGTATGAAGATTAATTCTTCTTGAATTCAATTATTAAATATGAGTTACTTGGATAGTAATACTCTTATGTCTAATGTTTGGTTGTGTTGATAATGAAAAACATTCCTGATCCTTAATCCTCGACAACTGAATTGGATATGAAGTATCTATGCATGTTATGATATGATTATTGTATAATTGGAAGTTGTTTCTCATGATTATAATAAAGTATAAACTGAGAGTTTTACTGACTTGATTAAATGGTTTATAAAGTGAAAGGATTGTTCTCACTTGCGATGACCTATGAGCTATTATGATAAGGGTTTCACATAGGAGTCTAGAATAGACTAATATGAACTTATATGGTGAATAAATATGATAACTAAAGGGAATAAAGGATTAGCACTAAAAGCGTATGTAAATTAGGTTGAGGTCTAACGTTTAGTATGTACGGCCTCCCACATGGTTTTCTTCACTTTTAGCAAGTCTGGATTCCCAAGATATGTGTTGTATCATGAGATGGAAACCTCCACGTCTAGCAGGTCAAGGTTTCTAGTATCAATGTAGTTTACCCTTAACTATGTGCCCATATAGTACTATAGCTTAGTGGGTCCACCAAGATTGGGATGCATGAATTGTTACAACTTAGGAAAGTGTTAACCCTTTCTTATGTGGGAGGAGAACACTGGATTCCATGTCGCTCACATGATCTAATGTCGGTTATTGCATTTATTTCCATAAAGTTAAAGTAAGTGAACAAGGTAAGTATGTGAACTCATATTAGGGTTGTCTTATAGGCTACTACATAGTGTGAGGGAGGGTATGGGACTTCTCTTACACATTGCACATGTGGGATCCTAAGGGATGATCTTAGTAGTTTTCTGTTATGATTAAGGTGATTATATTCTATGTATTTCAAGTCATATATGATCTTATGAATTAAGCATGGTATGATGAAATATGAAATTATAATGTATGCATAATGTAGGTGGGTCAATGAGATACTTAGCTTTGGATAGGGTTATGCGGTTCTATTCTTGGCATTGCACAAGTTTTTGTTGAATTCCTTATATGTTGGGTTGAATTATGGTGTTACATATGTGTTTACGTTGATTTATTTGATACTAAGCATTGTTTCGACTAAATTGTGCCTTTATCATGCATTGATGATGTTATGCATAGGAACCATTCTTAGTACATATGGTTTGTACTAACCCTTATTTCTTCCCTTTTCCCAAACATTGTAGGTTCCTGTCATTGAAGAGCTTCTAGACCATTTTCAATAAAAATTGGACTTTTCCCCAAGTTATTGGTGAGTCCTCTAGTTCAGGGATGTTGTCGTTCTTCTACTCAAGTTATGATGTTGCTTATGTCTAAAGACACTCATTCTTTCCTTTGTCATTTGAAACTATTGTTATAAGCATATAATGACATATTGTACTTGTGCATGGGATTACACCGAACTTTGTAATACTCTTTAGATGATTTACATGTGAGACGAAGATATTAGACTCTTATATGGATAGACTATGCTAAATGAGAAGTCTATATAAACTTCATAAGCGCGGTGTCTGTGTAAACCCCATATATGATAAGCGAATAGTCTAAGTATATTTCAGTATGTTAAAATTTTCATTTTTCCGCATTTTTGACCTATGATATGCAATGATGAATTATAAGGGCTAGTCTAAGACCTCTTCGAGGAGGAATATGCCGGTTACATGTACGCGGTGCCCCCCAGTTGTGACATTTCCTTCCCCCAAATGCTGGTCGTGAAGACTGAAAAAGGATGAAATTGACATTTACCATGTTTTCTGGGTTTGCTCCATCCTTGGTGTCTAACCCAAGAGATGGCATGGGTAGGTTTATGACTAGTGTTGCCGACCTAGTGAATGAAGAGTGTCGTACAACCATGCTCCACAATGACATGAACTTGTCTAGGCTTATGGTGTATGCTAATTCAATGAAGAGTCCAAACTTAGTAGGATCTCACGGACTTGAAGAGGAGTGGATCCAATGAGAAAAACAAACATGCAAGAATGACCTAGTTCTCCTAAGGTCAAACTTGAGAAGAATAATGGTTCCTAATATGGTAAGCCTACTTGTGTTACTTATGGGAGGAAGCACTATGGGATATGTCTAGTTGGTACTGGGAGTTGCTTTGGTTGTGGTAAGGATGGACATATGGTGAGGGATTGTCCTTCTATTAAGGCTAGAGGAAGATAGGCTAAGAAAGATCCTCGAAGTGGTCCGGAAGGTAGTGCTCTAAAGAAGAATCACTTGTATGCTCTCCAGGCATAAGGATCAAAGCCGGATGATGATGATGTTGGTAAGTCCTTGTGCTCTCTCTTTAGTTTTATGAGTTCCTTCTAAGTGAGGGAGTATAGTGAGTACTTGAGTTGTGACTTGTCTCTTCTCTTCTATTCAACTCAAGCTTAAGAGATATAATTTTATAGTAGCATGTTGCATTGTTTTTAAGAGTCTTGTTGGAATTGAATTACATTGATTCCTTGAATTGTGAATTTTATGAAGTTATAGTTATGTAGTAAAATGAGTTTATATGGTTTTATTTCTCATATTGTCATGATTTCATTATAAATTTCTTAAGAGTTACATTTTTGGAAATTTGAGCATGATTCACTGTACTATTTTGGTGTTCACAGTAAGAATTTTGCAAAAATGACTAAATTGTGTTCTCATTGAAAATGATTATAATGTGTATAACAAGGGCGTATATAAGTAAGATAATGAGTGTATAAGGAGTTCCTCCTATTCGAATGGAAGAATGTGAGTCTTATTACATAATGAGTCATTTATTAGTTTTGATCCTCTTGCTGTGTTTTGAGTCTTTTAAGTATGTTAAATTGGTTTTCTTCCTAGATATGTGTATTGTGTGGTATGGTTATGTGCTTCTAGTATCTAGTTTATTATCTCTTGATAGTGTTTAAAATGAAGCAAGAGTCATTCGAGGATGAATTTTGTTCATGTGGGGGAGAATTTAACACCTCTAAGATGACATAGGTGAAACTAGAGCCAAAATCTTGTGTCATGAGGTTTAAAGTCTTAAAATGATTTATAATTATGTTGGAGGTTAAACGTTCAAGAACGTGAATGATGTTTGAAAAGTTCAGGAAAAACTCCCCAAGGACCAACTAAGGGTTCTTGAGGAGGACCCATTGTGTTAACCAAAAGCTGACAAAACATGCCTCACTTATGGAAGGCAGTCGAAGCCCAGTAGGCTGGTCTACGCCACATCGGTTGGTGGCGTAGGTTGACACTTAGGCTTGGGAGCTTGTTCTCCCATTAAGCCAGTCTCTGACCCAAACCACGGACCAACAAGATGGTCCGTTGGTTGGCCTACGAGGCGTCGATGGTGGCCGTTGATGTGACTTGCAATTTTTTGCAGGGTCTCGGCCAAGTGAGGGAAATATGGGGTTTTCACATAGCTTTCCTAAAATTAGTTAGACAGTTTATTAAGGTCATTTAATGTAACACTCCAAAAATTGAAGACTAAATCTAGAACCTCACAAGAGTGTCTAAGGTTTTTAACATTATCTTAAGGTAAAAATAATGTTTATAAGACATATAGGGAGTTTTAGAGTCAAGACATCAAGAAACGTCCATGATGTCCGGAGACTAGTCAAAGAGGTGCTAGTGTGCGTTAGCCTATTTCACAAGGTTTTTTAGGAGTCCGAATTAGATCAAATTTGGTGGAAAGGTGTCAACCTAGTACTTGAGTAGGTTTAGGATCGAAATGTCCGGGTATGACTCCCAAAGCACCACCCTAAGGGTCCTTGAGGAGGACCCTTTCATTTTGGCTAAAAGCTGTCAAAAAGAAGTGTCTACCTATGCTTTCCAACAACTTGGCGTAGGTTGGACGATGGGGCGTCGATGCCTCCGTCATTGGACACTAAGCTACTTTTTCAAATGTGGAAAAAAACATGGTCTCTGACCAAAACTACAGGTGTGCAGTACGGGGGCCAAGTGTGGTTGTCGAGTGGCCTATGACCCGTAGGTCAGGCCTGCGTTTCACTGTCTTGTTTTAGGTGAATCCAATTAATTATTTAGTTAGTTATGGCTTTAAATATAGGCTAACGGGTGGTTAATAAAGCTAGTTAAGTGACTATATAATCTACCCTAAGTGTAAACTCAACATAACACCCCACAAATTCCCAAAACTCAAATCACTCTTTCTTTTCTCTACTTTCTGTCTCCAAAGAAGACTTTATAGAAAACCAAGGTCTAATGGTTCTATGAATTTCAAGGATACCACTTTCATCCATCAATCTTGAAAGATTAACAAGGTATGGAAACCTTTAACCTTTGGGATTCCTTTCCCCAAAGAGTCCTCAAAAAATTGGTGTTAAAAAGATGATTTCTTCCATGATTCTTTCTAATTCCGAAATTGATCTTCTAAATTGAATTATGTATGGTTCCTTTTATTATTATGATTATATTATGATTCATTATTGTTCAATTATGCTATTCTTGATGATTTAACCTAGTATGTGGAATAGATCATGAATTTACACGAATTCCCTAACCCTAGGTTATGAACTCATTTTAAATTGATTATTATTCATGAAATTGATTTAGTTCATGTGTTAATTACTATTGAATGATGTTATTACACCTATTGATGGATGAAATTTGATTTGTTGAGGGTAAGACCAATGATGATGGCTTTTGAAGGAGAACTGGTATGATTTTGTGATCTCAAACCTGTACTTCAATTTTAATGGCTTGTACTTGGTGATGAAGTTCAACTAAAGCATATCTTATGATTATATTAAGTAGGTGTTGGTATGATGATGCAATTTAAATGTCTTGATTATGTGAAGGTGTTGAATTATGTTATGATGTAATGATATAAGGTTGGTTATGAATTGACTATGTGTATTATTATGACATGATGATGATAATGTGTTGATCTCACATAAGCGGGTTGTATTGAAAGGACATTCTCATGCAATTCCTAAATATATAATGTTATGAATATGCAAGGGGTTAGTCTCCTATGGCCTATACTATGTTATGATGATTAATAAAGGCTTAGGGACATCTCAAAAATGGACTCTACCTTAGCACCGAGTGAACTAGTAGTGGGGAGTGTCTGTTCCCAAGGTAGGAAGGTAGGTTCACTATTATGCATATGATATTGGAGACTATATTTCAATGTGCATAAAGAGGGTCCCAAGTATATCTCCTAGTTCTTGAACTATGTTGCCCCAATAGGAATACTAGCTAGTGGATCCACCTAGAATGCTATGTTCATGTTTTGGTAATACCTTGGCAAGTAGTCCACCTTCTTTCATTATAGGGTTTCATGACACCGGATTCCATATTTAGCTCATGTGTTCTATGTAGATTAAGACAACTGCTCCCAAAAGTAAAATGAAGTAATGAATTAAACACTAACTAGAGTGACTTAAGGGGTTTGACTTAGTCTAGGTAGGGGTATGGGACTCTACCTATATATTGCACTAGTTATCCTTGAGGAAGTCCTAGAAGGTTTTTCTTATGTCTTATAATGTAAATTGTATGCATATGTTGACTTTGCATGTTGATGATTTTATATGATGATAGTTTCATTTATGAACATGTTATTGGTCTATATTGTTAAATACGATGATGAATACTCTTGCTACTATGTTATGTGAAGTTAGGCATTACTTATGACCCTTTGTTTTGTTTACATGATTGAGTAAGGTTATGGGGCTTTACTTGACCATTGAACTATTAAACTCTATGGTGGGCAATGAGTAAGGGTCTTGCATATGCTGTAATGTTATGAACTCTTATACATGTTTTGTTGTTATATCATGATGTTGGAGTTGGTTTGATTATATACTCAATTATGCTATGATACGTGTTGATTTGATTATACTTGATAAGTTTGGTCTTAAGTTGTATATGATGTTGTCTTAAAGAATATGTGTTTATTTGCTTATATTGGTTCTTGATTGTGCGTAAGGCTTTTCAAGGTAACTTAGCATGGTTTTTTTAAACAAATGTCCCCTTTAGCATGATTTCAAATATTTTATGCGCATGTTTCCATGCTCAGTACAAGTGGTGTACTAACCTATATTTCTATGTTTCTAAAATTATGAAGGTTCCGGCCGTTCAGTTTCTGGAAGGGCCATTTGAAGATAACTTGGACTCTCATTCTCCAAGTTCGTAGGTCCTCACCTTCCGAGGACGATTCCACAATCTAGATATTTGATGTTGTTCTAATCTAAGAAATTTTATTCATCCTCTTTCATTTGGAGACTATTATTGTATAATCCTATATGTGGCTTTTGTTGTAATGAAGAATGGGCTATGCCCGAATATTGTACTCTTTCTAGATGGTTAAAATGTGAGACATTTGCTATTAGACTATTTTCATATATTGTGTGTGTGAGCCAAAAGTAGAAGCCTATGTAATGTTTCTTATGCGAGGAGTCTGTGTAAACTTCCTTTATATATATATATATA
>NC_028639.1:25941451-26059045 GCF_001406875.1 Solanum pennellii
TAATGCTTAAGTCAGAGGTCTATGTAAATCTCACAAGATATATGCATATGAATAATTTTAAATTTTCCACGATTTAACCTATGAAATGTAATGACGAATTCTAAGAGGTTAGTCTTAGTCCTCTTTGAGGACGATGAAACTGGTTACCTCTAGGGGCTGCTCCCGAGATGTGACAAACATGGTATTAGAGCATGAGATTGAATATCCTTAGGGTCGATGTCTCACTAAATCACGTCTATGAAGACTCTTATTCATTATTGTGAAGTGCACCACACTTATAAATGAGAGACTATGTGATGATTTGGAAATCTTCATCTTCTTGTGTTCCTTTGTCGTAGCTCTACAATTTTACTTTATTTTTTCTTTTCACCTAAGCCTTTATTGTTGTTATAGGTATAAATACTTGAAGTGTAGCAACAAGAAGGGGAGAGGAAGGGATGGATAAAATGGGAGCTCATGAAGTATTGGTTATTCCTCCATGTATGACGGATGGAGAGATAAGGGAAGTTTTTCTCAATTTTCCCAATCAATGACTTCACAAGCTAATGCCATCACTTCTCAAGTCCAAACTATGACGGCACAAGTGAATCGGGAAGTTGGAACTCGTATGCCTCCACATGGTAGCACTATGGCTTCTCATCTGAGAGACTTTACTTGGATGAATCCCCTATGTTCTTCGGGTCAAAGGCGGATGAACACCTTCAAGATTTTATAGATGAAGTCTATATGATATTATTTTTATGGGTGTGACTACGGAAGGCTGAGTTTGCCGCCTATCAACTCATAGATGTGGCACATAGTTGGTACACTCAATGGAGGGATATTAGGCTGCTAAGAGGTGGTCCGGTTACATAGAAGATATTCAAGAGTGCTTTCTTTGATAGGTTCTTTCTTAGAGAGTTGAGCTAATCTAAGGTGGAAGAATTCATCAACCTTCGTCTAGGAGATATGAGTGTAATTGATTACTCCTTGAAGTTTACGAAATTGTCTAAGTATGTTCCATCCTTGGTGTCTAACCTAAGGGACGAGATGAGTCATTTCCTTACAATTGTGTTTGACGACATGGTGAAAGAATGTCGTTCGACTATGCTTCATGATAATATGAATATCTCTCATCTAATTGTTCATGCTCAACAAGATGAAGAAAGTAGGTTAAGGAGGAATAATAGAGATGCCAAGAGGGCCATGTGTTTTGAAAGTGGTTTTTTAAAGGGAAGGTTGTAAATTCAAGATAAGCTTAGATTCAAGAAGATGTTCTCCAATCATGTCCATTACAAATTTCCCAAGGTTCGTGATGATAGGGTATCTAACTCTATGTCTCAAAAGGAAAGAGGTACTAGTTAACCAAGAAAGAAGCCTACTTGTTGAATGTATGGCAAGAAGAATTAGAGTGAGTGTCTCGTTGGGACGGATAATTGCTTTGGGTATGGAAAAAGTGGTCACAAGATTAGAGATTGCCATACTGTGAAGGGGGAAAGACAAGGGGAGTGGGAAAGCTCAAGAAAGTGGTTCTAATGTTGATGCTCCAAGAAAGAATTGCTTTTATGATATCCGCTCTAGGCGTGCACAAGAGAGTTCTCCCGATGTGGTGACCGGTATGTTACAAGTCTTCTTTATAAATTTTTAGGGTTCACTTGATCCGGGTGTTACCTAGTCATTTGTTATTCCCTTTATAGATAGAAATTTTTATATTTTGTTCGATATCTTGAATGAACCTTTTATGGTGACTATCCTAGTAGGTGAGTTGGTGGTTGCAAAAAAAAGGGTATATAGAAATTGTCGTATTATGTTTCCTAGTAGAGTTACTCATATCGAATTAGTAGAACTATATATGGTTGATTTCGATGTCATTTTTGTAATGGGTTGGTTTCATGCTTGTTTGGCTTCTATTAATTGTAGGACAAGAGAGGTGAAGTTTAATTTTCCTAATGAACTCGTATTAGGGAGGAAGGGGGAAGTTCTATTCCTAGAGGTCGTATCATTTCTTGTCTAAAGTCTTGTAAGATTATCTCTAAAGGGTGCTTATACCATATTGTGAAACTCAAAGATTTAGACTCCGAAACTCTTCCCATTGAGTTAGTCCTTGTAGTGATGGAATTTTCGGAGGTCTTTCCTCATGATCTTCTCGGAATTCTTCCCGAACGGGAAATTGATTTTGGTATTGATGTTTTACGGATACGAACCCCATTTCAATTCCCCCTTATCGGATGGTTCCGGATGAATTGAAATAGTTGAAGGCCCAACTCAAGGATTTACTAGACTAAGACTTCATTCTACCCAGTATTTCCTTTGGGGTGATCCGGTTCTATTTGTGAAAAAGAGGGATGGGTCACTTAGGATGTGTATTGAATAATGACAACTCAATAAAGTGACCGTTAAGAATAAGTATCCTCTCCCTTTGATTGAATAGTTGTTTGATCAACTCCAAGGGGAAAGCTACTTTTCCAAAATAGACTTGAGGTTGGGATATCACCAACTTAGGGTTAGAGGTAAAGATATTCCCAAAACAGCCTTTCAAACAAGATATGGTCACTATTAGTTTAGGGTGATGAATTTCGGGTTGACTAATGTTGTGGTGGCATTCATGGACCTTGTGAATAGGGTGTTTCGAAACTACGTAGATTCCTGTGTGATTGTCTTCATAGACGACATCATTATGTATTGGAAAAATGAGATTGATCATACGGGTCATTTGAGAGTGGTGCTAAAAGTCTTGAAGGAACATCATTTATTTGCAAAGTATAGCAAATGTGAGTTTTGGTTAAGGTCGATGGAGTTTCTTGGTCATATCATCTCTAGTAAGGGTGTAGAGGTTGATTAGAAGAAAACTGAGGCTGTTAGGAATTGTCCTAGACCTTTGGCTCCAACCAACATAAGAAGTTTATTTGGTCTATCCTGGTACTATAGGACGTTTGTGGATGGTTTTGCATCCTTTGCGTCTCCTTTGACTACTTTGACACAAAAGAATGTGAAATTTGAGTGGTCGGGGGCTTGTGAAAGAAGCTTCTAAATCTTGAAAGATAGGCTTACCACAGCTCCGGTGTTGACTTTATCGGAGGTACCAAGGGTTTTGCCGTTTATTGTGATGTATCTCGAGTGGGATTTGTTTGTGTCCTTATGCAACACGAGAAGGTTATAACGTATGCCTCTAGGTAACTTAAGGTTCATGAGAAAAACTGCCCAACTCATGATCTTGAGTTGGTAGCCATGGTGTTTTTCTTAAAAATATGGAGGCATTACCTATATGGTGTTCATGTTGATAAGTATACCGACCACTAGAGTCTCCAATATGTGTTTACTCAAATGGAGTTAAATCTCTAACCACAAAGGTGGTCGGAATTGTTGAAAGATTACAATATGTGTGTTCTCGGCCACCCTGGCAAGGCCAAGGTGGTTGCGGATGCTCTAAGTTGCATGACAATGGGTAGTGTGTCTCATGAGGAAGAATATAGAAAGATTTAGTGAAAGATGTTCATAGGATGACTCGTTTAGGAGTTAGATTGGAAGATTCTTCTAATTGTTGTTTTATGGTCCATAATAACTCCGAATCGTCTTTGGTGGTTGAGGTGAAGTCTAAGCAACACCATGATCCATCATTGATGGAGTAAAAGGAATCGGTTCTTGGAAAGCTTAATGAGTCATTCTCCTTAGAGGGAAGATGGTATTTTGAGGTACCAAAAGAGGTTGTGTGTGCCTAATATGGATGATATGAGAAACCGGATCTTAGAGGAAGCTCGTGATTCCCTTTATTCAATTCATTTGGTTCTTCTAAGATTTATCATTACCTTAGAGAATTATTTTGGTGGACTGGAATAAAAAGGGAACAACCGAATTTGTTGCAAAAAGTCCAAATTGTTAATTGAAAGTCGAGCACCAAAAGTTGGGTGGCTTATTCAAGAAGTGAAAGTCCCTACTTGGAAGTGGGAAGATATTAATATGGACTTCGTAGCGGGTTTGCCTCGGACACGAAGGCAAAATGACTCTATATGGGTGGTTGTGGATTTGTTGACAAAATCTGCTCAATTTATCACCATTAAGTCTACATATTCGGTGAAAGAGTATGCAAGGATCTATATCAATGAGATTGTAAGTTTTCATGGGATCCCTTTATCCATTATTTTGGAAAGAGGTTCTCAATTTACGTGTCAATTTTGGAGGTTGTTCCAAAAAGGGTTAGGTACACAAGTGAAGTTAAGCACCACTTTTCATCCCCAAATGGATGGTCAAGCGGCGCGTACTATTCAAACATTTGAGGATTGGGATGAACACTTACCTTTGTTGAGTTCTCTTATAACAGTAGTTACCATGGACTATATCTAGGGCTCCTTTTGAGGCTTTGTATGTTTGGAGATGTAGGTCTCCAATTGGATGGTTCGAGGTTGGCGAGTCTTCACTTTTTGGTCCCGAATTGATCTATTAATGTTTGGATAAAGTTCATATGATAAGAAATATATTTAAAACAGCCTATAGCCAGAAAAAGTCTTATGCCGCCAATAGGAGAAGAGACTTAGAGAGTTTAAAAAAGATGATAGTTTTTTTGTAACTTCTCCTATGAAAGGAGTGATGAAATTTGGCAAGAAATGGAAGTTAATTCCTTGTTATGTTGGTCCCTATGAAATTATGGAAAGAATTGGCAAGGTTGCATAAAAGTTGAGATTACCTAGTGAGCTAGCTTCGATTCATCCAATATTGCATGTCTCCATGCTTAAGAAGTGCATTGGTGACCCCGAGTCCATTATTCTTATTAAATGTCTAGATCTGGATGAGAATCTCTCCTATGAATAGGTTCCGGTAGAAATCCTTGATCGATAAGTGAAGAGGTTGAGAAACAAGGAGGTGGCTTTCGTAAAGGTGTTATGGAAGAACCACCTAGTTAAGGGAGCAATGTGGGAGATCTAAGCCGACATGAAGTCCCATTATCCTAATATCTTTGCTAACTAAGGTTAGTTTTTCGTATTAATAACAAAAATTACAAGTAAATTTGAATTTCACTTGTTTTGCAAAGATGTGCATAAATATGGTAAATGTAACACCTTGAAAATCCCATACACATTGTCAAGCCTAACATAGGTTTCATAAGGTCTAAGTACTATTTCTATGTCCATTTTAAATGAATATAGGTCATTTAGGAGGCTTAAGAAAAAAACGACCATGACGTCCGGGAACTTGGTTCAAAGGATGTTAGTGTGTCTTATTCTATTGGACTAACTTTTAGGAGTCAGAAATGTACGAAAATTCGTGGAAAGGTAGCTAATTGGTGTTTGAGTTGTTTCATGGTTAATACATCTCGGTACGACTCCCGAAGGACAAAGCAAAGGCCCTTGAGGAGGACCCTTCTAGTTTGATGCAACACTTCCTGGCAGTGTGCATCGACGAGACAGAAGACCGTCCGTGTGTGGATCGACGGGGAGTCGATGCCACCGTCGTCCCACACTTAGGCTGGTGGAGAAGGCCCCTTCACTCGCACAACCTCTGAACTCGTTGACGAAGTGCAGAGATGCAAGCTACGGTCCGTGTGTAGATCGATTGGCCCACACTTAGACAATTGGAGAAAGCCCTCGGAGTCTCTGACTAAGACGACAGAATGCAGGATGGAGGGGGGCTATTTGTCGACTTATAGATGGCCCATTGATCGGGGTTTCGTCTGTGAGGGTCGAGTTTTTTGCCTAATTTAAGTTAGTCTTATTTAATTAATTAAGTGATTTAGGGGTTAGTTGGGGATTAAATGGAGACTAATTAAGTTGATTATGTTCCAATATATATACTCCCAACCCTCATTAACCTAAGGACAACTCTCAAATAAACTCTCTTCCTTCTCTCTTATTTATCTCTCTACATGAACTCACCATTGAAGAATATCAAGGACTAGGGTTTTGGGGCTGGAAAGGGATGGATTCACCATAAAATTGTTGACAAACTTTAAGGTATGGGTTCTATTCACCTTTGAGACTCTTTCCTCGAAGTGTTCCTTCAAAATATGTTTCAAATTTCTTATGGGTTTCATCCAATTACGAAATTGAAGTTATGAATTGTGTTGTTGATGATTTATTTAGGTGATATTGAGTAGATTAACATGTAATTCAACTTGTTTATAGTAATTGTTTATGGTTTGGTCTAAATTAAAGAATATGATCCTCTATTCCGAACCCTAGGTATTGATCTTGAACTATATTGTATTGGGATCATTCAATTGAGTTGGTTTTGTATTTGATTACTTTCCTATGGTGTTTTTATGATTAAATTAAGATGAATTATAGGCCTATCATTCTAATTCTTTATATGTAATTTAGGTTATAATTATAATATGAAATTAGCCTATGTATCTTGTCTCAAGTTGTGATCTAGAGTTAAATTGTGCTATAGGGATGCAATTGGCCTTGTTATTTTATTGGTTATCATTGTGTGATGATATTACTCCAAAAAATTTGTTGAGTTGTGGGTTGATGGTAAGACCTTGATGATACACTATGAGGAAGACTTGGTAAATCTTAGAATCTCTATCTTTACTTCCAATTGTGATAAATTCTTTTTAAGTCATGATATTATATTGGAGTATGACTTATACAAGGATTATAGCGTCGTCTGATGTTGAATTGAAATGTCTTGACCATGTTGTGAGGCTGATGAAGGTGTATGTGATATAAGGATGGTGAAAACTATCAATGTTCCTTGATATGCTATGAATTGCTAATGTGTTAACCACACTTATATGAATTGTGATTAAAGGACTTATACTCATACAATTCTTATTGAGACATTGATGATGATGATTATACAAGGGTTAGACCCTATGTCCTAAATTAAGCTATGATTGATAATTAAAGGCTTACAGACATCTCAAAAAGGGACTCTATCTTAGCACCGAGTGAACTAGATTGAAGAGTGTCCCTTCCAACATGGGGAAGATAGGAACGCTACTTTACTCATGAGATTGGAGACTATAATGCATGGCGCATAAAGAGGGTCCCAACAATATCTCGTAGTTCTTGAACTATGTATCCCCCATAGGAATACTAGCTAGTGGATTTACGTAGTTGCTGTGTTTCATGTTTTGGTAATACCTTGGCAAGTAGTCCGCCTTCTTTCGGTGTAGGTGTTTATGAAACGGGATTCCACACTAGCTCATGTGGTCTATGTCAGTTAGGGAAAAATGTTTCCAGAAGGTAAAACAAATTAAAGGACTTGAACTCTAACTTGGATAACCTAAGGGGTCTAGCTTAGTCTATGTAGGAGTATGGGACTCTACCTAAACATTGCACTAGTTATCCTTGAGGGGAGCCTTAGGAGGAGGTTCTTATATATGTTTATGTTATGATAATATATGATGTATATATGATGACCATCGAACATTGTTGATACTATATGTTTGTTAATTCATTTATGAATATGCCTTGGGTTATAATGTTAATATATGAGGAAATGCAAGCCTAAATGACATGATATGTAAAGTTGGACATTGTTCATGTTTTCTTTTTTAGGATACTTGATTGAATAAGGTTATGGGGCTTTGCTTAGTCATTACACATGTTTAATTGATAAGGACTTGTGAGTAGTTGTCTTGCTTATTATGATATGTTTGACTCTTATTCATTCTTGTTATATTATTCCTTGATGTTAAGGTTGTAGTTAATCATGGTTTCAGGTATGTTGGGATAAGTATTACTTGTTGAGATAATAAGCATTTTTGGTTGGTTTATATAACTTACATAACTTTGCATTAAGTCCCTAAAGGGGTAATTTGGCCTATTTTGATAAAAAGTCCTTTTTAGCATGTTTTGCTTGTGTATGTGAATAAGATCCCATACATAGTACATATGGAGTACTAACCCCATTTTCTTCCCTTTTTTCCAAACATTTTAGGTTCCCGTTGAAGAGTTTGGAAGGCGACATTGTTGAAGGCTTGGATTCTTCCTTTCATCCAAGTAGGGTAGGTCCTCAACTTTCGAGGGCAATGACATACTCTAGCTTACGGACTATGTTATGAGCTTATTGACTCTCTCATTCCTTTCCTTTTTAATTGAGTATTGTACTTTCTTAGGACTATACATGGTCTTGTTGAATTGATGTAAGGGCTATTCCCGTATTGTTATATTCATTTAGATGGTATGAGATGAGACAATCGTTGAGACTATTTCTTATTTTACGTATATGTATGTGTAATAAAAGTAGAAGTCTATGTAACCTTCCTATACGAAGGGTCTATGCATAATTGATATGAATGTATATTATGTGTATGTAGAGGTCTAAGTAAATCTCCAAGTAGTGATAGTGAAAGTTTTAAATTTTTTTGCATTTTTCAACCTATGAATGTAATGACAAGAGACTAAGAGGGTAGTCTTAGTCCTTGAAAAGGACATCGACTCCAGTTATGTCTAGGGGGTAAACCCGGATTTGACAAACTTCGTATCAGAGCATGAGGTTGAATATCGATTAGTTATGTCTCTCTCTCTATCCCAAGTCTATTTAGGTTTGTATTCATAATTGTGAAGTGTGCCACACTTATGAGTAGGAACCTATATGATGCTTAGGAATCATTCTCTTTCTTGGAAACGTTATATTGTGCCAATAGAGTATAATTATGGTGAACTTTTGCATCTAATCCTATTGTTGTGCTTATAGGAAGCATGAATACTCGAAGGAATGCGGCTCGAATACTTGAGGAGGAAGTTGCTAATGCGGGAGCTCCTCCCCATGAAGAGCAAGTTCCTCCACTTAAAGAAGATGCTAATGTGGAGCAAGCCCCGGCTAACCCTTTACCTATGACGGAGGCTGATATGAGAGCTATTCTTGCTCAAATGGACCAAGCCATGACTACTCAAGAAGAAGATCCGACGGTTCAAGCCCAAGCTATGACGGCCAAAGCCAATGATGATATTGCTTCCCGTCCTCATTAACAAGTCACTACTTTAGCTTCCAGTCTAAGGGACTTCTCTCGAATGAACCCTACTAATTTCTATGGGTCTAAGGTTGATGAAGACCCCCAAGAATTCATCCATGAGGTCTACAAGATACTATATGATATGGGGTGTCTTCAAGTGAGAAGGCCGAGTTGGCCACACACGAACTCAAGGATGTGGCTCAACTTTGGTATGTGCAATGGAGGGATAATAGGCCGTGTGGGATGGTCCAATGACTTGGGAGATCTTTAAGGAGGCTTTTATAGATTGGTTCTTCCCTAGGGATATGAGGAAGGATAAAGTGACGGAGTTCATCAATCTTCACCAAGGAGGAAAGAGTGCCCATGAGTACTCTTTGGAATTCATTAAGTTGGCCAAATATGCTCCTTCATTGGTCTCCGATCTTAGAGACCAAATGAGCAATTTTGTTGACGGGGGTGTCGGAAGACTTACAAAAGGAGTGCGAATCAGCCATGCTACATGACAACATGAAAATTTCCCGTTTATGGGTATGCAAGAAGGTTTGAGGAGGCAAGGGCTAAGAGAAAAAATAGAGATGCTAAAAGAGCAAGGTCATTTTATGGAAGTTCTTCAAAGAATAGTCTTGAGATACAAGAAAAGCCTAGATTTTAGAAGCGGGTCTCTAATCAAGTCCCTTCCAAATTCCCAAGAGCTAGTGATCATAGGGTGTCTAATCCTAAATTCAAGTAGGGAAAAGATACTTATTAACCGAATAAGAAGCCAACTTGTGGAAAGTGTGGTAAAAAGCACTATGGTGATTGCCTTTAGGGGAGGGATAATTTCTTTAGTTGTTGTAAGAGTGGTCACAAGATGAGAGATTACCCAAACTTGAAGAGTCAAGACAAGGGTATTCGCTAAGATCAAGCATGTGGTTCTAGTGATACTCCAAAGAAGAACCACTTTTACGCTCTCCACTCTAGGGGTGAGCAAGAGACCTCTCCCGATGTGGTGACCGATATATTGAAAGTTTTCTCTCTTGATGTATATGCCTTACTTGATCCCAGTGATACTTTATCATTTGTTACACCTCTAGTACCTAAAAAGTTTTATATTTTACCCGATATTTTGCATGAACCTTTTAAAGTGTCAACTCCGGCGGGTGAGTCGGTTGTTGCAAAAAAAGTGTATAGAAATTGTCCAATAATGTTGCTCAATAGAGTTTCTTATATTGATCTACTAGAACTGGATATGCTTGATTTTGATATTATATTGGGTATGGATTGGTTGCATGCATGTTTGGCATCCATTGATTGTAGGACGAGAGTGGTGAGGTTTAACTTCCCAAATGAACCCGTTATTGAGTTGAAGGGGGGAAATTCTATTCCTAGAGGTCATATTATTTCTTGTCTAAAAGCATTCAAAATGATCTCAAAAGGTTGTCTATACCATATAGTAAGAGTCCAAGATCTAGACTGCGAAGTTCCTCCCTTCGAGTCGGTACCCGTAGTGAGTGAATTTTTGGAGGTCTTCCCTTATGACCTTCCCGATATTCCTCCCAAACGGGAAATTGACTTTGGCATTGATTTTATGCCGGAAACAAATTCCATATCAATTCCTCCTTATCGGATGGCTCCAGCAGAGTTGAAAGAGTTGAAAGCTCAACTTAAGGATTTACTAGATAAGGGTTTTATAAGTCCTAGTATTTATCCGTGGGGTGCTCTAGTTTTGTTTGTGAAGAAGAAAGATGGGTCCTTGAAAAGGTGTATTGATTACCCCCAACCCAACAAGGTCACCATTAAGAATAAGTACCCTCTCCCTCGGATTGATGACTTATTTGACTAACTCCAAGGGGCGAGTTACTTTTCAAGGATAGACTTGAGGTCGGGGTATCATCAACTTAAATTTAGAGGGGAGGATACACTAAAGATGACCTTTCAGACTAGGTATGGGCATTATGACTTCTTGGTCATGTATTTCCGTCTCACTAATGATCCGGCGGCATTTATGGACCTAATGAATATAGTATTTCAAAGTTACTAGAACTTATTTGTCATTTTTTTCATTGACGATATCTTGGTATATTCGGAGAATGAGGATAATCATATGGGTTATTTGAGGGTAGTATTACAAACCCTTAAAGAACATCAATTATATTCCAAATATAGTAAGTATGAGTTTTGGTTGAGGTCGGTGACATTTCTTTGGCACATCATCTCTAGTGAGGGAGTCGAGGTAGACCCAAGGAAAATGGGTGCGGTGAAAAACTATCCTAGACCATTGACTCCAACTGATATTAGGAGTTTCTTGGGTTTGGCGACTTACTATCAGAGGTTCGTGGATGGTTTCGCGTACATTGCGTCTCTTTTGACTACTTTGACTCAAAAGAGTAAGAAGTTTGAGTGGTCGAAGGCATGTGAGAGAATTTTCCAATAGTTGAAAGATCGACTTACTTCCGCTCCGGTGTTGACCTTACCGGAGGGTACAAAGGGTTTGTAGTATATTATGACGCATTTTGAGTGGGTTATGGGGTGTGTGCTTATGCAACACGGGAAGGTGATATCCTATGACTCTATGCAATTGAAGGTTAATGAGAGAAATTACCCCACTCATGACCTTGAATTAGCGGCAGTGGTATTTGCTTTGAATATTTTGAGGCATTACTTATATGGGGTTCATGTTGATGTTTTTACCAATCATACTAGTCTCCAATATGAGTTTACCCAAAGGAGTTGAATATCCGATAAAGAAAGTTGCTAGAGTTGTTGAAAGATTATGATATGAGTGTCCTCTATCTCCCCAGCAAGGCTAATGTAGTTGCGGATGCCCTAAGTCGTATGACAATGGGTAGTGTACCCCATCTTGACCAAGCAAAGAAGGACCTATCAAGGGAAGTACATAGGTTAGCTAGGTTGGGGGTGCGGTTGGAGAGTTCTCCGGATGGGGGTGCTATAGTTCATCATAAATCCGAGTCATCTATAGTCGTTGAGGTGAAGTCCAAACAACACCTTGATTTAGCCTTAATGGAGTTTAAAGAATCGGTTATCACCAAGTTGAATGAATCATTGTCCTTAGGGGGGGATGGTGTGTTAAGGTACCAAGGGCGATTATGTGTTTCCGATGTAGATGGGTTGAATGATCGGATCCTTTAAGAAGCACATGGGTCCCGCTACTCAATTCATCTGGGGTCGACAAAAATGTACCATGACCTAAGGGAGATATATTGGTGGGAAGGTCTAAAAAAGGACATAGCGGAGTTTGTCGCTGAGTGTCCGAATTGCCAACAAGTAAAGGCCGAAAACCTAAAGTCGGGTGGCTTACTATTAAAGATCCAAACTCCTATTGGAAGTGGGAAGACATCAATATGGACTTTGTAATAGGTTTACCTTCGACTCAAAAGTCATATGATTCCATATGGGTTGTTGTGGATTGATTGACTAAGTCCGCTCGCTTTATTCCCGTCAAGTTTGCATATTCCGCGGGGGTTTATGAAAGAATCTTCCTAGATGAGATTGTGTGCCTCCATGGAATTCCATTATCCATCATAACGGATCGGGGCGCACAATTCACTTCAGGATTTTAGAGGTCATTCCAAAAAGGGTTAGGTACTATGGTGAAGTTGAGCACCGCTTTTCATCCATAAACGAATGGTCAAGCGGCGCGTACGATACAAAGCCTTGAAGATACTCTTAGGGAATGCATTATTGATCTTAAAGGGAGTTGGTATAGACATATACCTTTGGTGGAGTTTGCCTACAATTATAGTTTTCATTCATCCATTTAAATGGCTCACTATGAAGCCTTGTATGGTAGGATGTGTAGGTCTCCTATTGGATGGTTGGAAGTGGGTGAGCCATCGAAGAGTTTGGAAAAGGTTCATATCACAAGGAACCGGTTGCAAAAGCCCTATACTCGGCAAAAGTCTTATGCCAATCATAGGATAAGGGATTTGGAGTTTGAAGAAGGTCATAAGGTGTATTTGAAATTTCACCAATGAAAGGGGTGGTTAGATTTGGAAACAACGGGAAATTGAGTCCTCGTTATGTGGGTCCCTATGAAATCTTGCAAAGGGTTAGTAAGGTTGCCTATGCATTGAGACTTCCTAGTGAATTGGCTTCGGTTCATCCGGTTTTCCATATTTGTATGTTGAAAATGTGTATCGGTGATCCCGAGTCCATTCTTCCATTTGAAGGTCTTGGTGTCAAGGATAACCTCTCTTATGAGGAAGTTCCTGTTCAAATTCTTGATAGGCAAGTCAAGAAGTTGAGGAATAAAGAGGTGGTTCCCGTAAAGGTGTTATGGAAAAATCATCTAGTTGATGGTGCAAAACGAGAGGCCGAGGCCGACATAAAGTCCCGTTACCCTCATCTTTTTGAGAATTATGGTTAGTCATTCTTTTTAATGATATAAATATGACTAGAAATTGATGTTTCTTTATTTTTGAGTGAAGTTTTGCACATTATGCATTTTTTAAAAACTCATAGTGAAGTTACTGTAGTATTTCTCTTTAAAAACTTGAAATTTTTCTTTTTGCTTGTTTTGAGTTATTTTGTGCATTTTGATATGGTGAGTCTTTATGAAATGATAGGTAGTAGTTGTTAAGTTGAACTTTGTGCTAATTGACTCATGAAATGTATGTCGAGCTCATAAGTGTTGTGAGAAGGAAATGCCTCATGATGAAGTGTTTTGAGCCTTATGTGTGGTCATATTAGTTTTGATATATTCCTTGTTGAAATGACATGATTTATGTTGATTTGATATTGTTGATTGGTTGGGCTGCTAGTCTTGAGTCTATTACTTCCTTCAAAAGAATTTGTGTCATTTGGAGACGAATGTTCCTAAGGGGGGGGGGGGAAATGTAACACCTTGAAAAATCCAAAACACATTGTAAAGCCTAACATAGGTGTCATAAGGTCTAAGTACTGTTTCTATGTCAAATATAAATGAATATAGTACATTTAGGAGGTTTAAGAACCAAAACGTCCATGACGTCCGGAAAGTTGGTTCAAAAGGATGTTAGTGTGCCTTAGCCTATTTGACTAACTTTTTGGAGTCTGAAATGTACAAAAATTAGTGGAAAGGTAGATAGTAGGTGTTTGAGTTGTTTCACGGTAGAAACGTCCGAAAACGATTCCCCAAGGGCCAACCAAGGTCCCTTGAGGAGGACCCTTGTAGTTTGATGCAACACTGCCTGGCAGTGTGCATCGACGGGACAGAAGACAGCCCTGTGTGGTTCAACGGGACGTCGATGCCACCGTCGTCCCACACTTCGGTTGGTGAAGAAGTCCCCTTCACCCGCACAACCTCTGAACTCATCAACGTAGTGCACAGGTGCAGGATACGGTCCGTGTGTGGATTGAGGGGGCGTCGATGCCACCATCGTCCCACACATAGACAATTGAAGTAAGCCCTCGCCCGCACAGTCTCTGACCAAGATGACAGAGTGCAGGATGGAGGGGGGGCTGTCCGTCGACTCATAGACGACCCGTTAATCGGGGTTTCGTCTGTGAGGGTCGAGTTTTCTGCCTAATTTAAGTTGGTCTTATTTAATTAATTAAATGGTTTAGGCGTTAGTTTGGGTTTAAAGGGAGACTAATTAAGTTTATTAAGTCCAAATATATCAATACTCCCAACCCTCATTAATCTTAAGACAATTCACAAATAAACTCTTTTCCTTCTCTCTTATTTCTCTCTCTACATGAACTCACCGTTGAAGACTAGCAAGGACTGGGGTTTGGGGGCTGGAAAGGGATGGATTCACCATTAAATTTTTGACAAACTTTAAGGTATTGGTTCTATTAATCTTTAAGAGTCTTTCCTCAAAGGGTTCCTTCAAATTAGATTCAAAAGTTGAGTTTTCTTATGAGTTTCATCCATTTATGAAATTGAAGTTATGGATTGAGTTGTTGATGATTTCTTTAGGTTAATTCAACTTGTTTATGGTAATTGTTGATCGTTTGGTATAAAATGAAGAATATGATTCTCCATCCCTAACCCTAGGTAGTGATCTTGACCGATATTATATTGTGATCATTCAATTGAGTTGATTTTTAATTTGATTATTATCCTATTGTGTTATTATGATTAAATTAAGATGAACTATAGGCCTATCATGCTAGTTCTTGATATGTGATTTAGGTTATGAATTATAATGTTAAATTAGCCTATGTATCTTCTCTCAAGTTGTTATTTAGAGTTGAATTGTGTTATAGAGATGCAATTGGCCTTGTTATCTTATTGGTTATTATTGTGTGATGATGTTACTCCCCAAATTGGGTTGAGTTATGGGTTGATGGTAACACCTTGATGATAGAAAATAAGGAAGACTTGGTAAGTCTTAGAAACTCTATCTTTACTTCCATTGTTATTAATTGTTGTTAAGTCATGATATCATATTGGAGTATTCTTTATACTAGGATTATAGGGTGGTATGATTTTGAATTGAAATGTCTTGAATATGTTGTGAGGTTGATTAAGGTGTATGTGATATAAGGATAGTGAAAACAATCAATGTGCCATGATATGCTATGAAATGCTAATGTGTTAACCTCACTTTTATGGATTGTGATGAAAGGACTTATACTCATACAATTCTTATTGAGCTACTCATGATGATGATTATAAAATGGGTATACCCTATGGCCTAAATTAAGCTATGATTGATAATTAAAGGCTTAAAGACATTTCAAAAAGGTACTCAAGCTTAGCACCGAGTGAACTAGATTGAGGAGTGTTCTTTCCTACAAAGGGAAGGTAGGAACACTATTTTACTCTTCAGATTGGAGACTATAATGCATGGATCATAAAGAGGGTCCCAACTATATCTCCCCCATAGGAATACTAGGTAGTGGATCCACATAGTTGCTATGTTTCATGTTTTGGTACTACCTTGGAAAGTAGTCCTCCTTCTTTCGGTGTAGGGTTTTATGACACCGGATTCCACACTAGATCATGTGGTCTATGTCAGTTAGGGTATGATATTCCAAAAAGGTAAAACAAATTAAAGGACGTGAACTCTATCTTGGATAACCTAAGGGTCGAGCTTAGTCTAGGTAGAGGTACGGGACTCTACCTAATGATTGCACTAGTTAGTCTTTAGGGGAGTCTTAGGAGGAGGTTCTTATATATGTTTATGCTATGATAATATATGATGTATATATGATAACCATGGAACATTGTTCATACTACATGTTGGTTGATTCATTATGAATAACCCTTGGGTTATAATGTCAAGATATGATGAAATGTAAGTCTAAATTCCATGATATGTAATGTTGAACATTTGTCATGTTTTCTTGTTGAGGATACTTGATTGAGTAAGGTTATGGGGCTTTGCTTGGTCATTGCACTTGTTGACTTGATAAGGACTTGTGAGTAGTTGTCTTGCTTATTATGATATGTTTGACTCTTATTCATTCTTGTGATATTATTCCTTGATGTTAGGATAGTAGTAAATCATGGTTTGAAGTATGTTGGGATAAGTATTACTTGTTTAGATAATAAGCATGTTTGGCTGGTTGATATGACTTACTTGACTTTGCAATAAGTCCCTAAAGGGGTAATTTGGAATATTTTGATAAAAACTCCTTTTTAGCATGTTTTACTTGTGCATGTGCATAAGATCCCATACTTAGTACATGTGGAGTACTAAACCCATTTTCTTCACTTTTTCCCAAACATTTTATGTTTTGGTCGTTGAAGAGTTTGGAAGGAGACATTGTTAAAGGCTTGGATTCTTCCTTTCACCACAACTTTCGAGGGCAATGCTATAATCTAGCTTACGGACTTTGTTATGAGCTTATTTACTCTTTCATTCCTTTCTTTTTTAATTGAGTATTATACTTTTGTATGACCTATACATGGTCTTTTTGAATTGATGTAAGCGCTATGCCCATATTGTGATATTCGTTTAGATGGTATGACATGAGACAATCGTTGAGGCTATTCCTATATTTTACGTATATGTATGTGCAATAAAAGTATAAGGCTATATAACCTTCCTATAGAAGGGTGTATGTATACTCGATATGAATATATATTATGTGTATGCATACTCGATATGAATATATATTATGTGTATGTAGAGGTCTAAGTAAACCCCAAGTAGTGATAATGAATGTTTTAAATTTTTCCTCATTTTTCAACCTATGAATGTAATGACATCTAAGAGGGTAGTCTTAGTCCTTGAAAAGGATTACGACACCGGTTACGTCTAGTGGGTAAATCCGAATGTGATAGTAAAAGTTTTGCTTAAATGAGATTTTATTGAAAAGATGTTTTTAGCTTGATTTGCAGTGAATTGTGTATTATGTATGTTGTTCCTTAATGAAATGATATTGACCATGCTGTTGTGTTTTGGAAATGAGTTTTTGCATAAGTGGCAAGAGCACAGGTTGAGCTCAGGCTAGATAAATTTGTAGATGCCATCAGGTATATTACAGACGTGGACGATTTGCCCGAATAGGTGAGAATCCCCACTCTCATTGAGTTCAGGGCCCATATATATAATAAAGGCTCATCCATTTGGTTACATATAAATAAAAAAGTGAAAAATGATTGTGGGTCATGGTCTATGCTAAATTCTTTTTCTTAGATAGAATGAATGGAAAATGAGCGCTTCTGTTGTGGTTTTCGTATTTTCTCTTTGTTTTGATGTTGAGCTCATGTTGTTGTTGGGAAGGAAATTACTTATGTTGTGATGTGGAGCTCTTATATTAAGTAATTGATGTTTTGAGTTGCTATGTGTAGATGTCATGTGGTTATGCTGATTTTAGTTGTAAATCATGTCTTGATATGTTGTTGATTGGTTGGGCTGCTAGTATTGATTATATCCTTCCACAAAAAAATATTTTTAGTATCATTCGAGGACAAATGTTCCTAATGGGGGGGGGGGATAATGTATCACTCTGAAAGTCCAACACCTAATCTAAAACCTCACATGAGTGTCTATGTTTTGTAATACTGTTTTTAAATTCAAAAATAATGTTTATAAGTAATGTAGGAAGTTTTAAGGTCAAGACGTCAATTAATGTCCATGACGTCCAGAGACTAGTGAAAGAGGTGCTAGTGTTCCTTAGCCTATTTCAAGAGGTTTTTGGAGTCAGAATTTGTTAAATTTTGTTGGAGAGGTGTCAAACTAGTAATAAGTAGGTTTAGGGTCGAAACTTCTGACTATGACTCACCAAGGATCACCCTAAGGTTTCTTGAGGAAGACTCTTCAATTTTTGCTAAAAGTTGTCAAAAAGTAATGGCAACCTACGCTTGCCATCAACGTGGCGTAGGTTGGACGACAAGCGTTGATGCCTGCATCGTTGGACACTTAAACACTTATCCAAATGTTGACAAAAACATAGTCTCTGACCAAAACTACGGATGTGCAATATGGGGGCCAAGGGTGGCTTTCAACTAACTTAAGGCCCGTAGATTGACTTAGGGCCCGTAGATCAGGGTCTCATAGGTAAGGCTTGTGTTTCACTGTCTTCTTTTAGGTGAATCCAATTAATTAGTTAATTAGTTAGGGGTTTCATTAGGGGTTAAGGGATGGTTATTTATGTTAGTTATGTGACTATATAACCTACCCTATGTCTAAAGTTAACTTAACACCGCACGATTTCCAAAAACCCAAATAACTCTACCTTCTTTCTACTTTTTCAATCGACTAAGGCATAAAAGGAATGTAATTAATCCATTCCTAGAATGACAATGAAGTCTACCATTTCTAACTCTATAAGATTCGGTGAGGTGACTTTCTAAGAGACTGTGACAAGGCAATTTCTGTTTACCTGTCTAGCTATAACTGGGTCACCAACTGAAGTAGACACTGATAAGGTTCTGAGAGTGTTTCAAGATTAAACTAAATTGGACTACTATGTAACGAGAAAAAAAGAAAAGACTATCCCCTAGATCTTACAATGCATAAATATCAAGGTCAAAGACTCGTAAAGGTCTAGTAACTACATCAGGAGAACCTTCCTGATCCTGGCGAGCGTGAAGAGCACACAACATGTTCAGGCGTTGACCACCACATGTACCAGATGAGTTACCCTATTGAGTTGGGAGACTTGCTGGTGCTTTTAAAGTTGTAGATTGAGCTCTACTATTACAACCTCATTGACCCTATGTAAAAGGACAATCCCTCAACATGTGACCAGACTGACCGCACCTAAATCATCCTCCCTTTCTTGCGAGGCACTCGCCTGGATGGTTCTTACTACACTTATGCAAGTGGGGTAAGTCTTGGTTCCTGAAACACTTCCCTGAGACTTAGATCCTGGTGCTCTAACCGTTTGGTCATACCTGTTCTTGGAGGATAGAACACTAGCTGACAAAGGGGTTGGGGTTGAAAACTTCTGCTGACTCTGTTAGCAATTTCCACCACCCAATTTCTGATGAGAGAAGTCATAGTTCCCTGTCCTAGCCTTCTTATTCTCCTTGTCCTGTTCCCTAAGCTTATCACCCTCAACCTACAGAGCAAGAGTCGTAAGCCTAGAGATGTTCATATTTCCAAGTATCATAGCATTTATGCACTAAATTTTAACCAAATCTAACAATCCATACTAGAACTTATTCATCTGAGTCTTGGAGTTAGCAACCATGTGAGAAGAATACCTGGAGAGTTGGTTAAACCTTAGCCCATACTTCTGGATTGTCATATTTCCCTGCCTAAAATTCATGAATTACTGAGACTTTACTTCTCTCAACTCTATAGAGAAAAAACTATCCATAAAGGTCTCACTAAAGCACTCCCAAGTAATAGGAGCTGCATATGTACCCCTATTTTTCTTCCACTGAGTGTACCAGATATGAGCCACATCTTTTAATTGGTATGGTGCCAACTCATCCCGATCATTCCCAGTGATCTGCATCACCTCAAAGATCTTCATGATCTTATCTAAGAAATTCTAGGGATCTTCACTTGTCTGTGATCCTAAGAACTCAGACGGATTCATTCTAATGAAATCATGGGCCCTGCCTGCTGCTGATCCATCATTCCCATTTACATGACCTTGAACCCGTTGATTGTTTTGGTTGGTGACACTCTGAGCCAACATCTGAATGGCATTTCTTAATTTAGCATTGGAGACTTCTTGAGGAACTGGAGGAGGTGCATTTACATTCCTGGCATTCTCATACCTAGCATTAGCTCTATGAGGGAGCATGATTTGATACATAGAACGTTGATTTTGAATAGAATTAGATTATACCTTGCGCATGATAAGAGTAACAAGAAAGTGAAACACTTCATATCCTTACTCTCATTTAATGTGGTGACTTCACACCCGTGAAAAGGACTCTACTTAGTGCGGATTTTCAGACATCCTAGGACACTTAAACCTAGGACTCTAATACCAAGTTTGTCGTTCCCCGAGCTACCCCCGGATGCAGACTGGGGACCTAGGAACACAACTGATCCCAAGCTAACACTGCTGGAGTGATAATGAGCATACTAAAGATAGTAAACTCATATGGAAGCTAAAATCATTATTTAAAATGAAAATATGGGGAAATACCCATATACTATAACAGAGATATTTGAAAATTATGAGTTTAATACAAAGAAAATATTAATTCAATACTAAGTTGAAACTAACTATATGTGAGATAAGCCTCTTACTTACTAGAAATACAGGGACAAGCCCCAGCTAAGTCTAGCAAAAAGTTCAACTAAGTTACTAAAAGACTTAAATGAAGTCATAACTATTGTCCTCGAAAAATCAGGTAGCTCTAGGACTATTGGGTACGCTGAACCGTAGTCCAACTCAGTTTTAAACTACTTAAATGATTAACATAGTATAACTGAAATTCTGTAAATACTAGATGGCTCAAACTGAACATACAAACTGAGAATGCAACAACTAATCTAATGATGATGAATTAATCATTGAGGCATGTATAATTGAAGTAACTCAAATATGTGACCTAGCATGTGTAATTCAAGAACTAATGAAGTACATAGCTAGGGTTCTGGCTTCATGCCATAAACTGAAAAATAACTTTATAATCTGATTAGGAACATATATTTAACTAATTTGTGATGATTTGCTGTAAATCTATAAACCTAAGTAGGATCATGATAAAAGAATCAAGAACTGACTGAAAACTAGGGATCTAATGGATGAAAGGAACCCATAAGTGAAATCCCACATATATGGTGATGAAATCCATTGCAAAATATTAAGATTTGGGGGTTGGAACGGATGGAACTTTGTTGAGTTCTTTAACTAGGGTTCTTGACCTTTGTCTCCTTTCTTGCTTCTAATTTTCTAAGTTTTGATTTATGATTTTGACTTTGATAAGTTCTTGTTATATGTCTAGGCTTAAACTGACGCAAATCTAATTATTTAGGGCTTAAGCGACGTATCTTAGGGTTTAAAAAAAGTTATAAAAGACAAAAATACCCCCAGAAATTTTGTAGTCAGACCAAACGATGACTTGTAATGACGGGCCGTCGTTCAATAGACGGTTCGTCGTTTGGGCCCGTAGTTCGGGTCTACTCGATAGGCCTTTACTAAAATGGGCATAACTTTATACATTGAGGTATGATTTTAGCAAACTCGGTGGCTATGGAAAGCTAATTCAATTATCTATCATTTCATAGGTCATGGGACACATAACAAATTTTTTTCTAAGAGTTATGACCATTTGAAGGGAACCCAACAACATTTATCCCCTAACTGACTGCAAATTTTCACCTATGGTCAGACCTACGAACTGTAGATTGAACGACGATCCGTGATGGTCAATCGTGGTTCTTATCAAAGGCTGGTGTAAATGTGGTCTTGATCCACGAACACAAACTACGGACTGTAGTTTGACTTACGAACCGTAGTTCTGCCCGTGGGTCGAGACTTAGCTAATTTTTTCCTGAACTGAGTTTTGGAAGAGTTTCAGTGGTAAACGATGGATGCGTAGTACGAGCCGTACATCAGACTACGGTCAGTCAGTAGTGACAATTGATTACACCTGCAAATTTCTAAAAAACTGATATTTGGTGTGTTTTGGATATGGGGTGTTACAAAACCTCCAATTCTTGGACATTACAATCAATTCAATTCACAAAGACTCTTACCAATAGACATATACACCAATCCAAACAAATAAACAGACCATACAATGAACCAACAAGATACAATATGAAAATCCTTAAATTAAGGCAGTATATATACAATTTTTACATAATTCATACATATATCAATAGCCCAACATAATCTACTTAAGAATTCAATACTATTAAGCCTTGATCAAATCACCCATATTAGAGCCAAAATAAAGAAATTATGATTTGCATGGGTTAATGGAGTTTTTGATCTAAAATCATTTAATTAAAATCAATTATAACATAAATCATTGATTCAAATCGTTTTATGCAAGAACCCGTGGATAGAATTCAAATTAGAAGATTCATGCTTTGAGAAGTCTTAGAAAAGCCTTTGAAGTATAGGCTCCTTGAAGAAAGAGAGTTCAAGGATGATATATTGTACCTTGATTGATGATAAGCCACGAAAATTATGAATATTTATTTGATAAATTAAGCTCCTAGCTTCAACCTTTCTCCTAACTTCAATGGTGTTTTAGAGAATTCTATTTTGCGTCTTGAGTTTTGATTTTTAATAATGAACTCAACATTAGGTTCTACATATATACAATCACTTAAAATACCCAAAAATACCTTAAGTAACCTCCTAATATATTATTACCATGCTAGGTGAATAACTTAAACTTCCCTTACCTTGGCAAAGAAACTATAGAATATTGCAAGACACCAATCGACGAAGGCACGGCGGGCCATACTAGAAACCGTTGTTTCGGTCAGACACTCCTCAAAATGGGTTTAAGATTCAACACATAATCGTGGAGAGATGGCCCCGATTTACAGATAGTTCCTCTGTCACGACCCGCATTCTTGAATGTGATTCGCAACAGGCATCGTTGACCTCTTAGAGGTCACAGACAAGCCTTTTCATGCATTCATCACATTCATATGGTTAATTTTAGCGGAAAATTTAAAACATTTTATAAGAATGAAGTTTACATAGACTTTATATAGTTCATACATAAATGCATCATATACTAAGCTCAACGTAAATGAAACAACCACCTATCATAAGAATCAATTCGAAATAGAAGATGAATATATCATAAATAGTTTTCCAAATACGACCTTATTACAAAGCTTCGAAATTAAAATACGAAATAAACGCTAGGGAAAACATCCACTAGATATGTCTAAAAGAAAGGCTAGATTAAAACTATAGCGTCCTCGAAACCAAGAGGACCTACCAAATGGTTTGGAGAATGCTGATGTCCAAACCGCTGCAAGAGTCTTCAATCTGTCCTCTAACCTACACCTATAAAATAGTAAATTGTATAGGGTTAGTACACCAGTTGTACTATGTATGGGTGTATGCACATACACACATAAAGCTATTCATGATCAAATAAAGCTCTTCCTAATCAACATGCCATTTCTGGAAAGTCTAGTCATTAGACTTTCCTAATTCGTTAGTTGTTAATTGTGGTATGAATATGATGTATTTTAATTAATTCAAAGCACAAAACTCATTTTCTATATGATTACAAGACATTTGTATCAACATAATTTTAGAACCAATCGGGCGAAGATTTGAAAATTTTTATTGCCCACACTCGGGAGCTCCTCTTTGGGGACCTAATTTATTTTTCAGTCTCTTTATTCTTCTTGTTATGTAGTTAAATAATTCCTTTGGTCCTATGTTTTACTTACAAGTGCAATGATTCATTGTAGTCCAATACCCACAATGAATTGATGTAAGTAATCCAAGGACAATGGAATGATTTCCCTACCTTATAGTGAGTAATTCTTTAGACTATGTATTCATTAACATTTCATAAGCCATTCTCTATTGGCTATGCCATCTATTTCATTAATTTCATCTTAGGGAAGTTATGAGGTATTTAGTTAGCATTATGTTTCTACTTCCCTGTATTGACATCATATAAGAAGTCATTATAGGTCAATCTTAATTGGATTTACCCATTCTTTGTTGAAACATCATGAGTGTGATATTGGCAATTGACATTCTTAAGCTCTTCTTCATTGCTCACTTTGAACATACGTTGCATCATCATCATTCGTTCTCACTTTCATATTGACATCATTAGGAATAAGATCATGCGAGATTAACATGAAATCCAGTGTCTTACCCTCACCAAAAAGAGGTGATTCACCGGTTAAAATAAATCTAGATCATGTGAGCTTCTCATGAAATCAAGTGTCTGCCCCACACTGAAAAAAGGGTGATTGTCGGCTAAGGCAAATCCATCTCAACTAGTCCTTTCACACCGAAAGGAGTGGCTCATGGCTATAGTGAACCAATAACATGTCGTGAGCATTAACCGACATAGATCATGTGAGCTAAAAATGAAATCCGGTGTCTTCCCCACACCGAAAAGAGGTGGAATCACCGGCCAAAGTGAAATCGAACATACCTAGTTCGCTTAGGTGGAAACCAATGGCTAGTTCCTATGTTGGCTAGATATAGTTCGAAGACTAGGGACTTAATGAGACTAATTATCCACCTCGGTGGTAGCCTCGTCTCATTAGACTTGCACGTGCAAGCAGATGCTCATAACTAGTCTATTGGTGCTGTGCTAACATTCATTCTCTTCTTTATCTTTTAGAGTTGACTTAAGTATTATGGAAGTTTACTTCTTGATTGATATTTACTTACTCTTTTAATGACTTGTCGTCCTTACTTTACATTGATGAAATGTGAATTTTCCTTACATATCATCCTTACTTTACATTGATGAAATGTGAATTTTCCTTACATATCTTCCTTACTTTACATTGATGAAATGTTAATGATGTTTACTTCTAGATTGAGATTTACTTACTCTTTTAATGACCTCTCGTCCTTACTTTACATTGATTAAATGTGAATTTTCCTTACATATAATCCTTACTTTACATTGATGAAATGTGATTTGTCCTTACATATCATCCTTAGGTGTTAATGACACTAGTCTCACACATTTTAACACCTTCATTCGTGAGTATTCTTTTAACATAGTAGCTTAGGTATAAGTAAGACTTGTCTCACTTTCTTTAACACCCCATTCTGGTCACTTACTTAATTTAGACCCCTTTAAGTATATTATAACTCACGTTACTTCTTTACTTTAGTGTAGTAGCTTCATTTCATTGTTTATGGATGATGAGCACTTCTTTCAATGAGTTACATATATTCATAGTTCATTCTTTTAGAGCATGTTGCGAGTTGTCCCAATGAATGACATGCCCTGTTTTATGGATTCATTGAATTACTTTAGAAGTGCTTATAGTATCATTTGATACTCTAACTACACAGGATTGGCATATGATTAGCATTGGCATAAACATTTGGGTATAGATTACACAACCATCTTTGTTGGCATAGGTCAATTTTACAATCTTTCATGCCTTGTTGGATATGTATTTATACATTAGCCAATATTGTTAGTCATTTCAAACATGAATTTATAGCCATTTACATTCATTTAATTACTTGGGTTATCATTTCAATCTTTTGGCTATATAAGATTGGCATAAGATAAATATTGACATAAGCAATTGGCTATTGACTTCATAACCTTCGGTATTAGCATGAGCAAAAGATTCATTCAATCATACTCAATTTGGGATACATTATTCATTTAACGAACACAACATCATCAACAAGTCACATTAACAGTAGGTATGCACAACAAATCGTAATCATCTTCATACTTAACATTTTCGGATACATCTTAACATACTATCATTCTCTTAAGCATTCTTGATTCATGACTTTAGGGTAATGTTTTTAAGACATATTGGACAGCACAATATTTGATGAATTTAAAACCTTATAACTTCATAATAACAGCAATACAAAATTCAAACAAGCACATCAACACTTAAACAATTACGGGTGTAACTAACACATCGTTGATTCATGATTCAACTTTTAAACATTTAACTTTATACGATCACAACTTCATAGGTTAATCGAAATTCATAATTAAAGAACATTACACATAAGATCATCTAGAACCACATACCAACAACATTATATCTAACCTATTCAACATGTAATCGAAAAGGATACTAGGGACAAGGGAGTTCGACGAGAACACGGGATGAACCCTAGTTTTCAAGATAATTGAATCGTTGGAAAGAAAGTTTTCTTGGAGAAACAATTCCAGGAGATAAACACATACCTTATATATAATTTAATCTACGAATATCACCTTGCATGAAACATTGAAGAAAACCTTGAATTCTCCTAAGAAATCTTTAGCGTTGTACATTTTCTTGTTGTTTGTCACCTACTCCCTTAGCATCATGAGTTTCAACGTTTTTTATTGTGATTTTTAGGTTCAGGATATGATATTGAATTATACAACTTAGGTTTAGTAATTTAATTTAATAAACTAATTAATCAATTGCCAAAACACCCTCCTAAGTTTACTAAACATAGGAGAATGTTGACTTGACCGAAAATCTGGAAATTGTGGTTGACTATGGTTTCGGTAAACATTTTGACTTTATATTAATTATTTAAATCCTTAATTTAAATAATTTATCGACCTAGGGTAAGTACTAAAGTACCCCTATGTATTTGGAACCAAAATAAACCCTTTAGCACCATCCTAGGTTAAGTACTAGGATGTTTCTTGAAATATACTAGGTTAGTGTATGGATTTCGTTTAGACCATTTCAAATATTTAATTAAATTTCTAATTTAATTAATTAGGTTACCTAAGGTAATTAATAAAGTACCCTTATGTAATTAGGATCATAACCAATCCTTTGAACGATCCTAGATTAGGTACTAGTTTGTCTTTTTCTTATTTTAACTAAAATCTGGAAATCGCTTTGTGATTTCGGTTTTGAACCTTTAAATTATTTAATTAAGTTTCTAATTTAATTAATTAAGTATCCTAGGGGAATTACTAAAGTATATCTAGGTTTTTCGGACATTACCTAACTTTTTGGACCATCCTAAGTTAGGTACTAGGTTGTCTCTTCAACTAGTACTAGGTTAGTTATAACCCGGTTTAGTCTTAGGTTGTCGGGTGACTAATTAGTTTTTTTAGTTTGGTACTATGTTATTTATCTATTTCGGGAAGTAGGTTAGAGTCTAGAATTTGTTAGGAAGTTAGGTCCCACATTGAGTGGTCCCTTGTGCACGTTTTCCCCCTAACTACCCTAACCGAATTCGGTTAGGGTGGTCCCCTCCTTTGGCCGCTTCTTCACATGTATTGCAAATGTGCTTGAACATGGGTTGGTTGTACTTTCCTAACTAACTATTATTTATGGTTCATTTGGAAATGTTTACTTATTTTCCCAAGGATCCGCATTATATCCTTGGGCACTGCTTAATCTACATGATCATTTTGATTGATTATGTGCCATGGTATCTAGGCTTGACACTTGAATGCCTCATACCTTTTTGTGAGTTGGATGAAATACATTTCTTTAGCTTAGGGTCTTCATTCAGGTACATTTCCTAAAAACGCTTTTTAATACTTAGAAAAATTGGTTAACACACTTTAAGACAATATTTTCTAATTTATGCCCAATATTTTTCTTATTTGGGTATTTTATAGAAATTGGCTAATACCCCTTAGCAAATTTTATATACTATGCCCCATATTTCTCAATACTGGGCATTGGAATGCCTATGTACCCCCCAATATGCATTCTTACAAACTTACTTGACTCTTCATTAGACATGTAATTTTTCCGAAATGTTACATTATCCCCCCCTCAGGAACATTCGTCCCCAAATGACACTTACATATCATATAAACAAAGAGGGTGATTTTCGAAAGTTACTTTATCATTTTTAAATGTTTCTCTTTTGGGAATGTCTGATCCATACTTATTTGGATAATGTATATCATTCAAGCTTATCTGAAGCTTTATATTTGATGAGGAACTTTCTTCTCAATCACACTTAACTTAATGCACATCACAACTCATGCAACACAAAAATCATGTCTACGCTATACAGAAATAGCAACATGAATGCAACATGAATTCATTTTAACTCACATAGTGCAATTATAATACATACGACTATGGACTTAGAATACAAAGATCGACTAATGTACTAAAACTATGAGTTTCTTTAATTAAAAATCAGACTTAGCAAGATTATATCAAACCTCAAGAACTGAACAAGTGAGGATAACATAATCTTATATCAGCCTCGGCCTCACATCTTTCCCCTTGAACCAGGTGGTTCATCCATAAAACCTTCACGGTGAGAACCTCCTTGTTCTTCAGTCACTTCACTTGACAATCTAAAATTGCAACGGGGACCTCTTTATAAGTAAATATTCCCATCGACTCCTAACCCCTCGACGGGTAGGATAGACGTTGGATCTCCTAGACACTTCTAAAGCATCGAAACATGAAACACTGGATGAACAAAACCCAAGTCGTTTGGTAATTTTACCAACTTGCTGTAAGATCTGATTATGACCTCTATACCTCAGACTCAACTCCCCTTTCTTATAGAACCCCATATTTAATACGGACACATAGTCTATGGAAGGTACTTCTTGTTCTAAGTCTTTGACTCTTACTAAGTGGTAGAAGTATCCCATAGACATCATCTTATTAGCTTTATTGGAAATTATTTGGTCTTTTGGATTTGAATCACGCCCTTCTCATTTTTACAGAACTTATTTGGAAACTGAAGCCTTACTCCCTGTTTCTATAGTCTATTATAGCATAACACTTATGCAGCAAATCTATTTCTAAGCCATATTCTTTAGTTGGTATGCAGCCAACTTAGCCTTCTCCTCCTCATCATTACTGATAGAAGGCTTTAATACATTACCATGAATTCACCTCCATGCGAACAACCACACTCACCACACGTCTTTCGTCCACGTTGGGCATTTCCATTATGGCCCCTTCTTGGGAAGGCTAGATCTTGAGTCTGGCGCCTTAGGAAACTTGACCATACTAATTCATGTGTTTATTATTCTACGTGCTCAAACAAGAAGGAAGTTAGATACTTAGTTTGACACAAAGTGTCAAAGCTCTAGATAACACTATAAAGAGTAGATGAAGGGAGAATTTCCTATCATTGTGTAGTCTCTAAGTCATGATTGTGGCACGCTTCACAACCATATGTTAGAAACTACGTAAGGTGGTTGTGTTGAGATTTAGTTCCTAGGTAATTTAACCTCATGCTCTTGTAACAAGTTTGTCACGACCCGAATCCAATTAGCAACCAGCACCGTTGACCTCGCAAAGGTCGCAGACAATTCTCTTCTTGAATTCATCACATTCATATGGTTAATTTTAGCGGAAAATTTAAAACTTTTTAAAAGTATGAAGTTTACATAGACTTAATATAGTTCATACTTAATTTTATCATATACTAAGCTCAACGTAAATGAAACAACCATATATCATAAGAATCAATTCAAAATAGAAGATGAATATATCATAAATAGTTGTCCAAACACAAACTTATTACAAAGCTTTGAAATGAAAATACGAAAGAAACTCTAGGGACAACATCCACTAGCTATGTCTGAAACTAAGGCTAGACTAAAACAGTAGCATCCTCGAAATCAAGAGGACCTACCAAATGGTTTGGAGATCGCTGATATCCAAACCGCTACAAGAGTCTTCAATCTGTCCTCTGACACGAACCAATAAGGTTAGTACACCACTTGTACTAAGTATTGGTGTATGCACACATACACATAAAGCTTTGCATTATCAATGAATGTTCTTCTTAATCAACATGCCATTTCTGGAAAGTCTAGTCATTAGACTTTCCTAATTTGTTAGTTGTGAATTGTTGTATGAATATAATGTATTTTAATGCATAAAAATCACACAACTCATTTTTTATATTAATACAAGACATCAGTATCGTCAACATAATTTTAGAACCACTAGGGGAGAAGATTTGAAAATTTGATTGCCCAAACCCGAGAGCTCCTCTTTGGGGACCTAATCTATTTTTCAGTCTCTTTATTCTTGTTGTTGTCTAGTTCAATAATTCCTTTGGACCTATGTTTACTTACAAGTGCAATGATTCATTGTAGTCCCATACCAACAATGAATCGATGCAAGTAATCCAAGGATTAAGGAATGATTTCCCTACCTTATTGTGAGTAATTCTCTAGACTATGTACTCATTAACATTTCATAAGCCATTCTCTATTGTCTATGCCATCTATTTCATTCCTTTCATCTGAAGGAAGTTATGAGGCATTTTGTTAACATTATGTTTCTATTTTGCTTTATTGGCATCATATATGAAGTCATTATAGGCCAATCTTAATTGGCTTTGCCTATTATTTGTTGAAACTTCATGAGCGTGATATTGGCAATTGACATTCTTAAGCACTTCTTCATTGCTCACTTTGAACATACGTTCCATCATCATTATTCGTTCTCACTTTCATAGTGACATCATTAGGAATAAGATCATACGAGATTAATATGAAATTAAGTGTCTTCCCCACACCAAAAAGAGGTGATTCACCGATTAAAATGAATCATCTAGATCATGTGATCTACTCATGAAATCCAGTGTCTACCCCACACTGAAAAGGGGTGATTCACGGCTAAGGCGAATCCATCTCAAGTGTTCACTCCACACCGAAAGGAGTGGCTCACGACTATAGTGAACAAAGAACATGTCATGAGAATTAACCGACATAGATCATTTAAGCTAAAAATGAATTCCAGTGTCTTCCCCACACCGAAAAGAGGTGGATTCACAGGCCAAAGTGAAACCGAACATACCTAGCTCGCGTAGGTAGAAACCACTGCTAGTTACTTTGTTTGCTAGACATAGTTCGAAGACTAGGTACTTAATGAGACTACTAATCCACCTCGGTGGTAGAGTCGTCTGATGAGACTTACACATGCAAGCACATGCTCATAACTAGTCTATCGGTGTTGTGCTCACTTTCATTATCATCTTTATCTTTAAGAGTTGACTCAAGCATTATGGAAGTTTACTTCTAGATTGAGATTTACTTACTCTTTTAATGACTTGTCATCCTTAATTTACATTGATAAATGTGAATTGTCCTTATGTATCATCCTTACTTTATATTTGATTAAATGTGAATTGTCCTTACATATCATCCTTAGGTGTTAATGAGACTAGTCTCACACATTCTTACACCTTCATTTTAGAGTATTCTTTTAACATAGTAGCTTAGGTGTTAGTAAGACTTTTCTCACTTTCTTTAACACCCCATTCTGGTCATTACTTAATTTAGACCCATTTAATTATGTTATAACTCACGTTACTTCTTTATTTAGTGTAGTAGCTTCATTTCATTGTTTATGGACGATGAGCACTTCTTTCAATGAGCTACATATGTTCATAGTTCATTCTTTTAGAGCATGTTGTGAGTTGTCCCAATGAATGACATGCCCTTGGTTATGGATTCATTTGATTACATTTGAAGTGCTTATAATATCATCTGATACTCTAACTACACAAGATTTGCATATGATTAGTATTGGCATAAACATTTGGGTATAGATTACACAACCATCATTGTAGGCATAGGCCAATTTTACATTCTTTCATGCTTGGTTGGATATGTATTTTATTCATTATCCAATCTTTTTAGTCATTTATATCATGAATTTATATCCATTTACATTAATTGAGTTTGTTGGGTTATCATTTCAATCTTTTGGCTATATAAGATTGGCATAAGATAAATATTGACATAAGCAATTGGCTATAGACTTCATAACCTTCTTTATTATCATGAGCCAAAGTTTCATTCAATCATACTCAATTTGGGATCCATTATTCATTTAAAGAAAACAACATCATTAACAAGTCATATTAGCTGTAGGTACGCACAACAAACCATAATCATCCGTATACTTAACATTTTCGGACACATCTTAACTTAGTATCATTCTCTTAACCAATCTTGGTTCATGTCTTTAGGGTAACGTTTTGAAGACATATTGGACATCATCATATTAATATTTTATGAATTTAACACCTTCATAACGTCATAATAATAGCAATACAACATTCGGACAAACACATCAACACTAAACAATTACATGTGTAACTAACACATCGTCGATTTATCATTCGCGCTTTAAGCACTTAACTTTATACGATCACAGATTCATAGGTTAATCAACATTCATAATTCAAGAACATTACATATAAGATCATCCAGCACCACATACAAACAACATGATATTTAACATATTCAACATTGAATCGATAAATGATACTAGGGACAAGGGAGTTCGACGAGAACATGGGAACAACCCTAGTTTTCAAGATCTTTGAATCGTTGGAAAGAAAGTTCTCTTGGAGAAAGAAGTCCAGGAGAGAAACCCATGCCTTATATAGAATTTAATCTACGAATATCACCTTGCACGAAACTTGAATTCTCCTATGAAATCTTTAGTGTTCTACGTTTTCTTCGGTTTGTCGCCTACTGCCTTAGCGTCGTGAGTCTCAACATTTTTTATCGTTATTTTTCGGTTTAGGAACTTATATTGAATAATACAACTTAGGTTTAATTATTTAATTTAATAAACTAATTAATCAATTATAAAAATGACCCTCCTAAGTTAACTAAACATAGGAGAATGTTGACTAGACCAAAGATCTTGTAATTGGGGTTGACTATGGTTTCGGACAATATTTTGACTTTATATTAATTAATTAAATCCTTAATTTAAATAATTTAGGGACCTAGGGTAAGTAATAAAGTATCCCTTCGTCTTTGGAACCAAAATAAACCCTTTAGGACCATCCTATGTGAAGTACTAGGATGTGTCTTGAATTATACTAGGTTAGTGTAAGGATTTCATTTAGACCATTTAAACAAATTAATTAAATTTCTAATTTAATTAATTAGGTGACTAATTTAATTACTAATTTACCCTTATGTCTTGGGGATCATAACCAATCCTTTGAACCATCCTAGGTTAGTTACTAGGTTGTCTTTTTCTTGTTTTTACCGAAATCTTGAAATTGCTTTGTGATTTCGGTTTTGCCCCTTTAAATTAATTAATTAAGTTGCTAAATTAATTAATTAAGTAGCATAGGGTAATTACTAGAGTATCCCTAGGTTTTTAGTACCTTAACTAACTCTTTGGACCATCCTAGCTTAGGTACTAGGTTGTCTCTTTAACTAGTACTAGGTTAGTGTCAACCCGGTTTAGTCTTAGGTTGTCGGGTGCACTAATTAGTTTATTTCATTTGGTCCTAGGTTAGTTAGACATTTAGGGAATTATTTTAGAGTCTACAATTTATTAGGATGGTGGTCCCTTGTGCAGTTTTTCCCCCCTATCTACCCTAACCGAATTCGACCCCTCCTTTGGCCGCTTCTTGACATGTCTTACACAGGTGCTTGCACATGGGTTGGATATACATTCCTAACTAACTATTATTTATGGCTCATTTGGGAATATTTTTTTATTTTCACAAGGATCCTCACTATATCCTTGTCATTGCTTAATCTACAGGATCATTTTAATTGATTATGTGCCATGGTATCTAGGCTTTACACTTGGATGCCTCATACCTTTTTGTGAGTTCGATGAAATATATTTTTTTAGCTTATGGTCTTCATTGCACGTACATTTCCTAAACAAGCTTATTAATATTTAGAAAAATTTGCTAACACCCTTTAAGCCAATATTTTTAAAAATGCCCACTCTTTTTCTTATTTGGGTATTTTATAGAAATTGGCTAATACCCCTTAGCCAATTTTCCATACTATGCCCAATATTTCTCAATATTGGGCATTGGAATGCCTATGTACCCCCAATATGTATTCTTACAAACTTACTGAGCTCTTCATTAGACATGTAAATTTTTCGGAATGTTACATCCTTGTACGACGAGGTGTCGTTTGGCAGTCGAAGATGGAAACTGCCTTGGGCAGTTTCAAGCTCAAGTTTGTGTCCTCCTCAAAGTACCTTATGATGGTCCTTAGGGAGTCGTGCCCAGATGTTTCCAACTTAAATACACTCGTATAGATATTAGGAACCTCTCAAGTAAATTTGAATCCAAACAAACACGTAAAACATGCCATGGCACACTAGAACACACAAGCATGTTTGAAGGCTATCATTCGATCGTCTTTGACATTTTGGGACGTTTCACTGCAAAACCCTTCCAAAATCAACGCACTACCTCTCAACAACATAATTGACCACTTTAAGACCTCATAAACTCATGACACACATATTTGGATCTAGATTCACCTAGTTCGTTTTAGGGATGTTACAATTGAGAAGCATACTAAGCACAAACAGGATATGGCCAATGAGGAAAAGACCCTCCCATTAATGCAAGAGGTCGTGTCATCTAAGTGATATTCATGATATAGCGACTCCTATGCGAATGCAATAGGTAGATTCCTAAGAAGCAATCTCCATATCTCTTAACTACGTGACCTCATAATATATAGCTAGTGGATCCACATAGTATCTAGTTTGTAGGTTCTACCTTGGCAAGTAGAGCAACCTTTTTCGTTGTGGGGCTTAATGACATCGGATTCCATGGTAGCTCTCATGGTCTGTGTCGGTTATGGTTGATCTTCTGATGAAGTATGAACTAGTCTATATATTCCTAATGAGTTTAATAAGTAGAAGTGGGGGTATGGGACTTCACTCATACATTGCACTAGTAGTCTTAGAAGGTTGCTGTAGGTGGTTCTTTGTAGTTATGAAATAATTACGACAACATGTCTAGTGAAATAAATGTAAAGGTAACATGTATGACCAAGGTGTATTCTATGGGAATGCTTTGTAGGGTTGATAGTATTGGACATAGAGACTACAATACACAAGTGAATCCCTAGGAGGTGATAAAGTCATGTTGTGTTGTGGTTTAGATATTATTGAAATATTGACTTATGTGTTGTCCCGTTGATGTAAATGGTTTTCAAACCTCCTAAATGCATACTTTAATTGTACACTTTCTTTTATTATGATTTAATCATTCTTATGTGTTTTTTATACTTACTTCATTAGTTGTACTAACCTCTTTTTCCCTTTTATATTATGAGTATCGGTTAAGACTAGTTGGTTGATCCTACCTTCTTGAAGAAAGCATCGACTCCTATTATCCAAGACATTGTGGTAGGTTCTCAAAGATTCGAGGACATATGCATTAGTTTACACTTTATGTTTTCTTTATTGATGTAATAGAATTTGTAATCATCTCTAATGTACATTTGTTCTAAAGACTTGTGTATAAATGTCTAAGGACCCTATTTTGTAGACTTTTTTTGAAATCTTATAAATAGATGGTGTTGTGAGACAATATTTGACTATGATCATATATCGCTTATATTGCTAAATTAGAAGTCTATGTAAACTTCATAAGCAAGGAGTCTATGTATACTACTATAACAACCCGCAAGTACACCCTAGAAGTTAGAGCATCCTTGTGCGCCACACGGCAAATGAGACTTCAAAAAGTCTCATATAAGATACTCATATCATTCATTGCATAATAAACATACTAAAATGATTAAGAATTCAAAACTTTCTTCACACACGAAGAACTCTTTCCATATTCATTACACAAGCGGAAGACTTTAATTTAAAACATTAAACCTTTACAACATCTCCTTGGACCATCTAACTTTAGAGTATACAATACTTAGTACTAAGCCCACACAAGACATAAAATAAAGACTAAGACATAAAGGAACACATGGTTATTCTCCTCGAATCGATGGGGGCTCACCAATACTTCATCTTCAACCCTTATAAGCCTATGCATGCTCCATGGCATATCAAGACTTCCAATTCCCTACACTTTAGTAAAAAAGGGAAAAGAAGGGGTTAGCACTTTAGATGTACTAATATGGAAGCCATGCAAAAACCATGAAAAAGGGACAATTATATAATAACATGTTTTTCATGAATTTTGATTAAACCATCATACTATAATCATAAGAACAACATTTAACAACTTAGAAACACATAATAAATCATTTAAGCAATTATTCACATTTTTAGGAAAACATCACAATGACTTACTTCACTGTGCAGTAAACTTTTTCACCGTTACGGTGAAGTTGCTTATCTTCACTTTACACACCTTTTAGCATATAGTCCCCTCACTAAGAGCTGTCCTAATACTCAAGTAAGTAAGACAAAGAGATACCGCCCATACACCTTCTATAGGCACACCTAAATGATCCTTAAGACAACCCATAATGTGATATACACACTTACAAATACATCAATCACATGAACATGAGATCCTCCTACCAAAGGTGATTCTAAGGTTGACTTGAGTGACTTGTGAAGCGACCGCCCATACAATCCCTTACACACAAACTTAACAGATCCTATAGAGTACCTAAGATGGAATGATTCTCACTTAATATATCAACACATAAATAATATGGCATTCTCTTTCCAAAGTCTATCAAAAGACTTACTTATGTAAATCAAGAAGATAAAGTCCATGATTGACCTATAGAAGATAACCTAGGTAATCCTCAAGAATACCTATGTTTGGATCATATCTACACAATTAACCATCTTCCCTAATTAGAGTCATTCTTAAGACCTATCTAGGTAAGATAAGAAGTGACCATTCATATCCCCCCTTCACACCTTAACTAGACAACCCTTAACTACTCTAGATAAGTACTTATTCATTTAACATACTTTAATAACTTAAGTCATTACATTCATTAGTTCATTTAAGGCTCGTTCATCACATAAACACATTCAAGTAATGGTGTTATACAAGACCTTAGGACTCCAACTAACACGTTCAAAGCCTATTGTGCAATGTCTAGATAGCGTGTCATACCACTACCTGAACTGTATAGAACTTTTCCAATGCTAGTAGGTATCCCATATAATGAGAATTGGCAATAACCCACATAGACCATGATAGCAACACATGGAATCCGGAGTTCTAACCTACTCTAATGAGTGTGTTCTACTTGCCAATGGTAGAACTTTGACACATCCCATGTAGGCACATGGTTAAGGAATATGAAGGGCGTGCTTTGTATTCTAGTCTCATCCTTTAACTAGAACTACTTCCCTTGACATACTCACGTGGTGCTAGCCTTTGTTCTTATAGAGTAATTTCCATTAAAGGTTCATATAAAGGGGTTCCATATCAAGTTCATAACTCAATCACATTACCCTACCAAAGAGGTCCAATAGGGCTACCTTACAATGGCGACAAGAAAATCATAGTGACTTTCCTAAGGATTGATATGATGTCATGCCAGCCAATAAAACTTAAGGCTAACATTCCTTTACTTGAAGGATACCATTAAGACTTTCTAATTCAACATTAATAACCTTACCACTAGGTTCAAGGTTTCACATGAAGGACCCTCTTAATATCATTCAAGGTCTCATGTCATTAATACATACAAGAATAAGAGTATTTAGCATCCTAAGTCAAGACATCTCTTATTAACATTCATACATGCATCAATTAAGGGACACAAATCAACCAAGAAAAGACACAACATACTTCACTTTAACACATATACATGTCATTCTTTAAGTAATATAGGAATAACCATTATCAAATTTATTTAATCCTATACACTACCATATCATCATCAATATAAAAATCATAGAATCATATAGTCAAGTAGGTACAATCATGAATCAACATCTAAGACTACACGTACAAGCACATAGTCATAGTCTACATGATTTCCTAACATACATGGAAAGAACACATACTTTCACATTACTTCACATATAGATAGATATGCTCAAAATTCACATAAATCAACTACAAAAATCATCATAATACATCAAGTAGTGCCGACAATGCCATGATCATCATATTGCATAAAGTAACGCCTATAAGGCAACATCAATATATATAGCATTGCCACCATAAGTGGACCATAGTAATAATAACCTAATTAATATCTAATTAACAAAAAAATAAAGGAATTAGGGCAGCATACCACCCCTCCATCCCCAACACTTCAATCCAATGCCAAACCGTCCAATTCAATACCATAAGGCCCTTACCCATGGCCATGAACATCAATTCAATACATAAATTATAATACTCAATGAATATAGGTCAATTTAATATATAATTATCAATCTAATACAAATTATACATCAATTGAGTACAACTCTTACATCATTCCATAGCCCATAGAAAACTACACTAGAATAAATAAGCCTTAAGTAAATATCAATTCAATAAGCTTAATGTTTAATAGATCAAAGAATATACAAAAATCAATTGATCAAATTGAAACATCCTATAAACCAATCAATCATAACTATAAATGAATCAAAAGCCCATAAGAATCTACATTTGAGTTCATTAATATTAAAGCATGATCACACAACCCATATTTTAGTCAAATTGAGATATTTGTGAAGGTCAAGGGTTCATGGATAATTTCATTGTAAAAAATCAATTATACATTAATCATATCATATCTTAATGTTTGAAAACCATTCATGCAAGAACCCAAGCCTTTGAGTAGAAATTGGACTTTTTAATCTTTTTAAAATCTTTGAAATTGACTCTAAGGTGAAAGAAAGCCTTAGATGAAGAAATACCACACCTTATTAGAAGAATCCAATGATAATTGAAGAAGAAAATCCATTGAATATCCATCTTCATGCTCTGTCTTCACCTTGAGCTCTCATGGAGGTTTTTGAAGAAACTTTGGGAGGAAATGGGTTTTGATTTAGTTGCTATGGTTTAAATGAGAGTTTTAGGACTTATATACTCTCAAAATAACATTAAACACCCAAAATAACCGTCCTTTAATTTTATAATACTTGGGGTGAACTTCCCAAAAACCCCAAGCCTTAACAGAAAAATGCCAGAAAATCACAGCACCATCGATGTCCACTATCGATGGTCTGTGGGTGAGACCACGACCCATTTATGGGGTACATTCGTTGATCCTTCAACTCCTCAACCTGCAGGACACATGGATCCATATACGGGCTGTATCCTTTTCGACTGAACATTGTTTGGGGCAGACGATTGCCACTGCCTGGCAGTGTTGAGCTCCAAGTTGGGATCCTCCTTCTAGGGCAACTTGTGGGTCCTATGTTGAGTTGTCCCCGAACGTTTCCCACTCAAATATGTTGGTATACGAGTTAATAACCTACCACATCAATTTCATCCAAAACAAACACGTAAAATTTGACAAAACATGCATAGAGACCCAAGGTTGTTTCAAGGCAACACTTTCAAACGTCAAGGACGTTCTTCGACGTTTGGCCTCCAAACATAAAAAAAATTGACACACTGCCTATAAACACCATAATAACTCATATAATGACCTCAAAAACTAATGAAATACACAACTAGGCACATAACAACATCTGAGGCACATAGGTGACTTAATCGTCGAACGCCTTGGTCGACCCTTGACGTTTCACTTTCAAATCAACTAAAACTGTAGACATTGCCTCAATACTATATTGTAGACCATTTTAGGTCCTTATATCATCATTACAACTATTGTAGGCCCTAGCTTCACCTAAGTCATTTTTGGAGGTGTTATAACTTTATATATTATACGTGAGTAGTCTATGTATACCTTACTATGTTAAAAGTTTTAAATTTTCTGCATTATTTCAAGTTCAATATGCCATGAAGATTATGCTAAGAGGCTTCTATAAGACCTCTTGAAGTCAAGTACGCCTGTGCCATCTAGAGGGTGCTCCCTGATCATTAAAAACATGGTATCAGAGCGTAAGGTTTTGGGATAATAGTAGGGTTGATGTTACACACACCACATCAAGTAGAGTCTTATTCATAAATATGAAGCGCAACACCTTTATTAATTGGAGGTTAAGAGAATATTAGGAACCTTCCTTTCTTCATTCTTTTATGAACGTTCTTTGATTCCTAATACTATCAAACATTTTCCTTCTAAAACTTTTCTTGTTCTTATAGGCCATGAATACAAGGAGGAATAATGCAAGGAGGGACAAAGAGGAGAATTCTAATGAGGTGGTTCCCCCTCAAACTCCTCAAAACCCTCAAGTTCCTATTTAAGAAGGAGCTATGTCTAATGTTGAAATAAGGGATGTCATCCATAGTTTAACTCAAGTGTTGGATACTCACGTTGATTGATATGATAAGGTGCAACCAAATCGAATACTAGAACCACCGCCTCAATGATAAGTGATTAAAAATGGATGAATCCTCCTATCTTCTTTGTCTCCAAGGTGGAGGAAGACCCACAATGATTCCTAGATGAAATATTCAAGCTGGTAGATGCCATAGGTGTTACTTCTTAAGAAAAGGCGGAATTGGCCGCTTATCAACTCAATGTTCTGGCTAAAGTTTTGTATGAACAATGGAAAGATGAGAGGTTGGTTAGAGAAGGCTGGATCACTTGGAGAATATTCAATATGGATTTTCTTGATAGGTTCTTCACCTTGGAACTAAGGGAGAGGAAATGCAAGAATTCATTAATCTTAATCAAGGGAATATGAATGTGAAGGAGAATGGCCTTATGTTCACTCAACTATCCAAATATGCTCCTACCATGGTAGAGGACACTAGAGCCATGAAAAAAAAGTTTGTTATGGGGATATCCGATCTTGTGGTTGTCATGACCCGAGAGGACACCCTAGGAGATAGGGCATTACTTGGGTGGCAACAAGGAGTACTTCACCTCTCGGAGGTCTTGTAGAAACACTTTGACATCATTCATCACATACATGTATAAAATGTAGTGCGAAATTAAAATTTTTCACACGAATATCTTAAAACATCTTTCAGATTAATATCATAGAAACACTAAGTCTCAACATATGTCATTCTTAGTCTCAAGAATACTTGGGATACAGCCCATACAATACGAATATAGAAATACTTAGTCTATTGCAATACTTTGAAATAACAGACATCTAAAGAGGATTATGCCCTCGAGTCAAGTGAGGATATACTTCAACTTTGTTTGAACGATAACTAGAATCGAAGCAGTCCTTCAATATCCTTCTTACCTTCAATATACACCTCTAGATATAACAAAATATATGGAATTAGTACAAACACTTGTACTAAGTATGACTTAATGCATAAAATCATGAAAACGGACATTTATTAGAAATATGCTCTTTCTGATTAAAACATCATATTATAAGCATAACAAAAAAAATTAACACCTTAGAAACACATAATGTATCACATAAGCATTTTACCTCATTTAAAGAAATGTTACAGTGAATCATGCTATGTTATCGTGAATTAATTCAACATTACAGTGAATCCTTTCTAACATGCAATCCTCTCACTAAAAGTTTTCCTAAGACTCACTTAAGTAAGAAAAAGAGAGACCGCCCATACACCCTCTCTAGGCAAACCTAAATGATACTTAAGACCACCTACAATGAGATAAATACACTTACACTACACCAAACACATAAACATGAAATCCTCATACCAAAGAAGATTCTATGATTCAGTTGAGTGAGTTGTGTAGCAACCACCCATACAATCCCTTCACACACACCTAAGAGATCTTTTAGACTACCTAAAATAGAATAATTCTCACCATATATATATATATATATATATATATATATATATAGCATGGCATTCTCCTCTTAAAGGTAATCAAAAAGACGAAGTTAAGTAAATCAAGAAGAGATTGTCCTTACTTTACCTCTCCAAGATTACCTAAATAATCCTTAATACTACCTATGTTTGGATAATGTATAATCTATCAACAAACTTACCTATCTAGAGTGTTTCTTAAGACTTACCTAGCTAATATGTGAAGTGACCATTCCTATGCCCCCTTCACACCTTAACTACACAAACCTTAAACTACTCTAGACTAGTACTTATTCATTTAGCATGCTTTCTAACTTAAGTTATTTTCTTTATTTGTTCATTTAAGAGACATTCATCACATATAAGGACATTAAAGTAATGGTCATGGAGAAGACCTATGGACTCACTCACTAACATCTTCAAATTATAATTGTACAATGTCTAGATGGCGTCGCACACACCACCTAAACTTCATAGAACTTCTCCAATTATAGAGGGTATCCCATATGATGAGAATAGGTAATAACCGACCTAGACCATGGTAGCTATGCATGGAATCTACAGTCATGAACCTACTCCGATAGAGGGTGTTCTACTTGTCAATGGTAGATCTTGGACACATCCCACGTAGGCACATGGTTAAGGAATATGAAGGGATTCTTTGTACTCTAGGCTAATCTTTAACTAGAGATACTTCCCGAACCATACTCACTCGGTGCTAACCTTTGTTCTCATAGAGTATTTCAATAAAGGAGTACATGGAGAGGTTCCATATCTAGTTCATAACCCTGTCATATTTACCCTACCAAAGTTGTCTCCTAGGTTACCTTACAATGGTGAATAAAATAGCTTAATAATTTTCCTAAGGATAATTTCATGTCGTTCAAGCCAATCAATCCCTTATTCATCCATTCACACAAGAAGGATACCATTACAACTTTCAACTTCAAGGATATCATACCCTTACAACTTGGTTGAAGGGTCCACATAAAAGACCCTCTTAGCATCATTCATGGTCACATATCATTCATACATACAAGGCTAAGAAGCTCTAGCATCCTAAGTCAAGATGTCATATTCTCATTATACATGTATCAAGTAAGGGACACAAGCCTTCTATAACAAGACACAATATATTTCACATATGACATATCATTCTAGAAGAACATAAGATCAACTAAGCATATTTACTAGTTACCCTACATACTTCCATAATATCACCAATATAACCATCATATGACTCACATAGTCAATTAGGAAGAATCATGCATCAACCCTAAGACTACACACATAATGACATAGTCATAGTCTAATATCATCACCTAACAACATCAATGGACGAACACATACTTTAACATTAATAACATGTATACATATATGATCATACATCACATATTCAACCAGAAAATTCATCATAATATCTCAAGTAATTGCCGACAAGGCCCTGATCATCATTATACATAAGGTAACGCCGACGAGGCCACATAATTCACAAGTAAACACATAGCACTGCCACCATAAGTGAACCATACACAACATAATTCAATACCTAATTAACATAAAATAAAGTGAATCTAGGCAGCGTATCACCAATCCATTCTCACCACTTCAATCCATAGCTAAATCATCCAATACAATACCAAAAGGCCCTTACTCATGGCCATGAACATCAATTCAATACAAAAACCACAATACTCAATGAATATAAATAAATTCAATACATATTTATCAATCTAATACAGCCTATACATCAATCTAACACAATTCTTAAATAATTCAATAACTCAAGTAATACTACACTAGAATTCATAAGCATTGAGACATGATCATAATACCCATAATATAGCCAATTTGAAGAACTTAAGTTTTTAATGGGTTCATGAAGATATTAAGCTAAAATAATCTACTTAACAAAAAATCAATCAATATTAAATGATTCAAAACCTTTAATGCACGAAACCATGGACAAATTTCAATATAGAAAACTCATCTTTTGAGAAGTCTTTCAAAAATACTTTGAAGATTTACTCCTTAATGAAAGAGGTTTCAAGGATGAAGAACCATAACTTAATTGATGTTAATCTACAAAAAATTATAGAATTTTTTGTATAAATCAACCTTTGAGCTTCAATGTCCCTTCAAGATTGAATGGAGTTCTAGATAGCTCTTTAGAGGTTTTGGGTTTTGATTTTTGAAGAATCAATTCATCTAGGTGTTTAGGACTTATAAATGCACTCAAAACACCTTGAATACCCTTAAGAAATCTCCCAAACTCTTATTTAGACGTTGGGTGAATTTACCAATTCACCCTTGCAACTTACATTAAGGCTGTGCAGGAGACAATTCCCATTGACGGAGCTCAAGGACGGGGTGTCAGCCGGTAGATGGACCGTCCTAGCTGGCCGTCGTTTGGCACTAAGACTGTCCATTTGGAGTTGATATCCCTAGGCTAAGTCTTGACTCACGCCTTCCTATGACGGGGCGTCGACCAGCCTACCGGCTGTCGATTGCCTCAGTCGATTGGGGCTGGTCTTGACAGCATTTGGCTAAAATATGGGTACTTCCTCAAGGACCTTTGGTTTGTCCTTAGGGATGTTTTCACGGACGTTTCCAACCCACATATGTTCCTATACAAGTTTAGGACCTCCCACATCAATTTCATTTGAAACGAACACATAAAACTTGACGAATCATGCCAAGATGCACAAGGTTGTTTCAAGGCAAACCTTTCGAACATCATGGACGCTCTTAGACGTTTGACCTGCAAACTTTATGAAACTTATGAAACTGACAATAAAAACTATATTTACTCAAATAAGTACCTCATAACCTCATAACAAAACATAAACACATCAAACACATAATGCACATAGGTGACTTAGTCGTCGAACGTCTTGGTCTTCCCTTGAAGTTTCACTTCCAAATAACCTAAATCATTAGACACTACCTCATTACCACATTATAAAACATTTTAGGAGCTTATACCCTCATGAAAAATATGTTAGGCTCTAATTTCACCTATGTCGTTTTAGAGGTTTTACAATATCCCTCACTTGAACAACATTCGGCCTCGAATTACACATGCCACTCTACAAACACTTGCAAGAGTAGATACTCAACTTACAGCTCATAACCATACAACATAAAACAAATGCAATACACAATTTAGGAGAAAACATCAATTTTACAAAATCAAGAGACTCACAAAACAATAAGAAGTTAGAAACTAATCTACAACTCATCATGACAATAAGACTCATATCCTTCATTCCAAATAGCAAGGAATGTTTTTATATTCATCATCATACTAATATACATCAGTTATATACACACTACAACAATTTTCAACTGAAGAATGATTTAGTCAAAACTTAAAAAATATTACAGTAAGCTAAATTTCCCTGGTAGTAAACATGTTTCAAATTCAAAAAATGCAATATTTAGGCTATTGATAATGAAAATATGCTAATATTAAAGATAAAAACATATAAACACAATTTACAACACAATTGTAACTTCATGAAATGGATAATGCAAGGAATCTATGAAATTCAATTCCAACAAGACTCCTAAACAAAATGCAACATATAACATGCTACTATGACATTCTACTCTCAAGCTTGAGTCCAATAAAAAATATCAGACAATCAATCAAAAATCAACTGTTCACTACACTCCCCCACTTAGAAGGGTCTCATAACACTAAAGAAAGAAACACAAGAACTTACCAACATCCTCATCATCATCCGGCTTTGATCCTATTGCCCGGAATGCATAGAAATGATCTTTCTTTGGAGCATCATTACCCAGAACACTTGGAGGAACTTGATTACCTTTTCTTCCTCTATAAGCAGTAGTTGGACAATCCCTAACCTTATGCCCATCCTTACCACAACCAAAGAAATTCCCGGTACCAATTAGACATTTCCCATAGTGACTCTTCCCACAAATAGCACAAGTAGGCTTACCATTTTGAGAATTACTTCCTCTTTCAAGTTTACCCTAGGATCTTTATAGTAATCTTGTGTTTGAGCCCTCTTCTTGAATCTAGGTTGGTTTACTAACTTGGTCCACTTTTCTTCAAGTTTATAGTGACCCTCATAAGTTTGGATTCCTCAATAGATTGAACATACACCATAACCCTAGATAGAGTCATATTATCATGTAGCATGGCCGTACGACACTCTTCTTTCACAAGGTCTGCACCACCGATCACGAACCTACTCATCTCATCCCTAATGTTAGACACCAAGGATGGAGCATATCTATACAACAAAGTGAACTTCAATGAATACTCGTCAACACTCATATTGCCTTGGTTGAGATTAATGAACTCTTCAACCTTCACCTCCATCCTCTCAAGGGGAAAGTACTTTCCTAAGAAAGTCTCCTTAAACTCTTCCAACTCTATAGAACCTGACTCAACCGGCATATTGTAATTCCATTGAGTGTACCACACTTGAGCAACCTCACTCGATTGATACGAAGCCAACTCCTCTTTCTCCATAGAAGTCAACCCCATCGCACTCAACACCTAGTACACACCATCTAGAAACTCTTGAGAATACTCTCCCACCTTAGAGCTATGAAAGGTAGGAAGATTCATCCTTATAAGATCTCTCAATCTAGATATCATATCCACAACATTCACTCTAGTCTCATTACCCCTATTCTTATGGGTATTCAAATCTCGGCATAAAGTGAAAGTAAAGACTCTCTAATCTCCCCATTAGTCATTTCGGGGGAATCACCGAAACCTCATTACCTTGACCTCCAATAGGGACTTGAGCACCTTTAGAACCTTAAGCACCTTGACCTCCTTGAGGAACTTGCTCAACTTGAGGAGGAACTTACTCATCCTCCCTTCCATTTTCCAACCTTCTAGCGGCCATCCTTCCAGTATTCATCTCCTATAAACACAAGAGAAGAGATTAGGAATAGACACTTACAACCTCTAATTTATAGGCACGACACAAGATTGATGAAGAAAGAGAAACTCTATCGTCCTATAGCCTCTCGCCCATAGATGTGTGGCGACTCACACCGATGGTCAAGACTCTACTAGATGTGGCTTTATGAGAATTTTTGGATTTCTAAGACAACTTTCATAACCTATGATCTGATACCACGCCCAAGAAGACACCCTAGGAGATAGGGCGTTCCTTGGGTCGCAACAAGGCATACTTGACCTCTCGGAGGTCTTCTACAAACCCTTTGACATCACTCATCGCATACATGTATGAAAAGTAGTGCGGAATTAAAAGTTTTCACACGAATATCTTAAAATATCTTTCATATTAAAATCATAGAAGCATTAAGTCTCTACATTTGTCATTCTTAGACTCAAGAATACTTGGGATACGGCACATACAATACGAATATAAAAATACTTAGTCTATTGCAATACTATGAAATAAAAGACATCTTAAGATGATTATGCCCTCGAGTCAAGTGAGGACAAACTTCATTTTTTATTGAACATTAACTAGAATCCAAGCTTTTCTTCATAATCCTTCTCACCTTCCACTTACACCTTTAGATATAACAAAATGTAAGGAAATAGTACAAACACTTTTACTAAGTATTGCTTATTGCATATAATCATGAAAACGGACATTTATTACAAATATGCTCTTTTTGATAAAAACATCATATTATAAGCATAAGAAAAACATTTAACGCCTTAGAAACAGATAATATATAACATGAGCATTTCACCTCATTTTAAGAAATGTTACAGTGAACCATGCGAACTTACAGTAAATTAATTCACATTACAATGAATCATTTCTAGCATGCAATCCTCTCACTAAAAGTTATCCTAAGACTCACTTAAGTAAGACAGAGAGACCGCCCATACACCCTCTGTAGGCACACTTATTGATCCTTAAGACCACGTACAATGAGATAAATACACTTACAATACACCAAACACATAAAGTCTAGATCCTTCTACAAGAGGTGATTCTAAGATTCACTTGAGTGAGTTGTGAAGCAACCGTTCATATAATCCCTTCACACATACCTAAGAGATTCTTTAGACTAACTATAATAGAATCATTCTCACTTTATACTTAATATATATGTATATATATATATATATGTATATATATATATATATATATATATATATATATATATAGTATTGTGACGTTCTCCTCTAAAAGTTTATCAAAAGACTTACTTATATAAATCAAGAAGAGAATGTCCTTACTTGAGCTTTCCAAGATTACCTAAATAATCCTTAAGACTACCTAAGTCTGGATCATGTCTAATGTATAAAACAACTTTCGTATCTAGTGCCTTTCATAAGACTTACCTAGGTATGATATGAATTGACCATTCATATGCCCCCTTCACACATTAACTAGACAATCCTCAAACTACTCTAGAATAGTACTTATTCATTTAGCATGCTTTCTAACTTAAGTCATTTTCTTCATTAGTTCATTTAAAAGACATTCTTCACATATAAGGAAATTCAAGTAATGGTCTTGGAGAAGACCTAGGCACTCACTCTCAAGTACCTTTGCAGGGGAATCCACTTCTGAGATGGAGAGAATCCCAGGATGCATATGCTCTTTTCAGGGTTGAAGGAAGAAGTAACCGCAGCTATTGGACTTCTTTGTGGTATGGCAGCAGTAGCAAAGAAAGAAGCTGCTCACTCTACTTTACTAACATCTTCAAATCCTCATCGTGCAATGTCTAGATAGCGTCCCATACCACCACCTAAACCTCATAGAACTTCTCCAATACTAGAGGGTATCCCATATGATGAAAATAGGCAATAATTGACATAGACTATAGTGGTTAAACATGGAATCCAGAGTCATGGACATAATCTGATAGAGGGTGTTCTACTTGCCAATTGTTGAACTTGGACACATCCCATGTAGGAACATGGTCAAGGAATATGAAGGGCTTCTTTGTACTATGATCATCAATTCAATACAAAAACTATAATACTAAATGAATCTAGGTCAATCCTATATAGATATATCAATATAATACATCCTATGCATTAATTGATTACTATTCTTATATCAATCAATACCCCATACAAAAGTATACTAGAATTCATAAGCATTAAGTCAATATCACTTAACCCATAAAGTAGTCAAAAACTAGGGTTCATCAATTACATGGGTTCATAGGTTAATTAAGTTAAAATCATATAAAACAACAATTCAATAAATATTCAATGATATAAAAAATTTAATGCAAGAAACCATGGAATGATTTCAAATTAGAAAACTCATCTTTTGAGAAGTCTTTGAAAATCACTATGAAGATTGGCTCCTTGAAGAATAGAGTTTCAAGGATCAAAAACCATACCTCACTGATTTCAATAAAATAATTTTATGAAGAATCACCACTCAAATCTCCAATCCAAGATCTTCTTTGAGTTTTGGCTTCAATGGAGTTCTAGAGAATTTCGTAGAGATTTTGGGGTTTCGATTTGGATGAATGAATTCATCTAGGTATTTATGAATTATAAATACACTCATAAAATACCAATAATAACCTTAAGTAACCTCCCTTTATCTTATTAGGATGCTGGGTGAAATTACCAATTCACCCTTCATCATAACAGTAAACTACACATAATGCAGTCCCCATCGACATTTGGCAATCGACGGGGCTTCAGCCCCTTGATGGGGACTTCCTATCCTCCGTCGATTAGATCAGAGCGTGGAAAATGGTATCTTAGCTCCCTAGGCTAGGTCTTAACCCACGCCTCCCATCGACGGGGCATCGACTGGCCAATGAGCCGTCGTTCGTTGATTGGGCTGGTCATGACAGCCTTTGTCTCAATGAAGGGTCCTTCCTCAACGACCCTTGGTTGGTCCTTGGGGATGTTGCTCCTGAAGTTTCAAACCCTAATATGTCTGTGTACGAGTTTTTAGCTCCTCCCATATCAATTTCATCCAAAATGAACACATAAAACTTGAAGAAACATGTGAAGACATACAAGGTAAACCTTTCAAACGTCATGGACGTTCTTGGACGTTTGAACTCCAAACTTTATGAAACTTGACACACTACCTATAAAAATTATAATAACTCATATAAGAACCTCATAATTTCATGAAACACACATATAGACACATAAAAACACATGAGGCACATAGGTGACTTAGTCGTCGAACGTCTTCGTCGTCTATTGACGTTTGACTTCCAATTCACCTATTACTGTAGACACTTCCTCAATACCACATTATAAACAATTTTAGAACCTCAGAAACTCATTAAAAAGGTTTTAGAATCTAGATTCACCCAATTCGTTTAAAAGGTATTACAATCGCGCCCTCTTGGACAGCATTTGTCCTTAAATGACACTTGCCACTCTCCGAACACTTCCAAGAATAGAGATTAAACTAGAAGCTCATAAATATACCACATATGACATTATACATTACAAACATCTAGTAGAAACATCAATTTCACATAATCAAGAGAATCACAATATAACAAGAAGCTAGAAATAATTCTACAACTCATTATGTCATTAGACTCACATTCTTCTTTCTAAATAGCAAAACCTATTTTTATATTCATTATCATGCTCATATAAATCAGTTCTAACCACATGAAAAAAATTTTAAACCAAAGAATGAATAAGTCAAATTTTCAAAAATATTACAGTGAGCAGGCAGCCTTTACAGTCAATTATGCAAAAAAATTCAAAAATGCAACTTTTGGGCAATTCATGATGGAAACATGCTAATATGCAAGATAAAATCATATAAACACACTTTACAACATAATCATAAACTCATGAAATTCACAATGAAAGGAATCAATGAAATTCAATTTTAACAAGACTCCTAAACACAATGAAACATATAACATGCTACTATGACTTTCTACTCTCAAGCTTGAGTTGAATAGAAGAGATGAGACAATCAATCAAAACTTTACTACTCACCATACTCCCCACTTAGAAGTAACTCATAACACTAGAAGAAATACAAGAACTTACCATCATCATCCAATGTTTTTGGAGGAACTTTGTTGGCCTTCCTTCCATTTAGTCGCAAAAATAGGATAATCTCTCCTTTTATATCCTTCCTTACCACAATCAAAGCAATTCCCGGTACTAACTAGACACTCCCCATAGTGCCTCTTCTTTCAAGTAGCACATGTAGGCTTACCACCTTGAGAACAACTGCCCTTCACAAGTTTGACCTTAGGATCTCTAGGTTCATCTTGAGTTTGATACCTCTTCTTGAACCTAGGTTGACTTTGATCAATTGAACCACTCCATTTTAATTTCTATAAATACTACCAAGCTTAGACTTGTCAATTTATATAGCATAAACCATGAGTCTAAATAGGGTCATATAATCATGGAGCATGGCCGTACGACATTCTTCCATCACAAGATCGACAACACCCATCCGAAACCTACTCATCTCATCCCTAGGATTTAACACTGAGGATGGAGCAAATCTAGACAACCTATAGAAATTTAAAGTGTAGTCCTCAACACTCATATTGCCTTGCTTGAGATTGATGAAATCTTAAACTTTCACCTTCCTCCTCTCAAGGGAAAAGTACTTTCCTAAGAATTGCTCCTTAAACTCATTCCACTCTATAAGACTCGACTTTACCGGCCTATTATCTTTCCATTGAGTGTATCACACTTGAGAAACCTCCCTCAATTTGTACGAAAGCTAACTACGCCTTCTCTCTAGAAGTCACCCCAGGGCACTCAACACCTTATATACGCCATCTAGAAACTCTTGGGGATCCTCTTATACCATAGAGTCAAGAAAGATAGGTGGATTCATCCTCACAGTGTCTCTCAATCTAGATGTCATAGTACTCTCCACAACATTAACTCTAGGCACAATACCTATATTCACATGGATAGTCAAATCTCGGGCTAAAGTAATTAAAGCCTCTATAATCTGATCATTAGTCATTTCCAAGGGAACCATCGGAACCTCATTTAATTGACCTTCAATAGGGCCTTGAGAAACTTGCACAACTTTCTCAACTAGTGGAGGAATTTCCTCTTTCACCCTTCCTTCTTCCACCCTTCTAAAGGTCATCATTCTAGTATTAATCTCCTATAAACAAGATAAGAGATTAGGAATAGACTATTATAACCTCAATTCTATAGGCACGACACAAGATTGATGAAGAAAGTGAAACTCTATCATCGTATACCCTCTCGCCCATAGATGTATCGCGACTCACATTGATGGTCAAGACTCTACTAGACGTGGCTTTACGAGACTTTTTTATTCGTAAGACCACTTTCATAACCTATGCTCTAATACCAAGCTTGTCACATCCCGAGAGAACACCCTAGAAGATATGGCACTTTCGGAGTGCCACCGGTGTACTTGATCTCTCGGAGGTCTTGTACAAGCCCTTTCGTATCAGTCATCGCATATATAAGTATGAAAAGTATTGCGGAATTAAAATTTTTCACATGATTATCTTAAAACATCTTTCATATTAAAATAATAGAAACATTAAGTCTCAACATATGTTATTCTTAGACTAGAGAATACTAGGGACACGGCCTATACAATATGATATAGAAATACTTAGTCTATTACAATACTTTAAATTAAAAGACATATATTTCCTCGAGTCAAGTGAGCATATACTTAAACTTCGCTTGAACGATATCTAGAATCCAACATTTCCTTCACGATCCTACTCACCTTCCAGCTACATCTTTAGATATAACAAAATGTATGGAATTTGTACAAACACTTGTACTAAGTATGACATAATGCATAAAATTATGAAAATGGACATTTATTAGAAACATGCATCTTTTTTATTAAAACATCATATCATAAGCATATGAACAACATTAAAAACCTTAGAAACACCCAAAATAACACTTTCACAATTTATCACATTTTATGAAATGTTACAGTGAAGTACTCTCACTTCACATTGAATCATTTCTAGCATGCAATCTTCTCACTAAAAGCTATCCTACGACTCATAAACCCTCTCTAGGCACACCTAAATGATCCTTAAGACCACCCATAATGATATATACACACTTACAATACACCAATCACATAAGACACCAATACTTCAATTTAACACATATTACATATCATTCTAGAAGCACATAGGAATAACCATTATCATCCTTTAAGTAAACCTAGATACTACTATAAAATCATCAATATAACCATCATAGACTCATCTAGTCAAGTAGGAATAATCATGCATCAACTCTAAGACTACACACATAAAGACATAGTCATAGTCTAACATGATCACCAAATATCAATAGAAGAACACATACTTTCACATTATTCACAAGTAGATGAATATGACCATACTTCACATAATAAAATACATACATCATCAAAATATATCAAGTAATGCCGATAAGGCCATGATCATCATAAGAAGTAATGCCGACAAGGCCACATCATTCACATAGCACCTCCACAATAAGTGGAGCATAAAAATACATGATAATTAAAAAGCTACATTACTTAAATAAAGAGAATTAGTCCAGCATACCACCAATACATTCTCACCACTTCAATCCATAGCTAAATCATCCAATTCAATACCATAAAGGCCTTACCCATGTCTATAATCATCAATTCAATACAAAACTATAATACTTAATGAATCTAGGTCATTCCTATATAGATTTATCAATACAAGACAGCCTACACATTAACATATACAATTCTTATATAAATCAATAGTCCCTAGAAAACTACAATAGAATTCAATATCACTTAACCCATAAAGTAATTAAAACAAGGGTTCATCACTTTACATGGGTTCATAGGTTAATTGAGTTAAAATCATCTTATTAAAAATATCAATCAATATTGAATGATTTAAAACCTTTAATTCAAGAACCCATGGATAGGTTTCAATTTAGAAAACTCATCTTTTGAGAAATCTTTGAAAATCACTTTGAAGATTGGCTCCTTGATGAATAGAGTTTCAAGGATCAAAAACCATAATCCAATGATGTTAATCCACTAATTAGATGAAGAATCACCACTCAAACGTTCAATCCAGGCTCTATCTTGAGCTTTTGCTTCAATGGAGTTCTAGAAAATTTCTTAGAGATTATGGGCTTTTGATTTGGAAGAATGAATTCATATAGGTATTTAGGACTTATAAAACCACTTAAAATACCTAAAATACCCTTAAGTAGTAACCCTTTAACTTATTTTGACTCTTGGTGAATTTACCAATTCACCCTTCAACTTAACAGTGAACTGCACATATTGCAGTCACCATCGACGACTGGTCATCGACGGGGCGTCAATCTCTTGATGGTCTGTCCTGTCCTCCGTCGATTGGATCAGATCCTTGAAAATGGGATCTTACATTCCTCGGATAAGTCTTGACCCACGCCTCACATCGACGCGGCGTCAACTGGCCAACGAGCCGCCATTTGTCGATTGGACTGGTCTTGACAACCTTTGGCTCAATGAAAGGGTCCTTCTTCAAGGACCATTGGTTGGTCCTTGGAGATGTTTGCCTAGATATTTCCTACCCCAATATGTTCTTATATGATTTTAGGATGTCCCATATCAATTTCATCCAAAACAAACTCATAAAACTCAACGAAACATACCAAGACACACAAGGTCGTTTCAAGGCAAAACTTTCGAACGTCATGGACGTTCTTGGACGTTTGACATTCAAACTTCATGAAATTTGAAACACTGCCTATAAACAATATAAAAACTCATATAAGGACCTCATTAGGAACATAGGTTACTTAGTCGTCGAACGTCGTGGTCTTCCCTTGATGTTTGACTTCCAAATCACCTAATATTTACACTGCCTCAATACAACATTATAAACCATTTAGGATATTAGAAACTCATGAAAAACATGTTAGGATCTAGATTCACATAATTCGCTTTAGAGGTATTACAATATCTCCCACTTGGACAACATTCGTACTCGAATGACACTTGCCACTCTCAAAACACTTCCAAGAATAGATATTCAACTAGAAGCTCATAAAAGTACCACATATCACATTATAAAAAATGATTTCCAAACATTCTCCTTATGATATGCATGTCTTTTTTTGAAGTTTTATTGAATGAGAAAATGAGTTTTGATGCATGGTATCTTCCTCATGGTTCATGTACATCTAGTGTGGGTTGCTAATTGTTTCATGAAGATAAATAGTGAGCATGCATAAATTGTTATATGATATTTGGTTGATTGAGAGTTTATAAGGAATATTTTAAGTGTTGCATTGTTAGATTGTGAAGCATGTTCACTATAAAGCTGCAAGGGATTTCTGTTCACTGTAAGGTTTTGCATAAATTGACTAATTCATTATTTGATAGAAAATTGTTGTAATATGGTTATAAGTTATGTGTACATGAGCATTATATTAAATATAAAACGAGTTTTTGTTATTGGGAATGAAGGATGTGTATCTTATGGTATAATGAGTTGTAAAATTTATGCTGGTTTCTTGTTGTGTTGTGATTCTCTTAATGATGTGAAATACATGTTTCTCCTTGATATTGTTTTGTATAATGTGTTTTATGACATTTTCATGATCTGTTAAGTTGAGTCTCTACTCTTGGAAGTGTTCGGAGAGTGGCAAGTGTCATTCCAGGATAAATGTTCTCCAAGGTGGGGAGAATATAACACCTCCAAAAATGAATTAGATAAACTAGGGCCTAATGTGTGTGACATGAAGTATATAAATACTAAGATTTTTTAAAATGATGTTTAAGGCAATATCTCAAGATTTGGTTTAAGTTTGAAGTCAAATATCAAGGGGCAATCAAGAAGTTCGACGACTAGTCACCTATGTGCCTTATGTGTGTTCATGTGCTTATGTGTGAGTAATGATTTGAAGAAGTCCTTATATGTTTTATAATAGTGTTTATAGTCATCATGTTGAGTTTGTTAAGGTTTTGAGGTCAAACGTCCAAGAACGTCCGGTGACGTTCGAAAGATAGTCGTTTGACGTCCTTTTGATTTTGGATGTGTTTTAGCATGTTGTATGGCTTGTTTTGATGTTGAACTTGTTTGGATATGTTCCTAATACTTATATTTACGTGTTTGAAGGTTTAATATTCTGGTATGGCTCCACCTAGGACCCAAAGGGGGCCCTAAAAAGAGGACCAGCTTGGAGCTCAACACATACAGGCAGTGGCAATCGACTGCCCAAAAGACGGCTAGTCGACCAGACGACGGACCATCGATGGGTGATGTCTATGGATCCATGTAGCCTTCAGGTGTAGGAGTTGAAGAATCAACCAACGAACCCCATCGATGGGGCCTGGTCTCACCCACAAACCGCCGATGCTTGGGCGTCGATGGTGATGCAATCTGCCAGCTTTTCTGTCAAGACTTTGGTTTTTTTTAGGAAATTCGCCCAAATTCTTATAAAATAGGAGGATGGTTAGTTTAGGTTTTTAAGGGTATTTTAAGAGTATATAAGTCATGAAACTCTCATTTAAACTTTGTCACCTAAATCAAAACCCCTTCCCACCCAAAATTTCTTCAAGAACCTCCATGTGATCTCAACGTGAAGATAGAGCATGAAGATGGATCTTCGATGGAGTTTCTTTTCCAATTATTATTAGATTCTTCTAATAAGGTATGGTAGTTCTTTATATAAGGCTTGCTATCACCTTAGAGTCAATTTCAAAGATGATTTTCAAAGATGAAAAAAGATGAAAAAGTCCAATTTTTAATCTAAGTCTTGGGTTCTTGCATGAAACATTTTCAAACATTATGTCACATATGGGTTTACTCCCTAGACGTAACCGGCGTCGTTATCCTTTTTAAGGATTAAGACTAGCCTCTCAGTTTCATGTCATTACATTCATCGGTTGAAAAATGCGGAAAAATTTAAAACTTTTATTTTCTCTACTTGGAGGTTTACATAGACCTCTATATACACATAATATATATTCATATCAAATATACATAGACCCTTCATATAGGATGTTTACATAGCCTTCTACTTTTATCGAACATATATATATAAAACTAAAGAAATAGTCTCAACGATTGTTTCGTCTCATTCCATCTAAACGGATGTCACAATATGGCTCATACGACCATGTATAGGTCATATGAAAGTACAATATTCAAATAACAAGGAAAAAATGATAGAGTCAATAAGCTCATAACAAAATCTAAAGCTAGAAGATGGCATTGCCCTGGAAAGTTGAGGACCTACCCTACTTGGATGAGAGGAAGAATCCAAGCATTCAACAATATTTCCTTCATAACTCTTCAACAACCGGAACCTAAAATATTTGGGACAAGGGAAGAAAATGGGGTTAGTATTCCACATTTACTAAATATGAGATCCTATGCACATACACAAGAAAAACATGTTAAAAGGGACTTTTTATTAAAACATGTCTTTCTACACCTTTTAGGGGCTTAATGCAAAGTCAAGTACATCATATTAATCAACCACACATGCTTGCTATTTCAACAAGTAACATGTATCCCAACACACTTAGAATCATGATTTACTACAACCCTAACATCAAGGAATAATATCACAAGAATGAATAAGAGTTAAATATAATAAAATAAGCAAGACAACTGCTCAAAAGTCCTTATCGAGTCAACAAGTGCAATGACCAAGAAAATCCCCATAACCTTACTCAATCAAGTATCCTCAACAAGAAAACATGACCAATGTCCAACTTTACATATCATGGCATTTAGGCTTGCATTTCATCATATATTATCATTATAATCCAAGGCATATTCATAAACGAACTTAATAAACATATAGTATCAACAATATGACATGGTTATCATATATATACATCATATATTATCTTAAGATAATCATATAAGAACCTCCTCCTAAGAATCCCCTCAAGACTAACTAGTGAAATGTGTAGGTAGAGTCCCATACCCCTACCTAGACTAAGCTAGACCCCTTAGGTTATCCAAGTTAGAGTTCAAATCCTTTAATTCATTTTAACTTTTGGGAAAATCTTGCCCTAACCGACATAGACAACATGACCTAGTGTGGAATTCGGTGTAATAAAACCCTACACCGAAAGAAGGCGGACTACTTGCCAAGGTAGTACCAAAACAGAAAAACATAGCAGCTACGTTGATCCACTAGCTAGTATTCCTATGGGGGCAGCATAGTTCAAGAACTAGGAGATTTAGTTGGGACCCTCTTTATGCGCCATGTATTATAATCTTCAATCTCAAGAGTGATGTAGTGCTCCTACCTTCCCTATGTGGGAAGGGCACTTCTCTATCTAGTTCGCTCGGTGCTAAGCTAGATTCCAATTTTGAAATCTCTTTCAGCCTTAGATTATCAATCATAACTTGATTTAGGCCATAGGGTCTACCCCTTGTATAATCATCATCATCAATAGCTCAATCAGAATTGTATGAGCATTAGTCCTTTCATTACAATTCATATAAGTGAGGCTAACACTTTAGCATTTCATAAGATATTAAGGCACATTGATAGTTTTCACCATCCTTATAGCACATACATCTTAATATACCTCACAACATAGTCAAGACATTTCAATTCAACATCATACCACCCTATAATCCTAATATAAGGCATACTCCAATGTAATATCATGGTTTAACAACAATTAATCACAATAGGAAGTAAAGATAGAGATTCCAAGACTTACCAAGTCTTTCTCATAGCTTATCATCAAGGTCTTACCATCAACCCATAACTCATCCCAACTTGGGGAGTAACATCATAGCACAATGATAACCAATAGAATAACAAGGAAATTGCATCTCTATAACACAATTCATCTTCAAATCACAACTTGAGACAAGATACATAGGCAAATTTCACACTATAATTCTTAACCTAAATCACATATCAAGAACTAGCATGATAGGACTATAATTCATCTTTATTAAACCATAATAGCACCATAGGATAATAATCTAATCAACAACCAACTTAACTGAATGATCACAATACAATATAAATCAAGATCACTACCTAGGGTTAGGGATAGCGGATCATATTCTTCAATAAGACCAAACCATCAAAAATTATCATAAACAAGTTGAATTAAATGTAAATCTACTCAATATAACCCTAATAATTCTTTAGCAACTCAATCCATGACTTCAATTTCGTAATTGAATGAAACCCATAAGAAAACTCAACTTGTTGAAATCTATTTTGGAGGAACCCTTTGAGGAAAGGATCTAAAAGGTGAATCGAACCCATACCTTAATGTTTCTCAACAATTTTATGAATAATCCACCCTTTTTCGAGCCCCCAAACCCTAGTTCTTGCTAGCCTTCAATGGTGAGTTCATGTAGTGAGAGAAATAAGAATGAAGGAAGAGAGTTTATTTTGAGAGTTGCCTTTAGGTTAATGAGTGTTAAGGGTATTTATAGAGGGGATTAACTAACTTAACTAGTTTCCCTTTAATCACTAACCAACCCCTAAACCACTTAATTAATTAAATGAAATCATTTAAAAATCATCAGTAAAATTCAACCCTCACCGACGAGACCCCGATCGATCGTCCGTCGGACTCACCGACGGACGACCCCCACTCCATCCTATTTTCAGTCGTCTATGTCACAGACTTTGCAGGCGAGGGCTTCTTCAAACTTTTCTAAGTATGGGGTGACGGTGGGCTCGATGCCATGTCGAGCCAATGACGCCTCGTTAACCCCTTTTGTTACGTGTAACAATAGCTAGGTAAATAAGGTCCTTCACGAATCTTTCTAAGCGTGGGACGACGGTGGCCTTGACGCCCCGTCGAGACACTTACAGACCGTCGTCTATCCCGTCGATGTACACTGCCAGGCAGTGCTGCATCAAACTGCAGGGGTCCTCCTCAAGGGCCCTTGGTTGGTCCTCGAGGAGTCATACCCATATGTTTGAATCATGAAACTACTCAAACACCCATTAGATACCTTTCAACCCATTTTTGTACATTTCCGACTCCAAAAAGTTAACTTAGAGGCTAAGGCACACTAACATCTCTTTGAACCAACTTCCCTGACGTCTTTGGACGTTTTGGTTCTTAAACCTTCTAAATGACCTATATTCATCAAGAATGGACTTAGAAACAGCTATCAGGCTTTATGACACCTATGTTAGGTTTTACCATCAGTCTTGGATTTTCAAGGTGTTACATCATCCCCACCCCCCGGTTAGGAACATTCTACCCCAAATGAAACTAAAATTCTTTTGAAGGAATAGACCCAAGACTATAGACCAACCAATCACCAATATACATTATACATAAATCATGTCACTTCAACAAGACAAATATCAAAACTCATATTACCACACCTATGGCGCAAAACACTTCATCATGAGGCATTTCCTTCTCACGATACTTATGAGCTCAACATACATCACATGAGTCAATTAGCACAAAGTTCAACTTAACAACATGCTACCTATCATTTCATGAAGACTCACCATATCAAAATTCACAACATAACTCAAAGCAAGCAAAAAGCAAAAATTTCATGGTTTTTAATAGCAATACTACAGTGACTTCACTGTAAAACTTACTGCGAATTTTTTTTTTATTTAAAAAATGCCATTTTTGAAACACTTCACCCAAAAATCAAAAGACACAAATATTTGTCATAATCATATAATTAAAAAGAATGACTAACCTTAATTCTCAAAAAGATGAGGATAACGAGATTTCATGTCGGCCTCGGCCTCCCATTTAGCACCCTCAACTAATTGATTTTTCCCTAGAACTTTTACGGATACCACCACTTTATTCCTCTACTTCTTTACTTGTCTATATATAAAGAATTTGAACCGTGACTTCCTCAAAAGAGAGGTTATCCTTGACACCAAGACCCTCAATAGGAAGAATGGACTCGAGGTCACATATACACTTTTTAAACATACAAACATGCAAAACCGGATGAATCAAATCCAATTCAGTAGGAAGTTTCAATTCATAGGCAACCTTACCAACCCTTACAAAGATTTCATAGAGACCCACATAACGAGGACTCAATTTCCCTTTCTTGCCAAACCTAACCACCCCTTTCATTGGTGAAATTTTTAATACACCTTATAACCTTCTTCAAACTCCAAATCCCTTCTCCTATTATCGGCATAATACTTTTGCCGACTATAGGCCGTTTTCAACTGATTCCTTAAGATATGAACCTTTTACAAAGTCTTATAAATCAAATCAGGACCAAGAAGTGATGGCTCACCCACTTCAAACCATCCAATAGGAGACCTACACCTCTTACCATACAAGGCTTCATAGGGAGCCATTGAAATTGATGATTCAAAACTGTTGTTGTAGGCAAACTCCACTAAATGTAAATGCCTATCCCAACTCAATTTAAAATCAATAATGCAATCTCTAAGCATATCTTCAAGAATTTGTATCGTACGCTTCGCTTGACAGTCCTTTTAGGGATGAAAATTGGTTCTCAACACCACCGTAGTACCTAACCCTTTTTGGAATGACCTCCAAAATCTAGACGTGAATTGTCCTCCCCGATCCGATATGATGGATAACGGAATGCCATGGCAGTACACAATCTCATCTAGGAATATTCTTGCATAATCTTCCATCGAATATGAAGACTTGACGGGGATAAAGTGAGCGGATTTAGTCAATCGATCCACAACTACCCATATGGAATCATAGGACTTTTAGATCCAGGGTAAACCTACTACAAAGTACATATTGATGTCTTCCCACTTCCAAGTAGGAATTCGGATCTCTTGTAGTAAGCTACTCGGCTTTAGGTGTTCGACCTTTAATTGTTGGCAATTCTGACACTTAGCGACAAATTCTGCTATGTCCCTTTTTAGACCTTCCCACCAATATATTTCCTTATGTCATGGTACATTTTTGTCGACCCAGATGAATTGAGTAGCGGGACCCATATGCTTCTTCTAAGATGTGAACCCTCAAACCATCTACATCAGGAACACACAATATCCCTTGGTACTTTAACACACCATCCCCCCAGGGAATATGATTCATTCAACTTGCCAAGAACTGATTCTTTCAACTCCATCAAGGCTGAGTCAAGGTGTTGTTTGGACTTCACCTCATCCACTAAAGATGACTCGGAGTTATGATGAACTACGGCACCCCCGTCCGGACACTCTCCAACCTAGCCAACCTATGCACTTCCCTTGATAGTTCCTTTTTGGCTTCATCAAGATGGGATACACTACCCATAGTCATCCGCAACTATATTAGCCTTGACGGGTTGATAAAGGACACTCATATGATAATCTTTCAACAACTCAAGCCACCTTATTTGTCGGAGATTTAACTCCTTTTGGTAAACACATATTGGAGACTCTTATGATCGGTATAAACATCTACATGAACCCCATACAAATAATGCCTCCAAATTTTCAAAGCAAACACCACGGCCGCCAATTCAAGGTCGTGAATGGGGTAATTCCTCTCATGTACCTTTAGTTTCCTTGAGGCATAAGCTATCACTTTCCCATTTTGCATAAGCACACACCCCAAACCCACTCAGGATGCTTCGCAATACACCACAAATCCCTTTGTACCCTCAGGTAAGGTCAACATCGGAGTGGAATTAAGCTTATCTTTCAACAATTGGAAGCTCTTCTCACATGCCTCCGACCAGTCAAACTTTTTAATCTTTTGGGTCAAAGTAGTCAAAGGAGACGCAATGGATGCAAAACTATCCCCGAACCTCCGATAGTAACTCGCTAAAACTAAGAAACTCCTGATGTTAGTTGGAGTCAATGGTCTAGGCCACTTTTTCACCGCTAGAAATGATATGCCAAAGATGAATATGCCTTAAAGATCTCCCAAGTTCCTTGGGTCTACTTCAACTCCCTCACTTGAAATGATATGCCAAAGATAAGTAACCGATCTTAACAAAACTCGCACATACTATATTTCGCATACAATTGATGTTCTTTAAGGGTTTGCAACACTACCCTCAAATGGCCCATATGATCATCCTCATTCTTTGAGTATACCAAGATATCGTCAATGAATACAATGACAAACGAATCTAGCTAATTTGCGAAATACTCTATTCATTAGGTCCATAAATGCCGCTGGAGCAATAGTGAGACCGAAAGATATGATCTACAACTCGTAATGCCCATACCTAGTCCGAAAGGCTATCTTCTGTACATCCTCCCCTCTCACCCTGAGTTGATGATACCCTGACCTCAAGTCTATCTTTGAAAAGTAACTCGCCCCTTGGAGTTGGACAAATAAGTCATCAATCCGAGGGAGATGGTACTTATTCTTAATGGTGACCGTGTTGAGTTGGAGGTAGTAAATACACATTCTCAAAGACCCATCCATCTTTTTGACAGATAACACAGGAGAACCCCATGGAGATATACTAGGCCTTATAAATCCTTTATAAAGAAAATCCTTGAGTTGAGACTTCAACACTTTCAATTTGGCCAGATCCATCCGACATGGAGGGATTGAAATGGGATTTGTTTTCGGTAGCAAATCGAGACCATAATAAATTTCCCGTTCGGGAGAAAATTAAATACCGAGAAGGTCATTAGGAAAAACCTCCAGAAATTCATTCGCTACGGAGACCGACTCAATAGGAGGAATTTCTGAATCCAAATCTTGGATTCTTACAATGTGATAGAGACAACCATTTGAGATCATTTTACATGCTTTAGACAAGATATGATGCGACCTCTAGGAAGAGAATTTCCCCCATTCCACTACACAACGGGTTCATCTGGGAAGTTAAACCTCACCACTCTTGTCTTATAATCAATAGCTGCAAAACATGCATGCAACCAATCATACCCAATGTAATATCAAAATCAAGCATATGGAGTTCTACTAGATCAACATAAGAAACTGTATTGGGCAATGAAATAGGACAACTTCGATAGACTCTTCTAATAAAAACCGACTATCCCACCGGAGTAGACACTAGAAAAGGCTCATCCAAAATATCGGCTAGAATATCAAACTTGTTATCTACTAGTGGTGTAACAAAGGACAAAGTATCACCCGGATCAAGTAAAGCATACACATTAAGAGTAAAGATTTTTAACATACCAGTCACCACATCGAGAGAGGTGTCTTGCTCACCCCTAGAGCGGAGAGCATGGAAGAGGTTCTTCTTTGGAGCATCAATAGAACCACTTGCTTGAGCTTGACCACTACCCTTGTCATGACTCTTCAAGTTTGGACAATCTCTCATTTTGTGACTACTCTTGCCACAACTAAAGCAATTATCCGACCCCTTAAGGCACTCACCATAGTGATTTTTACCATTCTTTCCATAAGTTGGCTTCTCCTTTGGTGAATTAGAACCTTTTCCCTTCTAAAATATAGGGTTAGACACCCTATCACCACTAGATCTTTGGAATTTGGTAGGGACTTGATTTGAACCCCGCTTCTTAAATTTAGGCTTATCTTGTATCTCAAGCCTATTATTTGAGGACCCTCTATCAAATGACCTGACCCTCTTAGCATCTCTCCTTTTTCTCTTAGCTCTTGCCTCGTCAACCCTTCTTGCATAGACCATAAGAAGGGAAATGTTCATATTGTCATGTAGCATGGCCGATTGTCACTCTTCTTGTAAGTCCTCCGACACCCCCGTCACAAAATGAATCATTTGGTCTCTAGGATCGAAGACTAAAGAAGGAGCATATATGGACAACATAACGAATTCCAAAGAGTACTCATGAACACTCTTCCCTCCTTGGTGAAGATTGACGAACTCCGTCACTTTCTCCTCCCTCATCTCTCTAGGGAAGAACCGATCTACAAAAGCCGCCTTAAAGATCTCCCAAGTTACCAGACCACCCCTCAATGGCCTATTGTGCCTTCATTGCACATACCAAGTTTGAGACACATCCTTCAGTTGATATGAGGCCAACTCGGCCCTCTCACTTGAAGTCACCCCCATAGCATATAGCACTTTGTAGACCTCATCAAGAAATTCTTGGAGGTCTTCATCAACCTTAGACCCATATAAAGTAGGAGGGTATATCCGAGTGAAGTCCCTTAGACGGGAAGCCATAGTAGTGAGTTGTTGATGAGGACAAGGAGCAACATTTCGATTGGCTTGAGCCATCATAGCTTGGGCTTGAACCATTATGGGCTTGTGCTTGGGTAGTCATAGCTTGGGCCATTTAAGGAAGAATAGCCCTCATCTTCGCCTCCGCCATAAGTGGAGGGTTAGCCAGGGCTTGATCGACATTAGCATTTTCCTCAAGTGGAGTAAGTTGCTCATCATGGGGAGGAGCTCCCGCATTAGAAACTTCCTCCTCAAGTCTTTGAGAAGCATTCCTTCGAGTGTTCATGCTTCCTATAAGTAGAAAAATATGAATAGATGCAAAAGTACACCATAAGTATACTCTATTGGCACGATATAAGATTTCCAAGAAAGAGAGTTATTCCGAAGCATCATATAGGTTCCTACTCATAAGTGTGGCGCGCTTCACAATTATGAATACAAACCTACAAAGACGTGGTAGAGAGAGAGATATAACTCAAAGGTATTCAACCTCATGCTTTTATACCAAGTTTGTCACATTCGGGTTTACCCCCTAGACGTAACCGGTGTCTTTATCCTTTCTATGGATTAACAGTAGACTATTAGTTTCATGTCATTACATTCATAGGTTGAAAAATGCGGAAAAATTTAAAAATTTTATTTTTTCTACTCAGAGGTTTATATAGACCTCTACATACAAATAATATATATTCATACTGAGTATACATAGACCCTTTGTATAGGAAAGTTTCATAGCCTTCTACTTATATTGCACATATATATATAAAAATATAGAAATAGTCTCAACAATTGTCTTATCTCATTCAATATAAACGTATGTCACAATATGATAATAGCCCTTACATAAATTCAACAAGACCATGTATAGGTCATACGAAAGTACAATATCCAAATAACAAGGAAAAAAATTATACAGTCAATATACTCATAACAAAATCCAAATCTAGAAGATGGCATTGCCCTCGAAAGTTGAAGACCTACCCTACTTGGATGAAAGAAAGAATCCAAGCCTTCAACAATATTGCATTCCAAACTCTTCAACGAGCGGCACCTAAAATATTTGGGACAAGGGAAGAAAATGGGGTTAGTACTGCACATGTACTAAGTATGAGATCTTATGCAAATACACAAGAAAAACATGCTAAAAGGGACTTTTTCTTAAAACAATCTATTCTACCCCTTTTAGGGGCTTAATGCAAAGTCAAGTCAGTCATATTAATCAACAAAACATGCTTACTATCTCAACAAGTAACACTTATCCCAACACACTTAGAATCATGATTTACTACAACCCTAACATCAAGGAATAATATCACAAGAATGAATAAGAGTTAAACATATCATAACAAGCAAGACAACTACTCACAAGTCCATATCATGTCAACAAGTGTAATGACCAAGAAAAGCCCCATAACCTTACTCAATCAAGTATCCTCAACACGAAAACATGGCCAATGTCCGAATTTACATATCATGTCATTTAGGCTTGCATTTCATCTTATATTATCATTATAATCAAAGACATATTCATAAACGAACTTAATCAACATATAGTATCAACAATATGACATGGTCACCATCTATATACATCATATATTATCTTAACATAATCATATAAGAACCTCCTCCTAAGAATCCCCTCAATACTAACTAGTCCAATGTCTAGGTAGAGTCCTATACCCCTACCTAGACTAAGCTAGACCCTCTTAGGTTATCCAAGTTAGAGTTCAAGTCCTTTAATTCGTTTTACCTTTATTGAACATCTTGCCCTAACCGACATAGACCACATGAGCTAGTGCGGAATCCGGTGTCATAAAACCCTACACCAAAAGAAGGCGGACTACTTGCCAAGCTAGTACCAAAATATAAAAACATAGCAACTACGTGGATCCACTAGGTAGAATTCCTATGGGGGCAACATAGTTCAAAAACTAGGAGATTTAGTTGGTACCCTCTGTATACACCATGCATTATAGTCTCCAAACTCAATAATGATGTAGTGCTCCTACCTTCCTTATGTGGGAAGGGGCACTTCTCTATCTAGTTCACTCCGTGTTAAGCTAGAGTCCCTTCTTGAAATGTCTTTAAGTCTTTAATTATCAATAATAAATTAATTTTGGCCATAGGGTCTACCCCTTGTATAATCATCATCATCAGTAGCTCAATAAGAATTGTATGAGTATAATTCCTTTCATCACAATTCATATAAGTGAGGTTAACACTTTAGCATTTCTTAACATATTAAGGTGTATTGATAGTTTTCACCATCCTTAAAGCACATACACCTTAATCTACCTCAAAACACAGTCAGGACATTTCAATTCAACATCATACCACCCTATAATCCTAATTTATGGCATATTCCAATGTAATATCATGGTTTAACAACAATTAATAACATTTGGAAGTAAAGATAGAGATCCTAAGGCTTACCAAGTCTTTCTCATAGCTTATTATCAAGGTCTTACCATCAATCAACAACTCAACCCAACTTGGGGAGTAACATCATAGCACAATGATAACCAATAGAATAACAAGGCCAATTGTATCTTTATAACACAATTCATCTTTAGATCACAACTTGAGACAAGATACATAGGCAAATTTCACATTATAATTCTTAACCTAAATAACTTCTCAAGAACTAGAATGATTGGAATATAATTCATCTTTATTTAACCATAATATCTTCATAGTATAGTAATCTAATCACCAACAAACTCCATTGAATGATCACAATACAATATAGATCAAGATCACTACCTAGGGTTAGGGATAGAGGATCATATTCTTCAATTAGACCATACCATCAAAAATTATCATAAACAAGTTCAATTACATGTAAATCTACTCAATATAACCCTAACAATTCAGAACAACTCAATCCATGACTTCAATTTCGTAATTGAATGAAACACATAAGAAAACTCAACTTTTTGAAATCTTTTTTAAAAGGAACCCTTTGAGGAAAGAACCTCAAAGGTGAATAGAACCCAACCTTAATGTTTTCCAACAATTTGATGAAGAATCCACCCTTTTTCCATCCTTCAAACCCTAGTTCTTGCTAGCATTCAATGGGTACTTCATTTTGAGAGAGAAATAAGAGAGACGAAAGAGAATTTATTTTTAGAGTTGTCTTTACGTTAATAAGGGTTAAGTGTATTTATTGAGGGGCTTAATTAAATTAATTAGTTTCGTTTTAATACAAAATAACCCCTAAAAAACTTAATTAAGTAAAATAAATCATTTAAAATTCATTAGTGAAATTCGACCCTCACCGATGAGACCCCGATCGACGGTCCGTCGGTGAGTCGACAGACGACCCCCCCGCGTCATGCAGTCCATTGCCTCTATCAGAGACTTTGCACGCGAGGGATTCCTCCAATTTTTCTAAGGATGGGGTGACGATGGCCTCGACGCCCCGTCGAGCCAATGACGCCTCGTCAACCCCTTCCATCGCGTGTAACAGTAACTAGGTAAACAAGGGCCTTCATGAATATTTCTAATTGTGGGACGAAAGTGGCCTCGACACCCCGTCAATCCACTTATGGACCGTCGTCTGTCCCGTTGATGCACACTGCCAGGCAGTGCTGCATCAAATAGAAGATGTCCTCCTCAAGGGCCCTTGGTTAGTCCTTGGGGAGTCATACCCAGACGTTTCAATCATGAAACAACTCAAAAACCCATTAGCTATATTTCCACCCATTTTCGTACATTTTCGACTCCTAAGAGTTAGTAAAAAGGCTAAGGCACACTAACATCTCTTTGAACCAATTTCTCGGACGTCTTTGGATGTTTTGGTTCGTAAACCTTCTTAATGACCTATATTCATTAAAAATGGACTAACAAATAGTGTTAAGACTTTCTGACACCTATGTAAGGATTTACCGTGAGTCTTGGATTTTCAAGGTGTTACACAATAATATAGTTATTGATGTTTTACAATGAAATTCTCCACGAAACCTTGAGCTTCTCAAATCTTTCAGTTTGACTAAAATATGGGTTATGTGATCATGTTTTGATATTAATAAATTCATGTGTAGATTCTTACGGGCTCTTGATTTATGTATAGGTCAATGATTGTATGGTTTATAGGTTTTTTCAATTTGATTAATTGAGTATTGTATATTCTTAGATCCATTGAATATTAAGCTTATTGAATTGATATTGACTTAATGATTATGAGTTCTTGTGTAGTTTTCTATGGTCTATTGAATGATGTAAGAATTGTATTCAACTTATGTCTAATTAGTCTTAGATTGATAAATCTATATTGAATTGACCTAGATTCATTGAATATTATGGTTTATGTATTAAATTGATGTCCATGGTCATGGGTAAGGGCCTTTTGGTATTGAATTGGATGATTTAGCTTTGTATTGAAGTGGTGAGATTGAATGGGTGGTATGTTTCCCTAACTCTCTTAAAATTATGTATAGCTTTTGTATTACATGATGATTGTTATGGTCCACTTGTGGTGGCTGTGCTATGTGAATTGATGTGGCCTTGTCGGTATTAATTTATGTATTATGATGATCATGACCTTGTCGGCACTACTTGAAGTACTATGATGATTTGTGTAGTTGCGTTATTTAAAGGATGAGCATATCTATCTACATGTGAAGTAATGTAAATGTATGTGTTCTTTCTATGTATATTAGGAGATCATGTTAGACTATGACTATGTACTTATGTGTTAAGTCTTAGAGTTAAGGTATGATTGTTCCTACATGACTATATGAGTCTATGATAGATATATTGATGATGTTATAATAAGGCATAGTATGACGTAAAGATGATAAGGGTCATTCCTAAGTAATTCAAAGAATGATATGCTATATGAAAGAAATTAAAGAATGTTGTGTCTTGTTTTAGTAGACCTGTGTCCCTTACTTGTTACACATATGAATTATATGTGAATATGAGATAATTTCACTAGGTAGGATTAGTGCACCCTTGTCATGTATGAATGAATGATATGTGAGACCTTAAATGATGATAAAAAGGTCTTGTACGTGGAACCTTAAACCTAGTGGTAATGTTATGAATGTTGAAGTCCAGAGTCGTAATGGTATCATTCATGTAAAGGATAATGGACTTATGGTTGATTAGATGGAATGACATCATATCCTCCTTACGAAAGTTATGATGAGCTATCTAATTCGCCATTAAAAGGTATCCTAGTGGACCTCTTTGGTAGGGTGAACGTGATTGGGTTTTAAACTAGATATGGAACCTCTTCATGTAATCCTTTAATGTCAATTACTCTATAAGAACAAAGGCTAGCACCGAGTGAGTGTGTTATGAGAAGTAGCTCGACTTGAGAAGGAGACTAGAGTACAATGTAGCTCTACTTGAGAATGAGACTAGAGTTCATAAAAACTCTTCATATTCCTTAACCATGTGCCTAAATGGGATGTGTCCTAGTTCTACCCTTGGCAAGTAGAACAACCTCATCAGAGTAGGCTAGAACTCCGGATTCCATGTCTAGCTATCATGGTCTGTGTCGGTTATTGCCTATTCTGATCACGTGGGGTGCCTACTAGCATTAAAGAAGTTCTATGCAGTTTAGGTGGTGGCATGGGACGCTATCTACACATTGCACAATAGGCATTGAAGGTGTTAGTTAGAGTCCCTAGGTCTTCTCCACGACCATTACTTGAATGTCCTTATGTGATGAATGAGTCTTATATGAAATAATTAATGTAATGACTTAAGTTAAGAAAACATGTTAAATGAATGAGTACTTATGTATAGTAGTTAAGGGTTTTCTAGTTAAGGTGTGAAAGGGGCATAGGAATGCTCACTTTGTATCTTTCATAGATAAGTTTTAAGAATGACTCTAGTTAGGGAATATGCTTGATTATGAAAAAATGATTTAAGAATTATTTAGGTAATTTTGAAGAGGTCAATCATGAATTTATCTTCTTGATTTACTTAAGTTTGTCTTTTGATAGCCTTTTGAAGGAGAATGTCATTTTATCTATGTGTTGATGTATTAAGTGAGATTGATTCTATCTTATGTAGTCTACAAAATATCTTAAGTTTGTAAGGGATTGTATGGGATGTCGCTTCACAACTCACTCATGTGAGACTTAGAATCACCTTTGCTAGGAGGATCTCATGTTTATGTGCTTTGTGTGTATCGCATTATAAGTTGTCTTAAGAATCATTTAGGTGTGCCTTGAGAGGGTGTATGGGTGGTCTCACTTAAGTGAGTTTTAGGATAGCTTTTAGTGCGGGAACTGCATGCTAGAAAGTGTCTAAGTTGAAGTGAATGGACTTAAGTGTACAGTAAAGAAACTTCAGTGCAACAATAATATAACTCACAGTAATGTTTTCCTAAAAATATCAATAATTGCATAAATTATTTCTTATGTGTTCCTACGGTGTTAAATATTTTTATTATGCTTATAGTATGATGTTTTATTCAAAATTCATGAAAAGCATATTATTTACTAAATGTCCCTTTTTCATTGTTTTTGCATGGCTTTCATACTTAGTGCATGCAATGTGCTAACCCCTTCTTTTCCCTTTTGACTAAAGTGTAGGGAATTGGAAGTCTCTATATGTCATGGAGGATGGATAGGTTTCTAAGAGTTGAAGATGGAGTATTAGTAAGTCCTCATCGATTAGAGGACAATATACACACGTTCCTTTATATCTTAGTGTTTATTTTATGTCTTGTATGGGCTTAGTACCAAGTGTTGTATATTCCAAAGTTAATATGGTTCAACAAGATATTTTAAAGGTTTAATGATTTAAATAAAAGTCTTCCACTTGTGTATTGATCATGGAAGGAGTTCTTCGTGTGTGAAGAAAGTTTTAAATTCTAACTTATTTTAGAATTTTTATCATGCAATGAATGATAAAACTGGCTTTTATGAGACTTCTTGAAGTCTCATTTGCTGTGTGGCGACACAAGGATGCTCTAACTTCTAGGGTGATCATGCGGGTCGTTATAAACTTGGTATCATAGCATAAGATTTTGTAGTGTCTTAGTTGTCTTATGAACCACATCTAGTACAGTCTTGTTCATAATGTGAAGTGCGCCACATTATGAATAGAAGGCTAGTAGGGTGGTAGGAAAACTTTCACTTCTTCATTCATCTAATCGTGCCTAAGAGCTTATGGTGACTTTCACTTGTTTCCCGTATGTGTTGGTCCCTTGAGGGTTACTTTATGAAGATTGAGTTTAGGGAGAGAAAAGGTGAGATGTGATTTCTTAGATGAGGGGTGAAAGATGGTGTTGATGATCTTAGGTTTGTTTAAGTTACATTTTGAAGGGTAGTGTTGTTGGAAAAGAATGGTAAGGTATATTGTTAGAAATGTGAAGGAGTGGTTGTTGAGATTGTTTGAAGTGGGTTATGACCCAACCATAGAAAAGAAGGTGATGATATTTGTAAGAGTAAAAGTGAGTTTCTCAATATAAGGAGGATGTAGTCGTTAGATGGTTAGACCTTTGAGGATGTTTAGTTTTCATGAGATAGACTTGGATGAGAAAGTATTAGTATGTTTTAAAATGACTTAAGGGAGTTCATTGTGGTGGATTGTATGTTGACCTTAGAATGGGTTTCTCCTAAGTGAGGGAGTATGATGAAGAGTACGGTTGTTGGGAGTGAGGTACCCTTAACCTTTCTTTATGTGTTTCTTCAAGCCTGAAACAAAGAGTTCTTAGTAACTTGGTTTATGTAGGAGTATTTTCTGAAAAATGAGTTCCAAACATTCTCCTTATAATATGTATGTTTTGGTTGAAGTTTTGTTAATTGAGAAAATGAGTTTCATGCATGGTATCTTCCTCATGGTTGATGTCCATCTAGTGTAGGTTGCTGATTTTTTCATGAACATGAATAGTGAGCATGTCTAAATTGTTATATGAGATTTTGTCGATCAAGAGTTTATAAGGAATTTCTCAAGTGTAGCATTGTTAGATTGTGAAGCATGTTCACTGTAAAGTTGCCAGGGATATCTGTTTTCACTGTAAGGTTTTTCAAAAAATGACTAGTACATTCTCTGGTGGAAAATTGTTGTAGTATGGTTAGAAATGATGTATATGAGCGTGATATTAAATATAAAATGAGTTTCTGTTATTTGGAATGAAGGATGTGAGTCTTATGGTATAATGATATATAGAGTTTATTCTAATTTCTTATTGTGTTGTGATTCTCTTAATTATGTGAAATTGTTGTGTGTTGTATGACATTTTCATGATCTGTTTAGTTGAGTCTCTATTCTTGGAAGTTATTGAAGAGTGACAAGTGTCATTCCAGGATAAATGTTGTCCAAGTGGGGGAGAATATAACGCATCCAAAAATGAATTAGGTGAAACTAGGGCCTAATGTGTGTGACATGAAGTATTGAATTCCTAAGATGGTTTAAAATGATGTTTGAGGCAGTGTCTCAAGATTTGAGTTAAGTTACAAGTCAAATGTCAAGGGACGACCAAGAATTTTGATAACTAGTAACCTTTGTGCCTTATGTGTTTTCATGTTCTTAAGTGTGAGTAATGAGTTGAATAGGTACTTATTTGGTTTATAATAGTTTTTAGAGTCATAATGTTGAGTTTGGTAATTTTTGAAGGTCAAACGTCCAAGAACATCCGGTGACGTTCGAAAGATAGCCATTTGACGTCCTTTTGAGTTTGGATGTGTTAGAGCATGTTGCGTGGCTTTTTTGATGTTGAAATTGTTTGGAGATGTTCCTAATACCTAGATATTGTCCAAAGGTTTAACGTTCATGTACGACTCCACATAGGACCCACAAGGGGCCCTAAAAGGAGAACCCTAGCTTGGAGCTCAACACTGCCAGGCAGTAGCAATCGACGCCCCAAACGACGGCCAGTCGACCAGACGAAGGCCCGTCAATGGGTGGCGTCGATGGAGCCACGTAGCCTTCAGGTGTAGGAGCTGTAGAAGCAACCAACAAACCCCATCAACGGGGCTTGGTCTCACCCACAGACCGTTGATGCTTGGGCGTCGATGGTGTTGTAGTGTGCCAGCTTTTCTGTTTAGACTTGGGGTTTTTTGGGTAATTAACCCCAAGGCTTATAAAATAGGAACATAGTTATTTTAGGTGTTTAAGGGTATTTTAAGAGTCTATAAGTCATGAAACTCTCATTTAAACCATAGCACCCATTCCCACCCAAAGTTTCTTCAAAAGCCTCCACGTGAGCTCAAGGTGAAGATAGAGCTTGAAGATGGATCTTCAATGGAGTTTATTCTTAAATTATCATTGGATTCTTCTAATAAGGTATGGGAGTTCTTCATATAAATCTTGGTATCACTTTAGAGTCAATTTCAAAGATTATTTTCAAAGATTTTAAAAAGATGAAAAAGTCCAATTTCTACTCTACGTCTTGGGTTCTTGCATGAAACGTTTTCAAATATTAAGATATGATATTATTGATGTATAAATTATGTTTTCCAATGAAATTCTCCATGAACCCTTGATCTTCTCAAATCTCTCAATTGGACTAAAATATGGGTTATGTGATCATTCTTTGATATTAATGAATTCATGTGTAGATTATTATGGGCTCTTGATTTATGTATAGATTATGATTGTATGGTTTATAGGCTGTTTCAATTTGATCAGTTGAGTATTGTATATTCTTAGATCCATTGAATATTAAGCTTATTGAATTGATATTGACTTAATGCTTATGAATTCTAGTGTAGTTTTCTATGGGCTATTGAATGATGTAAGAATTGCATTCAAGTGATGTCTAATTGGTCATACATTGATAATCTATCTTGAATTTACCTAGATTCATTGAGTATTATAGTTTATGTATTGAATTGATGTTTATGGCCATGGGTAAGGGCCTTTTTGTATTGAATTGGATGATTTAGCTTTGGATTGAAGTGGTGAGATTTAATGGGTTCTATGCTACCCTAACTCTCTTAATAATATGTACAACTTTTATATTATAATGATGAATTGTATGGTCCACTTATGGTGGCAGTGCTATGTGAATTAATGTGGCCTTTTGGGTGTTAATTTATGTATTATGACGATCATGGATTTGTCGGCACTACTTGAAGTACTATGATGATTTTTGGAGTTGAGTTATGCGAAGTATGAGCATATCTATCTACATGTGAAGTAATGTAAAAGTATGTGTTCTTTCTATGTATCTTAGGAGATCATGTTAGACTATGACTATGTGCTTATGTGAGTAGTCTTAGAGTTGATGCATAATTGTTCCTACTTGACTATATGAGTCTATGATTGCTATATTGATGACATAAATATGATACGGGTCATTCCTAAGTGATTCAAAGAAAGATATGCTATATGAAAGAAAGTAAAGATGTTGTGTCTTGTTGTGGTTGACTTGTGTCCCTTACATGAAACATGTATGAATGATATGTGTATACGAGATGTCTTGACTAGGTAGGCTTAGTTCACCCTTCTCATGTATCAATGGATGATATGTGAGACCTTAAATGATGATAAGAAGGTCATGTACGTGGAACCTTAAAAGTAGTAGTAAGTTTATGAATGTTGAAGTGGAGATCCGTAATGGTATCCTTCATGTAAAGGATGATGGACTTAGGGTTGATTGGCTGGAACGACATCATATCATCCTTAGTTAAATCATGATGAGCTATCTTAGTCTCCATTGAAAGGTAGCCCTAGTGGACCTCTTTGGTAGGGTGAACATGATTGGGTTATAAACTGGATATGGAACCTCTTTATGTGATCCTTTAATGTCAATTACACTATGAGAAAAAAGGCTAGCACCGAGTGAGTGTGTTATGAGAAGTAGATCAAGTTGAGAAAGAGACTACAGCACAATGTAGCTCTACTTGAGAATGAGACTAGAGTGCATAAAATCCCTTCAAATTCCTTAACCATGTGCCAACATGTGATGTGTCCTAGTTCTACCCTTGGCAAGTAGAACACCCTCATCAGAGTAGGTTAGAACTCCGAATTTCATGTCTAGATATCACGATATATGTATGTTATTGCCTATTCTCATCATGTGGGATACCTACTAGCATTAGAGAAGTACTATGAAATTTAGGTGGTGGTATGGGATGTTATCTAGACATTTGACAATAGGCTTTGAAGTTGTTAGGTAGAGTCGCTGGTTCTTGTCCAAGACCATTACTTGAATGTCCTTATGTGATGAATGAGACTTAAATAAACTAATGAATATAATGACTTAATTTAAGAAAGAATGTTAAATGAATGAGTACTTATCTAGAGTAGTTAAGGGTTGTCTAGTTAAGGTGTGAAGGGGGCATATGAATAGTGACTTTGTATCTTACCTAGATAAGTCTTAAGAATGACTCTAGTTAGGGAATTTGGTTGATTATGAAGACATGATCTAAGCCTTAGGTATTCTTAAGGATCATTTAGGTAATCTTGAAGAGGTCAATCATGGACGTGATCTTCTTTATTTACTTAAGTAAGTCTTTTGATAGCCTTTGGAAGGAGAATGTCATATTTTCTATGTGTTGATGTATTAAGTGAGAATGATTCTATCATAGGTAGTCTATAGGATCTCTTAAGTGTTTGTGTAAGGGATTGTATGGGCGGTCACTTCACAACTCACTAAAGTGAAACTTATAATCACCTTGGTAGGAGGATCTCATGTTTATGTGCTTGGTGTATATTTCATTATAGGTAGTCTTAAGGATCTTTTAGGTGTTCCTAGAGAGGGTGTATGGGCGGTATATCTTTGTATCACTTAATTGAGTCTTAGGATAGCTTTTAGTTAGGGAACTACATGCTAGAAAGTGTCTAAGGTGAAGTGAATTGACTTTACTCTACGTTGAAGGAACTTCACTCTAACAGTGATAGAGCTCACTGTAATGTTTTCCTAAATATTTGCTTAAATGAATTCTTATTGTTTCTAAGGTATTAAATGTTGTTCTTATGCTTATAGTATGATATTATAATCAAAATTCATGAAAAGCGTTTCATTTACGTAATGTCCCTTTTTCATGGTTTTTGCATGGCTTCCATACTTAGTGCATCTAATATGCTTACCCCTTCTTTTCCCTTTTTTACTAAAGTGTAGGGAATTCGAAGTCTTGATATACCATGGAGGATGGATAGGTTTCTAAGAGTTGAGATGAAGTATTGGTGAGTCCTCATCAATTCGAGGACAATATGCACATGTTCCTTTATGTCTTAGTCATTATTTTATGTCTTGTATGGCTTAGTCCCAAGTGTTTTATAATCAAAAGTTTATATGGTTCAAAGAGCTGTTTTAAAGGATTAATGTTTTATATAAAAGTCTTCCACATGCAGATTGATTATGGAAGGAGTTCTTCGTGTGTGAAGAAAGTTTTAAATTTTTATTCATTTAAAAATGTTAATTATGCAATGATTGATAAGAAAGGCTTTGATGAGATTTCTTGAAGTCTCATTTGACGTGTAGCGACTCAAGGATGCTTTAACTTCTAGGGTGTACTAGCGGGTCGTTACATGAGGTCGCTACTAAACACTTCATATCAACTCACGAAGAGTGTTAACCCCAAAATTTTCCCATTTACATTCATTAACTTCATTCATTCATTCAATGTGTGTGTGTGAGTACATGTTAGCACACCTTTAACATAATCATCATTTTAAAGACATTAACTCGTAAACATGCTTACATATTCATTCATCATAATTCACATCGTAGCATACTTCACATATGCATATACTTCATTTAGACATAATCTCGACAAGATATACAATTCCAACTTCCTAACAGATATCAACAAGGACATCATCATCATCACTTCACTTCACATATTATGCCTTCAAGTCCATATTTACATCATACATATATACATATGCTCATATATTACAAGTAAACACCGACACCAAAGGTGGACCATACCACTCAAGATCATTTCAATAGAAACCAGAAAACATAGAACAACTTACCGTTCATCTAATCATTCACCACCTTTCCTCAATATTTTACAAAAACGACATAATAAAGCGTATAAGTAGTACCTAATCAAAGATACAACATATGAAACTCAACTCTAACATTGTCTAGACAAAAGCAACAAACCCACTTCATAAGTCAAAATTTGATAGTATGCATAAACATTGATTCTTGGAGGTTTTGACGTTAAACTAATCAACTAACAATAAAAACAACATATTTCAATCACTAAAATGTTTTCATGCAAGGACCCATGATTAGACTTAACGACAGAAGAAGTTGAAGTTTGAAAACCCTTTTATAAATATATTTTGAATGGCTCCTTGAATGAAAAAAGGTTAAAGTATTAACTAACATACCTCATTATTATGAAAAACACGAATATTGGTGAAGAAAACGTCCAGTACCTTCACTTCTAGGCCTTCCTTGAGTTCTAGGTTCTATGGAGTTGGACATCGTCTTTCTTGAGAGAGGGGTTTTGACATTTGAATATTTTAGTCTAATCTAGGTCTAGGACTATAAATAAACTTAAAATATGCTAAACACCCCTAAAAAAATATTCCAGGTTCATAAAAGACTTGGGGTGAATTTACAAAAACACCCCAAGCATGGCAGGATTCCCTGCAACTTTTGCTGGTGCCAAACCACGGACCCCAGTTACTGGGCATCGGTTGAATAAAGGCCCATTGTGCTGGGCTTCGTTTTGTTCAGAGGTTGCACCCTTGGGAATAAGTCTCCCATCACTAAGGTCCATTGATGAGGGTGTCGTTTAGGTACTGAACATGGCAGTTTCTGCCTTCGAAAACGGGTCTTTTTCAAGGCCCTCGTGGGTCCTAGGTAGAGTCGTAGCCGGACGTTAAACTAATAAAAAAGGTATTTTGGGTCTTAGGTTCCTTCAATATCAAGTTGGACTCCAAAAATTTCACCAAAGATGACCAAGCACACAAGAAGTCACATAAGCACATAGACGTCTAGTCATCAAACGTCTTGGTCGTCCCTTGGCTTTTGACATCCAAACTTATCATACTGAATCAAACATCAAAATTATGTATATTTACACATTATTAACTCATGATACAGTTGAGAATATCTAGTTCAACCTAGTTCATTATGAGGTTCATTACATTTTCCCCCACTTAGAAAAACATTCGTCCTCGAATGACACTAAACACTTTCAAGGACGTCAAGGACTCAACCAACAACATATAACACATAACATCATGGACATAAAATTCATCATCAAGGCACCAAACTTACAAGGAATACAAACTACACATTATTAAGCATCTTTTTGCAACACAGACAATTTTTCTTGGAACAAATTCCACAATCAAAGCACACACATACTTCAACATTTTCATTTTCATTATAGAGGAACTAGATTCTCAAACATTATACATTCTCATCATATAAATTCAAAGCTCAAAATGTAATAACCTTCAAATTACACATCGGCACCCAATCATAACAATTTTGAAGCATTTGAGCAAATATCACTAGCTACTCATTATCATGGGAATAACATATTAACTACCAATCTAATAATATAACCATGGTAATATTAAGATCATGTAAAACATCACATTATCAATGAAACTTATAACATAAGGAGACATGAAACTCATACTAAAGTTTAAGACACCAAAACGTAACAATACTACTAAGGATTTGGGTCTCACACTTGAGTAAGAATAGAAGGAAAAGATAAATGTATCTAACACCTTACTACTCAACTAATTCTCCCACACTTAGAGTAAACCCATCTAAGAAAAAAACAATATAACCATAATGATTTATGACTTACGAGGGCCTTTACTCTGGATTAGTTCTTTCTTTAGCTCAAAGTGCATAGAAATGATTCCTCTTTAAAGGATTAGGATTCGGACAACCATAAGGAACTTGGTTGACCTCCTTCCCTATTGCCTTGAGGTTAGGGAAATCTCTAATCGTATGAACTTTATTACCACACATAGAGCAACGATCCATTCTGAAAAGAAAATTGCCCAAGTTTTGCTTCTTTTCACGACCCGAGAGTAATCCCTAGAAGAAATGGTGTTTCTCAAATCATGGAACAACGTACTTGACATCTCGGAGGTCTTGTATGAGTCCTTTGACATCATTCATTGCATACATTTATAAAAACTAGTGCAAAATTAAAACTTTTCACACGAAATAGTAATACTTCAAAATATCTCTTTTAATGAAAATCATAAGAAAATGCTAAGTCTCAGAGTCACCATCTTAGACACACGAATATCTTGGATACAACCCATATTTCAAAATATAGAAATATCTAAGTCTATTTACAATACTTTTAATCAAGAGAACTAAACATAATGATATCCTCGAATTTTTGAGGACATAACTCAACTTTTCTTGAATGAATACTAATCCAATCATCCACTTCAAACAATCATCTCAAATGCAACCTAAACCTTTAGAGATAAACAAACTATATGAAATTAGTACATTAGAATGCACTAAGTATGGTGTAATGAATAAATCATGCTAAAAAGAACATTTCTATAAAACATGTTCTTTTTGAGTGAAACTACCTAAGATAAGTGTAAGACATCACATTAAGTCAACGTATGTACATATTGTTACATTCAACAATATAACATCAAGATTACTTTAAAACACATAAACATGAGACCTTTCTACCAAAGGTTAATCTAAGGCTCACTTGAATGAGTTATCAAGTGACCGTCCATAAAAAGAATTCACACACACCAAAGTGATCCTAAAGATTACCTAAGATAAAATTATTACCATTTCATACATGTAAATCCTAACCTAGAATAACTGTAAGATTCACCTAAGTAAGACATAAAAATACCGCCCGTACACCCTCTCCAAGCCTACCTAAGCAATACATAAAGCTACTCTAACTAAGTACCTTTTCATTAACATACCATTAACTTAAGACACTATTTTAATTAAGCGATTTAAGTGACATTCAAAAATTAATGTGGATCCGGTGTCATAAAACCGTACACCAAAAGAAGGCGGACTACTTGCCAAGGTAGTACCAAAATATAAAAACATAGCAACTACGTGGAGCCACTAGCTAGTATTCCTATGGGGGCAACATAGTTCAAAGACTAGGAGATTTAGTTGGTACCCTCTTTATACACCATGCATTATAGTCTCCAAACTCAATAATGATGTAGTGCTCCTACCTTCCCTATGTGGGAAGGGGCACTTCTCTATCTAGTTTGCTCGGTGCTAAGCTAGAGTCCCTTCTTGAAATGTCTTTAAGTCTTTAATTATCAATAATAAATTAATTTTGGCCATAGGGTCTACCCCTTGTATAATCATCATCATCAATAGCTCAATAAGAATTGTATGAGTATAATTCCTTTCATCACAATTCATATAAGTGAGGTTAACACTTTAGCATTTCCTAACATATTAAGGCGTATTGATAGTTTTCACCATCCTTAAAGCACATACACCTTAATCTACCTCAAAACACAGTCAAGACATTTCAATTCAACATCATACCACCCTATAATCCTAATATATGGCATATTCCAATGTAATATCATGGTTTAACAACAATTAATAACAATTGGAAGTAAAGATAGAGATCCTAAGGCACATATAGTCAACTATGAAGATTCATACTCCAACATCAAGTATACACATAAAAGACATCACTATATCCTATCATGATCACATATAATCACTTAGAAGAACTCATAATTTGAATTCACATATACACATAAGTCATATAGACCTTCACAATACCGACTTGTCCAAATTGTAACATGATTATATCATAATTCAAAAAGTAATGCGGACTAGGCCATATTATTCACAAGCATAGCACATAAGCACCGCCACTATAAGTGAACTATACCAAGCATCATATTAGAAACACCTATGCTACACAATATTGAGAATTTTAGGTCAACATGCCACCATTCCAACCACAACATCTCAAATCCATAGACTATTCATCCAATTCAATCCATAAAGGCTCTTACCAATAGCCATGACCACCAATTCAATCCAATAATCACAATATTCAATGATCCAAGATAATACCATATCAATTAATCAATTAAGAAAATCCTATATACAGTTCTAACATGATTCTTACATAATTTAATAATTCAAAGTAAAATACACAATAAATCAATATGATAGAGACATGATCAAATTACTATAATATAGTCAAAACTTCGATTTCATTGTCTGCATGGGTTCATAGTGTTTTTAGTGTAAAATCAACAAATTAACATCAGTTCAATCATAATACATTGATTGAAAATGTTTTATGCAAGAACCCATGGCTAGACTTCAATTTAGAAATTCATACTTTGAGAATGTCTTGGAAAAACACTTTGAAGATTGAATCCTTGAAGAAAGAAGATTCAACGATGAAAAACATACCTTAATTAATATTATCCACGAAATTAAATTAGAATTGATGGAGAAATAGAGCTCCAAGCTTCAATTGTGTTATAGAGAGTTTTTCTTTGGGTTTGGGGTTTCAATTTTGAATAATTACTTGCTTAGCGGTTTTATACTTATACAACTACTTAAAATACCCATAATACCCTAAAGAAACCTCCCAACTAATTTTTAGTACACTAGGTCAAATTCCCAAAATGCCCAAGTCTTGGTCGAGACACCTGAAAAAAATCTATAGGTGCCAATATATAGTTTCAATCGACGAGGCGTACACCCACCTACGGACCATCCTTCTGGTCCGTGGTTTGGGTCAGAGACTCACTGAATGGGAGACCGTAGACTAAGTATAGACCCACGCCCACCATTGACAGGGCATTGACTGACCTACTGGGTATCGATTCCCTCTTGATGGTTGGATTGGTTTTTGACAACTAGGTCCTCCTTAAGGACCCTTATGTTGTCCTTGGGGAGTTGTGCCCAGATATTTCAATCTTAAATACACTTTTATACATGTTAGGAACCTCTCACATAAATTTAAAAGAAAACTAACACGTAGAACATTCAAAGGCACACTTAAACATACAAGCACATCCTAAGACAAACCTTTCGAACGTTGTGGACGTTCTGGGACGTTTGACCTCCAAACATCACAAAACTTTAGAAAGATCCTCAAAAAATCATTATAATCAATTTTATGACTTCAAAACCTTATTAAAGATGTGTTAGGATCTAGTTTCAGGTAATTCTTTTAGAGGTGATACATTATCCCAAACATGGACAATATTCGTCCTCTAATGACACTTGCTCCAGTTTCAGCCACTTTCAAGAGATAAGAACTAAAGATTAGCAAAAAATAACCATAGCACACATAATTACAATACACAATTCGGAGGAAAACTAATTTCCACATAAAAAGAGACTCAAAACACAACAAGAAGGTAGAAACTAATCTACAACACATCATGCAATAAGACTCGCATACTTTATTTCAAATAGGGAAAACTCCCTATCCACACATTATGATTGTCATATACACCAACTCTATACACATCATAACCATTTTAATTAAAAACACAATTTAGTCAAATTTCAAAATGTTACAGTGAGCACCAAATTCTTTACGATGAAACATGCTCAAATATTAAAAAATGCTACTCTTAAGAAATTTATGATGGAAGCATGAAAAGATGAGAAATAAAACCATATAAACTCATTTAAAACATAAACATTACTTCATAAAATGAACAATTCAAGGACTACATGAAATTCAATTTCAACTAAACCCCTACATAAAATGCAACATGCAACATGCTTCTATGACTTTCTATCTCTCAAGCTTGAATTGAATAGAAGAGAAGAGACAACAATTCACAACTCCACTACTCACCACACTTCCCCACTTAGAAGAAACCCATCAAAACACAAGAGAGAACACAATAACATACCGGCATCATCACCCGAATTTGCTCCCTTATCCTAAAGAACATATAAGTGATTCCCTTTTGGATCACGACATTCCGAAACACCTGGAGTATCTTAATTTGTCTCTCTTCGTCTACCTGCAATAGTAGGACAATATCTCACCTTATGACCATCTTTACCACAACCAAATAAACCTATGGCACCTTCCAGACATTTCCCAAAGTGCTTTTTCCCACAAGTAGCACAAATAGGCTTAACACCTCGAGAACTAGTACCACCCTCAGTCTAGAAATTAGGAGCACTAGATCTATCTTGGTTTGGAGCCCTCTTCTTGAACCTAGGATGGTTTTGCTGTTATGATCTACCCCTATTAAAATTCCTTGAGATTCTAGTGTTTGGAATCCTTTTGTAGATTAAAGTATGGTGTACGTCACTCTTCTTTCACAAGGTCGGCAACACCGGTCACAAACCTACTCATCTCATCCCTAGGGTTAGACATCAAGGATGGAGCATACATAGACAACAAGGTAAACTTCAAAGAATACTCTTCCACACTTATGTTCCCTTGTCTAAGGTTAATGAACTCCTCAATCTTAACCTCCCTCCTCTCACAGGAGAAGTACTTTCATAAGAAAGTTACCATAAACTCCTACCACTCTATAGGATCCGACTCAACTGTCCTATTATCTAATTATTGAGTGTATCATAATTGAGAAACATCCCTCAATTAGTATGAAGCCAACTTCTCCTTCTCCCTAGAAGTCACCCCCATGGCACTCAACACCTTAGTCATACCATCAAGAAACTCTTAGGGATCTTCTCCCACCTTAGAGCCAAAAAAAGTAAGAGGATTCATTCTCACAAAGTCTCTCAATAAAGAGGTCATGGTGCTCTCTATAACATTAACCTTATGTTCAATACCCCTATTCAAATGAGTTATAATGTCTCGAGCTAAGGCAAGTAAAGCCTCTCTAATCTCCCCGTTATGTATGTCCGGGGAACCACCGGAACCTCATTACATTCACCTCCAATGGGTACTTGATCACCTTGGGGAGGATCTTCAGCATCTTGAAGAACTTGAACTCCTTGTGGAGCTAGTCCACTTTCAGGAACTTCCTCATGCACTCCTTCGTCTTCTAACCTTCTTGTGGTCATTTTTTTGTAGTCCTAGCCTGTAATCACAACGGAAGAGATTAGGAATATAAACTTATAACCTCAACTCTATTGGCACGACACAAGATTTATGAAGAAACTGAAACTCTATCGTCCTATAGCCTCTCGCTCATAGACGTGTCTCCACTCACACCGATAAATAAGACTCTACTAGATTGGATTTAATGTGACTTTAGATTCATGAAGACTACTTTATAAGCTATGCTCTAATACAAACTTTGTCACAACCCGAGAGTAAACCCTTGAAGAAATGTTGTTTCTCAAATCGTGGCACGAAGTACTTGACCTCTCAGAGGTCTTGTACAAGACCTTTGACATCATTCATTGCATGCATGTATGATAAGTAGTGCGGAGTAAAAATTTTCACACGAAATATTAATACTCAAAGTATCTCTTTTATAGAAAATCATAATGAAAGGCTAAGTCTCAAAGTCTCCATCTTAGACACATGAATATCTTGAGACACGACCCATACATCAAAATATAGAAATATCTAAGTCTATTACAATACTTTTAATCAAGAGAACTAAAGATATTGATGTCCTCGAATCTATTCAGGACATACCCCAACTTTTCTTGAATGAATACTAATCCAAGCTTCCATTTCAAAGACTCCTCTTAAATTCCACCTACACCTTTAGAGATAAACAAAATATATGGAGTTAGTACATTAGAATGCACTAAGTATGCTGTAATGTATTAAATCATGCAAAAAGGATATTTCTATAAAAAGATGTTCTTTTTGAGTAAAACTTCATATGACTAATATAAGAGATCATATTAAGTCAACATAAGCACATATAGTAACATTCCACAATATAACATCAAGATTACTTAATACACATATACATGAGACCCTCCTACCAAAGGTTATTCTAAGGCTCACTTGAGTGAGTTATGAAGAGACCACCCATACAAACCCTTCATAGACACCAAAGTAATCCTATGGATTACCTAAGATAATATTATTCCCATTTCATACATTTTATCCATACCTAGAATTACTGAAAGACTTACCTAAGTAAGACATGAAGAGACCGCCCATACACCCTCTTCAAGACTACCTATGAAATCCTTAAAGCTACTCTAAGTAAGTACCTATTCATTAACATATGGTTAACTTAAGATACTATGTTCATTAAGCCATTTAAGTGACATTCAACAATTAAGGACTTTAAGATAAGGGTCTTGGAGAAGACCTAGGGAACCTACATACCATCTTCAAAGCCTACTCGTGCAATGTATAGATAGCGTCCCATTCCACTACGTACACTTCATAGAACTTATCAAACACTAGCATGTATCACACATGATGAGACTAGGCAATAATCGACATAGACCATACTAGGTAGGCATGGAAACTAGAGTCTACCCTACTCTGATGGAGGGTGTTATACTTGCCAATTGTAGAACTAAAACACATCCCATGTAGGCAAATGGTTAAGGAATATCAAGGGTTTTCTTTGTACTCTAGCGTCATTTAAAGAAGAGACACTCCCCAAGCATATTTTAGCGATGCTAAATTTTGTTCTCATAGAGTAGTTCAATAAAGGAGCATATGAAGAGCTACCATATCTTAGTCATGGCAAAATCTTATACACCTTACCAAAGAGGGTCAATTATAACTTCCTATAATAGTTATACAGATAGCTCAATGACATTCCTAAGTATGATTTCATGCCGTTCAAGGCAACCAACCCCTAAATCCATCATTCACACAAGAAGGATACAAGTACGACTTTCAACTTCAAGGATATCATAACCTCCTTAGCAGAAGGTTCCACATAAATGACCTTCTTAACTAGATTCAAGATCATATTCCAATCATGCATATACTTTCATGACAAGGGTGATTTAGCCTACTAAGTCAAGGATTCATATTCACATTGTATTAAGTAAGGGACATAGGTCCACCAAAACATGAAACATTTCATTATCATTTTATCACATGTATCATATCATTCAATTAGCACATAGAGTCAACTAAGTATACTTGTGATTCAGCCTACACACACTTCTATAGAAACATCACAATAATCAATCACAAAACACATATAGTCAACTGAGAAGATTCACACTCCAACATCAAGTATACACATATAATATATCATTGTAGCCTATCATAATCACATATAGTCACTTATAAGAACTCATACTTTGAATTCACATATGCACATAAAGTCATATAGACCTTCACAATACTCACTGTCCAAGTTGTAACATGATCATATCATAATTCAAAAAGTAATGCCGACTAGGCCACATTATTCACAAGTATAGCACATAAGCACAACCACCATAAGTGAACCATACATAGTGTCACATCCAGGAATAGCCGTAACCAGCGTCATCATCCTCTTTGAGGACAAAGACTAGCCTCTTAGCTTACATCATTACATTCATAGACAAATTTAAGTAGAAATTTAAAACTTTTCATTTCATCTACTAGAGGTATACATAGACCTCTACATACACATAATATATATATATATCGAGTATACATAGGCCCTTCATATAGGAAGATTACTTAGTCTTCTACTTTTATTGCGCAAAAGGATATAAAATATAACATGGTCATAATATTCATGTCATCTCATAATCATCTAATAAGAGTGTAAGAACTTGGGCATAACCCATACATTAAAGCAAGAATGTTTCACATGGGCTATACAATGTTTCATAATATATGAAATGGAAAGAACATAATAGTCTTAAACTCAAAACAACTGCATTATCTAGATATTGGCATCTCCCTCAGAAAGTGAGGACCTACCCTACTTGGATGAATAAGAGATCCAAGCCTCCTTCACAAAGTCTTATAATACCTTCAATGACCGAAACTTAAAATGTTAGGGAAAAGGAAGAAACGGGGTTAGTACACAACTTTTACTTAGTATGAGACCATATGCACACATACTTTTAAATCATGCTAAGAAAAGGGACATTTCGTAACGTATGCATTTTTCATTTAAAAACTTTTATGCACATTCAACAAGACCATATTAACCAATAAAGCATGTTCATTAAGCGATAGGCATGTACATCAATAGACCAACAACATCAAGTCTAGTAAAGTCAACATGCATAGCATATAGTTGAATACATAACCATGTAACTCTATCATAAACTCATAGTAATAACAAGCATATATAAGAGTACATTTCAACATAACCAATGCAAGATAATTAACCATGAACCCCTATCAAGTCAACAAGTGCAATGACCAAGCAAAGCCCATAACCTTACTCAATCAAGTAATCCAAGAAAAATCATGACTAACATCCTACTTCACATATCTTAACATTTAAGAGTACAAAGAATCATACTTTAACAATATAGACCAATACATATTCATAAGTGACACCAATCAACATATCATATCAACAATGAGCAAGTTCATCATATGTATATCATATACAAACATAAACATATTCATACATGAGAACATCCTCCTAAGTCTCCCTTCAAGGCTAACTAGTGCAATGTTTAGGTAGAGGTCCATACCCCTACCTAGACTAAGCTAAACCACTTAGGTTATCCTAGTTAGAGTCAATTTCTTTAATTCATTTTACCATTTGGGAACATCTTGCCCTAACCGACATAGACCACATGAGCTAATATGGAATCCGGTGTCTTGGAAACCTACACCGAAAGAAGGCAGATACATGCCAAGGTAGTACAAAAACATGAACATCGCAACTACGTGGATCCACTAGCTAGTATTCCTATGGGGGAAACATAGTTCATGAACTAGGAGATATAGTTGGTACCCTGTTTATGCTACATGCATTATAGTCTCCAATCTCAAGAGTACATTAGTGATCCTAACTTCCATATGTTGGAAGGAATCGGTGCTAAGCTAGAGTCCCTTTTTTTAAATGTCTTTAGTGTCTTTATTAGTAACTATAGCTTATTATAGGTCATAGGGTCTAACCTTTGTATAAACCTCATCATCATCATACCTCAATACAAATTGCATGATTATTGTCCTTTCATTACAATTTATATAGGTGAGGTTAGAACATTAATATCTTCATATAATGATAAGGCACATTTTGTAGATCATTCACCATCCTTAAATCATTTAAATCTTAATCTAACATCTCACAAAATCATAGTCAAGACATTTCAATTGAACATCATACCACCCTACCAATCCTAACACAAGGCATACTCCAATATAACATCATGACTTAATCACAATTAACCATAATTTGAAGTAAAGGATAGGGTCATAAGACTTACAAACTCTCCTTCATAGTTCATCATCAAGGTCTTACCACAACCCTGAATTCAACCCAATTAGGGTATACATCATCATAAGTCAATAACTATCGCGATAACAAGCTAGAAGAATCACTACATCACAATGGAATACTGGATATCAATGCGTAAGACAAGATAATTAGGTCAATTCACAATATACATCATAACCTAGATCATCTTCTTAAGAACTAGAATGAATGACAGCAAATCAAATTAATGAATTCATTATTAGTGTAACAACATCATCTAGTAGTAATTCAACCAATAACCAAGTCAATTGAACCAATAGAATACAATTCATATAAAGATCACAACCTAGGGTTAAGGGTTAAGGGTCACCTTCTAAAACTAGAACAAACAATCAAGATATATCATAATTAGGCTAGAATACATATTAATATATTCATAATATCGAAAATAAATCATAATCAAAACAATTCATAACATCAATTTCTTATTGGATGAAAATCCACTAGAAAACGTAACTTTGGAAATAAATTTGATGGAACCCTTTGAGGAAAGAGGTTTCAAAGATTAATTAGATCCCATACCTTGTTAATTGATGAAGATTGATGGAAGAAATTGACCCCTTGCATACTTTAAACCCTCCCCTAGCTTGGTCTTCAATGGAGTCTTCACTAGAGAGAGAAAGAAGAGAGGAGGAAGAGAGTTTGGGTTTGTGATCTATGAGCTTAGGTTTGTCTAATTTAGGTTAGGGTCTTTATATAGGTAATTAATTAACATAATTAGACCTCCATGAACCCCTAACTAAGCACCTAACCCCTTAATTAAATAATTTAATATAATTAAAAACGTACAGGAAATTACAGGCCCCATCGACGAGACCACGATCGACGGATTGTTGGTCCATCGACGGCCAGTCCCTTCCTCCATGCTAAACATCCATTATCAAGGGCCCTTGGTTGGTCCTTGGGGATTCGTACCCGGAAGTTTCAACCATGGATCAACTTAAACATATGTTAGAAACCCTTCTAACAAATGTCATGAATTTCCGACTCCTAAGAGCTAGTTAAATAGGCTAAGGCACGCTAGTACCTCCTTGAACTAGTTTACAGACGTCATGGACGTCTTGGTTTCTAGACTTCCTAAATGACTTATAATCATTATAATGGACCTTACAAAAGAGTTTAGACCTTAGGACACTTATGTTAGACTTTAGAACACATCTTAGATTTTCGAAGTATTACATTATCCCTCATTCGTCCCAGAATGACCCTAAAAATCTTTAGAAGGAAGGAATAGACTATAGACTAGTAGCACAACCAAAAACAATAGATAACAATATCAACCATATCACTTACATAAGGCAATTCAAAACTTCAAACATAAGAGTTCAACACAACATTTATGCGTCAATTATGCAAAAGTTTAACTTACCAACAAACTACATGTTATTTCATAAAGACTCACCCAATTAAAATGCACAAGATAACTCGAAACAAATGAAAGAGCAAAATTTCAAGTCCAAATGCACAATTTCACTACAATTCACTATAACAATATCAAAAATGCACATTTTGCAACAGTTCCCTAAAAACCAAAGAAACTTCACTTTTATTCATTATATTAATTATTAGTAAGAACTATTAACATTACTTATCAAGTAGATGAGGGTAACCATACTTCATGTCGTCCTCGGCCTCCCATGTTGCCCCTGTAACTAGGAGTTTCTTCCATAACACCTTTATGGAAGCAACTTCTTTATTTCTTAACTTCTTTACTTGTCTATCAAGGATTTGAACCGGAGCTTTCTCATAAGAGATCTTATCTTTCACACCAAGACCCTAAATAGGAAGAATAGATTCGGGATCACCGATACACTTCGTAAGAATGGAAACATGAAAAACCGGATGAACCGAAGCCAATTAACTAGGATGTTTCACTTCATAGGCAACCTTACCAACTCTTTGTAAGATTTCATAGGGACCCACATAACGAGGATTCAAATTCCCTTTCTTGGCGAATCTAGCCACCCCTTTCATAGGCGAATTTTTCAAATACACTTTATCACCTTCTTCAAACATTAAATCCCTTCTCCTATGATCACAATAGGACTTTTGCCGACTATTAGGCCGCTTTCAAGTGATTCCTTATAATATGATCTTTCTTCAAAGTCTAATAAATTAAATCGGGACCAAGAAGCGAATGCTCACTCACTTCAAACCATCTGCTAGAAGACCTACACCTCCTTCATACAAGGCTTCCTAAGGATCCGTGGATATGGATGAATGAAAATTATCATTCTAAGTAAACTCCACAAAAGGCAAATGCTTATCCAAATTTACCTTGAAATAAATAATACAAGCTCCAAGCATATATTCAAGGGTTTTAATGGTACGCTCCACTTGACAATCCCTTTGGGGATGAAAAGCGGTACTTAGCTCACCTTAGTACCGAACTCTTTTTGGAATGACCTCCAAAACCTAGATGTAAATTGTGCACCCCTATTCAGTATGAACAGATTACCGTGGCGACTCACAATCTCATCTATGAAGATCCTTGCATAATCTTCCGCCAAATAAGTAGACTTGAGGGAATAGAATGAGAAGACTTGGTCAACCTATCCATAACCACCCATACACATATATATTGGCCTTGAGTCCGAGGCAAACCTACTACAAAATTCATATTGATGTCTTCCCACTTCCAAGCAGGAAATTGTATTTCTTGTAGTAATCCACCAAACTTTTGATTTCCGGCTTTCACTTGTTGGCAATTTTGACAATTACTAACAAATTCCGCTATGTCCTTTTTCAAACCTTCCTACCAAAATACTTCCCTAAGGTCATGGTACATTTTTGTCGAACACGGATGAATGGAGTAACGGTACCCATGCGCTTCCTCAATGATCCGGTTCTTCAACCCATCTACCTTGGGAACACACAATCTTCCTTGGTACCTCAAAACACCATCCTCCCCCCCAAAGAAGAATGACACATTTAGATTTCTAAGAACGGATTCCTTCAACTCCATCAATGATTGATCAAGGTGTATGTCACAATACACAATGAAACCCTTTGTACCCTCCAGTAAAGTCAACATTCTAGCAGAAGTAAGCCTATGTTTCAAGATTTGGAAGCTTCTCTCATATGACTCCGACCATTAAATTTCTCTCTTTTGGGTCAAAGTAGTAAGGGAAGATGGAAAGTATGCAAAACCATCCACAAACCTCCGATAATAACCCGCTAGACCCATGGAAACTCTTAATGTCGGTTGGAGTCAATGGCCTAGGACAATTTTTCACCATCTTAGTTTTCTTTGGATCAGCCTCAACTATCTCACATTAGATGATATAGCCAAGAAATTCTACCGACCATAACCAAAACTCACATTTGTTATACTTGGCAAATAATTGGTTCTCCTTAAGCACTTGCAATACCACCCTCAAATGGTTCATGTGGTCACCCTGATTATTCTAATATACCAATATGTTGTCAATGAAGATAATGACAAATGGTACATACTTACCTCTCACCCTATGTTAGTGATACCTCGATGTCAAGTCAATCTTAGAAAAGTAGCTTGCCCCTTAGAGTTGATCAAACAAGTCATCAATCCGGAGGAAAGGATACTTATTCTTAATAGTGACTTTATTGAGTTCACGATAACCAATGCACATTCTAAGGGACCCATCCTTCTTCTTCACAAACAAAACCGAAGCACCCCATGGAGAAATAATAGGTCTAATGAAGCCTTTGTCTAGTAAATCTTTGAGTTCAGCCTTCAACTCTTTCAATTCGCCCGGAGCCATCCGATAAGGAGGAATTGAAATGGGATTTGCATCCGGTAACAAGTTGATACAAAAATTAATATCCCGTTCAGGAGTAATACCGGGAAGATCATTAGGAAAGACCTCCCGATATTCACTCACTATGAGGATCGGCTCTTACTAACACCGTTTTGAGATAATTTTGCATGCTTTCAAACAAGAGATGATACAAACTCTAGGAATAGAATTTCCCCCTTCCACTCTAAAACGGGTTCATTTGGAAAGTTAAACTTCACTACCCTCATTCTACAATCTATAGAGGCAAAGGAAGCATGCAACAATCCATACCCAAAATGAAATCAAAATCAAGCATATCATGTTCTACTAGCTCAACCTGAGAAAATCTATTGGGCAACATTATAGGACAATTTTCTATACACCCTTTTTGCAACAACAAACTCTCCCACAGATATAAACACTATATACGGTTTATTGAAGATATGGGGTAAAATGTAAACCTTTTTAGCTACTAGAGGGTTAAAAATTGATAAAGTAGAACCGGGATAAAGTAAAGAATATACATCAATAGAGAATACTTTCAACATACTTGTCACTACGTCGGGAGAAGTCCCTTACTCACCCCAAGAGCGGAGAACATAGAAGTGGTTCTTCTTTGGAACCTCATTTGAATCACTTGCTTGAGCTTGACAACAACTCTTGTCTTGACCCCTCATATTAGGTCAACCCCTAACCTTGTGCCCACTTTTACCACAACCAAAAAAAATTTTCGTCCCATTAAGACAATCACCATAATGCTTCTTTCCACACTTTCCCCAAGTTGGATTTTTGGTTGGTGAACTAATACCCTTTCCCTTCTTCGGCTTGAGGTTAGACACCCTATCACACCTAGCCTTAGGAAACTAAGAAGTAACTTGACTAGAAACCCGCTTCTTAAACGTAGGCTTGTCTTGTATCTCAAGCCTATTCTTTGAAGAACCTCCATCAAAAGATCTTGATCTCTTAGCATATCTACTCTTCCTCTTAGACCTTGCCTCTTCTACATGTTAGGAATGAACCACAAGACGATAAATGTTCATGTTGTCATGTAGAATAGCGTAATTACACTCCTCTTGCAAATCATCCGACACCCCCTTCACAAAATGGCTCATTTCCTCTGTAGGATCGGAATACAAAGAAGGAGCATCTTTTGACAATTTAGTGAATTTCAAAGAGTATTTATGAACACTCATACCTCCTTGGCGAAGGTTGTGAACTCCACGACTTTAGCTTCCATCTTATCCCTAGGAATGAAATAATCAAGAATCCTTCTCGAACACTTCCCAAGTCATGGGTCCACCTCTTAAAGGCCTATTGTCCCTTCATTGGACGAACCATGCTTGAGCCACATCCTAAAGTTGGTAGGTGGCCAACTCAACCTTCTCACTAGTAGACAACCCCATAGCATAGAGGATTTTGTAGATTTCATCGATGAACTCTTGGGGGTCATCTTCAACCTTGGACCCATAGCAAGTAGGAGGATTCATCCTAGTGAAGTTCCTTAGACGAGAGGCCATAGTAGAAACTTGTTGATTTTCCCTTGGTACAACCTCCCTATTAGCTTGGGCCGTCATGGCTTGATCTTTAGTAGTGGCGTCTTGTGCTTGGGTAGTAATGGTTTGGGCCATTTCTAAGAGAGCGCCCCTTATGTTCTCATCCGTCAAAGGAGGAAGATTCATCGGGGCTTCGTCATTATTCACATCTTCCTCAATAGGAGGAACTTGATAACCACGGGGAGGAACTCCTGCATTGGCAATATCTTCATCAATTCTTCGTGCAAAATTTTTTCAAGTATTAATTTCCTATTATTACAATAATAGGATTATATGCAAAATCACATAGACCTAACACTCCAAATGCACGACATTGGACTTCAAAGAAAGTTAGAGTTTCCTAGGCATCATGTAGTTTCTTATCCATAAGTATGGTGCGCTTCACAATTATGAATACGAACTTACATAGACATGGTTGAGAGAGACAGACTCAATGATATTTAAAATTATGCTCTGATACCAAGTTTGTCACATCCGGGAATAGCCCTATGACATAATTGGCATTGTCGTCCACTTTGAGGACTAAGACTAGCCTCCTAGCTTACATCATTATCTTCATAGGTCAATTTTAGCGGAAAATTTAAAACTTTTCATTACTTGTACTCAAAGGTTTACATGGACCTCTACATAGACATAATATATATATATATATATATATATATATATATATAAATATATATCGAGTATACATAAACCCTTCGTATAAGAATATTACTTAGTCTTCTACTTTTATTGCGAATAAGTATATAATATATAACATAGTCATAATAGTCGCCTCATCTCATAACCATCTAATAAGAGTGTAAGAACTTGGGAATAACACATACATCAAAGTAAGAGTGCCTCACATGGGCTATACAATATTTCATACTAAATGAAAAGGAAAGAACATAATAGTCTTAAACTCAAAACAACTCCATTATCTATGCAGTGGTATCTTCATCGAAAAGTGAGGACCTACCCTACTTGGATGAATAAGATATCCAAGCCTTCTTCAAGTCGTCTTCAAAGAACTTCAACGACCGGAACCTAAAATGTTGGGGAAATGGAAGAATCAGGGTTAGTACACCACTTGCACTAAGTGTGAGACCATATGCATACATACTTTGAAATCATTCTAAGAAAAGGGACCTTTCATAATGTATGCACTTTTCATTTAAACACCATTATGCACATTCAGCAGGACCATCTTAACCAATAAAGCATGTTCATTAAGTCATAGGCATGTACATCACAGGACAAACAACATCAAGTCTAGACAAGTCAACATGCATATCATATAGTTGAATACATAACCGAGTAACTCTATCATCAAGTCATAGAAATAACGATCATGTATAAGAGTACAATTCAACATAACCAAATTAAGACAAATAAGCAAGAACCCCTATCAAGTCAACAAGTGAAATAACCAAGAAAAGTCGTATAACCTTAATCAATGAAGTAACCCAACAAGAATCACGACTAACATCCTACTTCACATATCATAACATTTAAGAGTGCATAGCATCATACATAAAGAATATACACCAACACACATTCATAAGTGACAACAATCAACATATTGTATCAACAATGTGGATGTTCAATCATATACATATCATATACCAACACAGACATATTCATACATGAGAATATCCTCCTAAGACTCCCTTCAAGGCTAACTAAAGCAACGCTTAGGTAGAGTTCCATAACCTTACCTAGACTAAGCTATACCTCTTAGGTCATCTTAGTTAGAGTCCATTCCATTAATTCATTTTACCTTTCGGGAGCACCTTGCTGTAACCGACATAGACCGAATCATCTAATGTGGAATACAGTGTCATGGAATTCTACATCGAAAGAAGGCGGACTACTTGCCAAGGTAGTACCAAAACATGAACATAGCAACTACATGGATCCACTAGCTAGTATTCCTATAGGGGCAACATAGTTTAAGAACAAAGAGATGTAGTTGGGACCCTTTTTATGCTATATGTATTATAGTCTCCAATCTCAACAGTACATTACGATCCTACCTTCCCTATGTGGGAAGGGACACTCATCAATCTAGTTCACTCGGTTTTAAGTGAGAGTCCCTTTTTAAATGACTTTCGTGTCTTTATTAATCACCATAGCTTATTGTAGGTCATAGGATCTAACCTTTGTATAAACGTCATCATCATAGCTCAATATGAATTGCATGAGTATTGTCCTTTCATTACAAATCGTATAGGTGAGGTTAGCATATTAACATCTTCATATAATAATAAGACATATTTGGTTGATCATTCAACATCCTTATAACATTTACATCTTAAGATAACACCTCGCAAAGTCATAGTCAAGAAATTTCAATTCAACATCATATCACCCTATATATTCTAACACAAGGCATACTCCAATACAACATCATGGCTTAATCACAATTAACCATAATTTGAAGGATACAGATCATTAATCTTACCAAGTCTCCTTCATAGTTCATCATCAAGGTCTTACCACAACCCTCAATTGAACCCAATTTGGGTATACATCATCATAAGTCAATAACCATCATGGTAACAGGGCTAAAAGATTCACTACATCACAATTCAATACTAGATCAATGCTGAAGAGAAGATACTGATGCCAATTCACAATATACATCATAACCTCGATCATCTTCTCAAGGCATAGCATGAAAGACTAAAAACCACCCTAATTTATTCATTATTAGTGTGACAAAATCACGTAGTACTAATTCAACCAATAACCAAGTAAATTTAACCAATAGAATACAATTCATATCAAGATCACAAACTAGGGTTAAGGGTTAAGGGTCACCTTCTACAAACTAGACCAAACCATAAATATATATAATAATTAGGTTAGAACATATGTTAATATATTCATAATAGCCAAAAGAAATCAAAAACAAAACAACTCATAACATCAATTTTGAATTGGATGAAAACTTAACTTTTGAAATCAATTTGATGGAACCCTTTGAGGAAAGAGGTCTCAAAGGTGAATTAGATCCAATACCTTGTTAATTGATGAAGATTGATGTAAGAAATTTAACCACTGCATCCCTTAAACTCACCCCTAGCTTCGTCTTCAATGGAGTGTTGACTAGAGAGACAAAGAAAAGAGTTTGGGTTTTTGAGTTATTAGCTTAGGCTAGTCTAATTTAGGTTAGGGTCTTTATATAGGTCATTAATTAACTTAATTAGACCTCCCTTAAACCCGAACTAAACAGCTAACCCCTTAATTAATTAATTAAAACTAATTAAAAACGTGCAGGAAATTACACGCACTATCGACGAGACCACGATCGACAGACCGTTCGTCCATCGACGACCAATCCCTCCCTCCGTGTTGCACATACGTAGTCTTGGACAGATACTATGAAAATGAGGGCCTCCAATGATTTGGATAAGTTTTGGTTGACGGATTGCATCGACGCCTTGTCGATCAACACACACTCCGTTGTTTGCCTCCGTAGGTGAACACTGCCTAGGCAGTCTTGACCCCAAAATGCAAGGGTCCTACTCATGGGCCCTTGGTAGGTCCTTGGAGGGTCGTACCCATAAGTTTCGACCATGGATAAAATTATACACATGTTAGACACCCTTCAACCAAATTTCATGAATTTACGAATCCGAAGAGCTAGTCAAATAGGCGAAGGAGCGCAATTACCTCCTTCAACTAGTTATCGGACGTCTTGGATGTTCTTGGACGTTTTTGTTTCTAGACCTCCTAAATGACTTATAATCATTATGATGGAACTTAAAACAGTGTGTAGACCTTAGGATACTTATGTTAGACTCTAGAACAAGTCTTGGATTTTCGAAGTTTTACATAACCCCCCCTCCCCCTTAGGAACATTTGTCCCCGAATGCACTAAAAATCTTTAGAAGGAAGAAATAGACTCAAGACTAGCAGCCCAACCAACAACAATAGATAACAATATCAACAATATCACTTACACAAGGCAATTAAAAATGTAAATTATCACACATAAGGCTGAACATTACATTATGAGGAAAATCTTTCTCACAACAACAAGAGCACAAGATAGCATTTATGCGTCAATTATGCAAAAGTTCAACTTAACAACATACTACATATCATTTCATGACGACTAACCATATCAAAATGCACAACATAACTCGAAACAAACCAAAGAGCAAAAATTTTCAAGTCCAAATGCACTATTTTACTGTAATTAACTGTAATAATATCAAAAATGCATATTTTGCAACACTTCACTAAAAATCAAAGCAACTTCAATTTAAGTCATTATTTTCATAATTAGTAAGAACTACTAACCTTTGTTATCAAATATATGAGGGTAACGGGACTTCATCTGGGCCTCGGCCTCCCATGTTGCATCCTCAACTAGGTGATTCTTTCATAACACCTTTACGGAAGCTACATCTTTCTTTCTTAACTTCTTTACTTGTATATCAAGGATTTGAACCAGAGCTTCCTCATAAGAGAGATTATCTTTCACACGAAGACCCTCAATAGGAAGAATAGACTCGGTATCACCGATACACTTCTTATGCATGGAAACATGGAAAACCGAATGAACCCAAGCTAATTCACTAGGAAGTTTCAATTCATAGGCAACCTTAAATCTTTGCAAGATTTCATTGAGACTCACATAACAAGTACTCAACTTCCCTTTCTTGCTAAATCTTACCACCCCTTTCATAGTAAAATTTTTTAAATACACTCTATTACCTTCTTCAATTACTAATTCCCCTCTCCTATGATCGGCATAGGACTTGCCGACTATAGGCCATTTGCTAGCGATTCATTATAATATGAACTTTCTCCAAAGTCTTATAAATTAAATAGGGATCAAGAGCAAAGGCTCACCCACTTCAAAACATCAAATAGGAGACCTACACCTCCTACCATACAAGGCTTCGTAAGGAGCGATGGATATGGATGGATGAAAACTATTATTGTAAGCAAACTCCAACAAAGGCAAAAGCTTATCCCAATTTCCCTTGATATCAATAATACAATCTCTAAGAATGTCTTCAAGGGTTTTAATGGTACGCTTCGTTTGACCATCCGTTTGGGAATGAAAAATGGTACTTCACATCACCTTAGTACCCAACCCTTTTTTGAGGGACCTCAAAAACCTCGATATAAATTGTGCACCCCTATCCAATATGATGGATAACGGAATACCATGGTAACGCACCATATCATCTATGAAAATCCTTGCATAATATTCCGCCGAATAAGTAGACTTGACGGGAATGAGATGAGCGGACTTGATCAACCTATCAACAACCACCCACATAGAGTCATATTGCCCTTGAGTCCGAGGCAAACCATCTACGAAATCCATATTGATGTCTTCCTACTTCCAAGTAGGAACTTGGATTCTTGTAGTAAGACACCCAACTTTTGATGTTCGACATTCACTTGTTGGCAATATGGACACTTAGCAACAAACTCCGCCATGTCCTTTTTAAAACCTTTCCACCAAAATACTTCCCTAAGGTCATGGTACATTTTCGTCAAACGCAAATGAATGGAGTAATGGGAACCATGGGCTTCCTCAAGGATCCGGTTCCTCAACCTATCTACCTTGGGAACACACAATCTTCCTTGGTACCTAAAGAAACTATTCCCATCTAAGAAAAATAAATCATTTAGCTTGCTAAGAACCGATTCCTTCAACTTCATCAATGATTGATCAAGGTGTTGTTTATACTTCACCTCAACGACCGATGATTACTCGTAGTTATGAAGGACCATCAAACCAACATTTGGAGAATCTTCCAACTTCACACCCAATATAGACAACCTATGAACATCTCTCACTAGGTCTTTCTTATGTGAGATACACTACCCATAGTCAAACGACTTAAAGCATTCGCAACAACATTGGCCTTGCCGGGTGATAGAAACACTTATGTCGTAATCTTTCAACAATTCTTACCACTTTTTTTGTCGGAGATTCAACTGTTTTTGAGTAAACACATACTGGAGACTCTTTTGGTTGGTATACACTTAAGTATGGACACCATACTAGTAATGCCTCCATATTTTCAAGGTAAATACCACGACCACTAATTCAAGATCATGAGTTGGATAGTTTCTCTCATGCACCGTAAGTTGCCTAGAAGCGTAGGCTATTATCTTCCCATGTTTCATAATCACACACCCTAAACCCACTCGGGATTCGTCACAATACACAACAAAACCCTTTGTACCTTCAGGTAATGTAAACACCGGTGCAGAAATTAGCATATCTTTAAAGATTTGGAAGCTTCTCTCACATGCCTCCGACCACTCAAATTTCTTACTCTTTTGGGTCAACGTAGTCAAGGGAGATGAAATGGATGCAATACAATCCACAAACCTCCGATAATAACCCGCTATACCCAAGAAACTCCTAATGTTTGTTGGAGTCAATAGTGTAGGCCAATTTTTCACCGCCTCGGTTTTCCTTGGATCAACCTCAACTCCCTCAATGGAGATGATATGACCAAGAAATGCTACCGACCTTAACCAAAACTCACATTTGTTATACTTGGTAAATAATTTGTTGTCATAAGCATTTACAATACCACCCTCAAATGGTTCATGTGGTAACCCTCATTTTTTGAATATACCAAGATGTTGTCAGTGAAGACAAAAACAAATGAATCTAGATAATTTAGAAACACCCTATTTATGAATTCCGTAAACAACGTCGGGCATTCGTGACACCAAAAGACATTACTAAGAACTCATAATTACCATATCTAGTCCGAAACGCTGTCTTTGGTATATCCTGACCTCTAACCCTATGTTGGTGTTACCCCGATCTCAAGTCAATCTTAAAAAAGTAGCTTGCCCCTTGGATTTTATCGAACAAGTCGTCAATCCGAGGGAGAGGATAATTATTCATAATAGTGACTTTATTGAGTTGGCAATAATCGATGCACATTCTAAGGGACCCATCCTTCTTCTTCACAAACAAAACTGGAGCACTCCATTGAGAAATACTAGGTCTAATGAAGCCTTTGTCTAGTAAATCTATGAGTTGAGACTTCAACTCTTTCAATTCGGCCGGATACATTCGATAAGGAGGAATTGAAATGGGATTTGTATCCAGTAATAAGTCGATACAAAAATTAATTTCCCATTCGGGAGAAATACCTTGAAGATCATTGGAAAGACCTCCGAAAATTCACTCACTACGGGGACCGACTCAATGGGAGGAATTTCGGAGTCTAAATCATGGACACTTAGTATATGGTATAAACACCCTTTCTTTGAGATAACTTTGCATGCTTTCAAACAAGATATGATATGACCTCTAGGAATAGAATTTCCCCCCTTCCACTCTAAAACGGGTTTAATTTGGAATGTTTAACTTCACCATCCTCGTTCTACAATCTATAGAGACAAAGCGAGCATGCAACTAATCCATACCCAAAATGACTTCAAAATTAATAATATCAAGTTGTACTTACTCAACATAAGAAACTCTATTGGGCAACATTATAGGACAATTTCTATGGACCCTTTTCGCAACAATCGACTCTCTCACCAGTGTAGACACTATAAAAGATTCATGCAAGATATCGGGTAAAATGCCAAACTTTGTAGCTACTAGAGGGGTACCAAATGATAAAGTAGAACCGGGATCAATTAAGGCATATACATCAATAGAAAAGACTTTAAACATACCGGTCACCACGTCGGAGAAGTCTCTTGCTCACCCCTAGATCAGAGAGCATAGAAGCGATTCTTCTTTGATGCCTCAATGGAACCACTTGCTTCAGCTTGACAACTACCCTTGTCTTGACCCCTAACATTAGGGCAATCCTAACCTTGTGCGCACTTTTACCACAACACAAACAATTGTCCATCCCTTTAAGACAATCACCATAGTGCTTCTCGCCACACTTTCCGCAAGTTGGCTTTTCGGTTGGTGACCCTTTCCCTTCTTAGGCTTAGGGTTATACACCCTATCATACCTAGCCTTAGGAAACTCAAAAGGAACTTGTTTATAAAATGATCTGTTAAACCTAGGCTTGACTTGTATCTCAAGCCTGTTCTTTGAAGAACCTCCATCAAATGATATTTCCCTCTTAGCATCTCTACTCTTACTCTTAGCCCTTGCCTCTTCTACATGTTGGGAATGAACCATAAGACGAGAAATGTTCATGTTGTCATGTAGCATAGCCGAATGACATTCCCCTTGCAAATCATCTAACACTCTTGTGACAAAATTACTCATTTCATCTCTAGGATCGGAAACCGAAGAAGGAGAATATTTTTACAATTTAGTGAATTTCAAGGAGTATTCGTGAACACTCATACCTCCTTCGTGAAGGTTGATGAACTTCACTACTTTAGCTTCCCTCTTCTCCCTAGGAAAGAACCAATCCATAAAAGCCTTCTTGAGCACTTCCTATGTCATGGGTCCAACTCTTAAAGGCCTATTGTCCCTCCATTGGACGTACCATGCTAGAGTTACATCCTTAGTTGGTAGGTGGCCAACTCAGCCTTCTCTCTAGTAGAAAACCCCATAGCATAGAGGATCTTTTAGATTTCATCAATGAACTCTTTGGGGACTTCTTCAACCTTGGACCCACAAAAAGTAGGAGGATTCATCGTAGTGAAGTTCCTTAGACGAGAGGCCATAGTAGCAACTTGTTGATTTGCCCTTGGTACAACCTCCCTATTATCTTGGGTCGTCACGACTTAAGCTTGAGTAGTGGCGGCTTGTGCTTGGGTAGTAACGACTTTGGCCATTTGGAAGAGAGAAGCCCTAATGTTCTCATCCTTCAAAGGAGGAGAATTCACCAGAGCATGGTCATCATTCACATCTTCCTCAATAGGAGGAACTTGATCACCACGGGGAGGAACTCCCATATTAGCATCACTTCTTCAAGTCTTCGTGTCGCATTTATTGGAGTATTCATTTCGTATAATCACAATAAGATGATTAGATGCAAAAGCACATAGATCTAACACTTCAAAGACACGATATTGAACTTCCAAGAAAGTTAGAGTTACCTAGTCATCATGTAGGTTCCAATCAAGAAGTGTGGCACGCTTCATACTCATTAATACAAACTTACATAGACGTGGTTGAGAGAGACATTGAATCAAAGATATTTAACCTAATGCTCTAATTCAAGATTATCATATCTGTGAATAGCCCTTAGACGTAACCGGCATCCTCGTCCTGTTGAGGACTAAGACTAGCCTCTTAGTTTACATCATTACATTCATAGGTCAATTTTAGCGGAAAATTAAAATAAATATATATATATTGAGTATACATAGACCCTTCGTAGAGGAAGATTACTAAGTGTTGTACTTTTATTGCACATATGTATATGAAATATAACATAATCATAATAGTCGTCTCATCTCATAACCATCTAATAAGAGTGTAAGAACTTGGGCATAACGTAGACATCAAAGTAAGAATGCCTCATATGGGCTATACAATGTTTCATACTAAATGAAAAGGAAAGAACATAATAGTGTTAAACTCAAAACAACTCCATTAGCTAGACAGTGGCGTCACCCTCAGAAAGTGAGGACCTACCCTACTTGGATGAATAAGATATCCAAGCCTTCTTCAAGTCGTCTTCAAATCACTTCAACGATCGGAACCTAAAATGTTGGTGAAAAGGATGAAATGGGGTTAGTACACCACTTGCACTAAGTATGAGACCATATGCGCACATACTTTGAAATCATGCTAAGAAAAGGGACATTTCATAACATATGCACTTTTGATTTAAAAACCTTTATGCACATTCAACAAGACCATCTTAATGAATATAGAATGTTCATTAAGTCATAGGCATGTGTATCACAAGACCAACAACATAAAGTCTAGTCAATTTAACATGCATAGATATAGTTGAATACATAACAAAATAACTCTATTATCAAGTCATAGTAATAAAAAGCATGTATAGGAGTACTTTTCAACATAACCAAAGCAATACAACAAATGATATACCGTGGTTTCACGATATTTTTAATACTTTTTACTTAAGTTTAGTGTGTCCAAAAGCCTTTTTGTACTAAGTTTTATGTAAGTTTCTCTTTATTTGCAGGAAATCTGTCTAAAAGATGAATGCGGAGGTTTTTGAGTAACAAATACAGAAAAGTACCACCTATGGAGCTTGTGACGGTTCGTCGTGCCCGTGACGGTCCGTAGGTGGCATCGAAGTGCAGCTGCTGAAGGAAGATGGGGAAGTCTGACCAAATGTGGGGTTAAGGAGTGCGTGACGGACCGTTGTAGCCATGACGGTCCGTCCTGCTAGTTCGTCATGAAGATCAGAGAAGTAATCCCAGTACCCATTTTCAAGAGTTCAAGTGTTATGGAACGAAGATCCCCGACGGACCGTTATGCTTGTGACGATCCGTCATACCTGCTGTCGAGGGTGATAAAGAGAGCAGCAAAAGAAATTGCACAAGTATGGGACGACGGAGTCCATGACGTCCCGTCGTGACCACGACGATCCATCGCGAGGTCCGTCGACCCAGCCGCGCTTTGACAGATTTCCAGCAAATAGAGTCCTTATTTAATTAGCTTTTTATTTTTTTTATAAATAGTTCGAAAAACCTCGTTTTTTGGGTTAGACTCTGGATTATTGTTAGACTGGGGATTATTGTTAGACTCTTGATTATTTTTTAGATTCTATGTTAGACTTTTGGTGATTACTATTACACTTTTGAAGAATCTTTAGTATTCAATTAATTTTAGTAATTATTTGTTGGTGATTTTGGTTGATTAAACAAGTGAACTTCTGGATTTTATTCTTTCTCATTGAAGTAAAACTCCATAACTAGGGTTGTGGGAACCATAGGTGATTAATGAGGTAAAACCTAACTAAAACAACAATTCTAGAATAGTGTCTTGCATGTATTGATAATTCTTTCGCTTAGAAGTCTTTTTAACGGATGGCCAACGTTAGAACTCGCCTTAATGCTACTTGCCGGACCAAGGAGGTAAATAATAGGAAAAGAATTATTAACATAGGTTTAGTGTATACTATCTAATAGGCTATTATTGATTGGTATGAGGTAATAACTTAGTCAAATATCGAATACAATGCTTAATGTGAGGTAAAGGTAAGGGTTAGTATAGCAACACACGTAGCCGGACCAAGGTGCGGAGTGAAATTTTCTAGATGCCGGACCAAGGATTTAGAAATACATAACTTATCACTTTGCATGCAAGATACTAGGAAAGAATTGTTATAGTTAGAATTATCAAGTTATGAACCTGTGGGGAACACGTAAACCCTAGTTACTTTTATCAACTGATTAAACTCCAACATTTGAAGCTGTTAGTTGTCTCCTTTAATTTCGCTAGTTATTTTCATTTATTTAGAAATAGAAAACCCCCCTTTTATGGTCTTTTCTTCCAAGGAAATAATTGACTAAATAGTAGTAATAATAGATTGAAGTTAAGTCTGAACTATTTTCCTCGTGGGAACGATCCCAACCTTATTAGTTGGGTTATTTACTTGTTACGACCGCTTTACTTCTTATTTGAGAAGTAAGTTTGAGCGTATAAAATTTTGGTGTCATTGCTGGGGAAAGTAGCTTTTAGATTAACTTAAACTTATTACTAAAGTTTAGTCGATATTTTCATAATATTTTTTATTGTTTTTTATTCATGCAGAACTATCTTCCTTGTATGCCAAATACACGGAGAGGAAGAGAACCCTTATTTCCCTACGATCACGAATTAGAGCGTACACTAAGTAACATGAATCGAAACTTGGGAATTAATGATGATGATCCAAAAAAGAACATCCCAGCTCCGGTTGATGTTCATGGTCAGTTGTTACGCGATGCTCCGGGTGAACACCAACAGAGGGGACAAAATCCCGCTCCACGGCCATAAGAATACTACAGAGGCTATGACAATATAGCAGACTCCGATGGGCCACATGTCTTGCCCCCTCTATCACCAAGCCACACCTTTGTGGTAACTAGTAGCCTGATGCAAATGCTCACTGCCAGAGGTTTGTTTTTAGGGCTACCTTGTGAGGATCCACAAGCCCATATAGCTAAGGTAAGGGCAGTGTGTAAAAGTTGTGTAGGGAGGCCTGAATTGGACTTGGATGTAATAGGGATAAGAGTGTTTCCTCTCTCACTGACGGGAGAGGCTGCTAAATGGTTCACGGAGCTCCCTTACAACTCAATTTTCACTTGGAACCAACTAAGGGACGTTTTGTTAGCACGCTACCACCCGGTCTCAAAGAAACTAAACCACAAAGACATAGTGAACAACTTTGTGGCACTACCAGGAGAGTCAGTTAGTAATTCTTGGGATAGATTCACCTCGTTTGTGAGAAGCTTCCCCAATCACCGTATAGATGATGAGTCAATAAAAGAATACTTCTATCGGGGACAGGATGATAATAATAAAGCGGTGTTGGACACTATAGCAGGTGGATCTTATGGGGAGTGTCCTTATGTTGAGATAGCTGAAAAGTTAGAGAAAATCTCCCAGAACAATAAAGCTTGGATTACTAGGAAGTCAGATACCGAGAGAAATACCTTCGCAGTGCAGTCCACTCACAACCCAGCAACAGATGAGATTTGTGAAGAAATGGCTCATATGAGAACAGAGAATGGGTTGGTACTTAAACATGTCACTGGGGGTGCAGAAAAGATAAATGCAGTTAACTACTTGTCTAAACCACCACCACCAATTGATGAATGCTATTATGCAGAGGAATCCTATGCCGTAAACGAGCAGACAGGGGGTTTCCGACCGAGTGCCCAAGGCTCAAATCAAGATAATTGGTGCCATGGTCAAGGGAACCAAGGTCTGATCTATGGTAACTATAACCGTGAGGGTCATTATGTCCGAGATGGAAACTACAACCACGACAACAACTTCAACAGGGGTAACTATGGTAACAGAAATGATAGGAATGGGCCCTATGTCCCTCCTCAAAATCGTGAAGTTACTCCTAGGGATGGTGGAGATAGTATGGCTCGAGTTGAGGATATATTGCACAAAATGATGAGGAGGTTCGATGCTAATGATGAGCACATTAAAGAGTTAAGGAGTGATTTAGCGGGTATTGGGCATAAAGTCGATACACATGCAATATCGATGAACCAGATCGAGTTGCAAATGGCCCCTTTATCTGCGACTGTGAACACACGGCAACCGGGCACTCTTCCTAGCGACACTGTCCAAAATTTGAAAAATGATGCACACTGTATGACAATCACTACTAGGGGTGGTAAGTAAACCATTGACCCACCTATGCCGTCTAATGAGGAAAAGGTGAGAAACGATAATGATTAGGTGGTACAGGGTAGTGGTGAAGTAGAAGATCGCACTGGAAAAGATGTTGAAGTACCTATAAAATGAATTCCCATGCCTAGACCACCCCCTCCTTTCCTCAATGATTAGTGAAAACGACCGAGGATGGTAAATATTGGCGTTTTATAACAATGTTGAAACAGCTTTCTATCAATGTCCCTTTGGTAGAAGCTCTAGAACAAATGCCCGGTTATGCCAAGTTTATGAAAGATCTGGTTACAAAGAAAAGATCGGTGACTTTCGAGATGATGATAGGATGCAGCATTGTAGTGATATTGCTACAAGATCTCTCGTACAAAAGAAAGAAGATCCAGGTGCATTCACTACCTTGTATAGTCAAGTCATTACATTTTACAAAAGCATTATGTGATTGGGGGAAAGCATAAATCTCATGCCCCTCTCGATTTACAAGAATTTGGGTTTGGGTGACCCAAAGCCCACTGCGATGCGGCTACTGATGGCCGATAGAACACTGAAAAGGCCTATGGGGATACTCCATGATGTGCTAGTAAAAGTGGAGTCGTTCATATATCCGGCAGATTTTGTTATTCTTGATTGAGAAGTCAATTTTGAAGTGCCTATAATTCTTGGGAGGCCATTCCTTGCTACGGGTAGAGCCTTAATTGATATGGAAAAGGGGCAGATGAAGTTTTCGTTGAACAATGAAGAAGCGACCTTCAACATTTGTAGGTCCATGAGGCAGAGTGGTGAGCTCCAATCGGTATCTGCTATATCCTACAAAGACAAGATTAAGAAGGATAATGACCGAACATGCAAAAAAGGAGAGTTGATGGTTGGGGATTTGGTGCTTTTAGACAGTTCTAGGTTGCGATGGCTTCCGGGCAAGTTCAAGTCCAAACGGACTGGACCTTACTTGATTACCCAAGTATTCCCTCATGGAGCAGTTGAGTTAGAAACCAATGAGGGAGAGTGGTTTAAGGTGAATGGATAACGAATAAAACCCTATTTTGGGCATATTGAATCGGTAAATGGAGGGATCGAGGAATACCATATTGATGAAGGCTGAGTAATCAAGCGTCCTCAGTCGTGCCGCGACGTTAAATCAGGCGCTTTTTGGGAGGCAACCCAATACTTATAGTTTTTGTTTTTAGTAATGGTAGCATTTTCTACTAATGGGTTTTAAATTTGTCGGCACATCACCAGGAAACTCTACAGAAAAATAACTCTGCAGCAGTCACTGACGGATATATCGATGGACCGTCGTGCATGCGACAGACCGTCGCATGAATCCGTCGTGCCAGGTACGTCTTTCTGTTATTTTCAAAACTAGGGCACACGCAATGGAACCAATGATGGACCGTCGCATATGCGACGGACCATCGTCGGGGACTCGTCGCGTCATTAATGAAACGTACCCGGACTGACCCTGCTGGGGGTTTTTACAATTCTTAACATTTAAAACCCCCACCCCCTTAATTTCACCCCATTACTTCCCTCTTTCTCCCATTTCCCTCCCTTTTCAACTTCCAAGACCATAACCCCCTCTCTTACAACCGATCATTTTACCTGATTCCCTAATTCCTACAATTCACTATCTACTACTCGGAGTCTGGTGCTGTGGTTCTCTTCTTGATCATCAAGTACCTTCCTCGCTTATTTTTTCTCATATTCTCAGGTATGTGTCTCTGATTTCTACCCATTTACTTTGAATTTTTGTTTATCAATTAGTATTATCCTATTTCTTATTGATGGGTTCATTCTTTAGTATAAATTTTGTCTGACCTAGGTTGAGAATCCTCAAAATTGCCTTTTTAAAACTCTAGAAATAGGTGCTTTAGCATTGCTAGTTTACTAGGTATTTGGGTTAGACACATGTTGGTTAAACACTAAAAAAATTCCATTTGGGTCATAGGGGATGATTGTGGCATCCCCAGTTCTGTCACTGAATGAAGAATGAGACGCCGATGACGGACCGTCGTAGGGTCCGTCCCAACATCCCTAACACCCCACTGTCCAATTTTTGTAAATTCTTATGGCTTTTCTTAGCTTATCAAAGATCAAGGTTTTCTGGGTGGACGGTGGTCCATATAAGAGTAGTTGTTTTGTCTTTAAGGGCCTTTTGTAAATGAGGTTCTCCAAGTGTCCTCCAACTGACACATGCGACAGACCATCGTAGCCTTGACGGTTCATCCTGCACAATCGTTCTAGTTGTCAGAGACCTTATTCTTAAGGGTATCTCACTTTTTCTAAGTGTCCTCCAACGGATACATGCGACGGACCGTCATTCCCACGACGGTCCGCCAGCACATACTGTCATGACGGTCAGAGACCCCTCTCCCAGGGTCTCCATACTTTTTCTAAGTGTCCTTTGACGAACACCTACGACGGACCATCATAACCTCGACGGTCCGTCCTGCACAACCGTTCTGGTTGTCAGAGACTTTCCTTCAAGGGTCTCCACATAAACATAGTTCAAGTAAGACATGACGGACCCCATGACGGTCCGTCGTACTCACGATGAGCCGTCACCTGGTCCGTCGTGTTTCACTGTTACTATAGAAATGTCATTACATCTTAAACTCTTTTATTTATTTTGTGTGGTTTTGCTTGTCTTGTTTGCTCCTTCTAGTACTAATATTTATTCTTTACAGGTACTATCTATCATGGCACCAAAATAAGATCGAGTATACGCACGTGGGCGATCGAAGTCTGTCGCTCCGTCTGCCCGCCTAGTCATTGGCTCTGATGATGAGCGTGACCCCGAGTACGTGGCCCCAGGCACTTCCACCCTATCCCGAGCTGCACCTGCTGCCAGACCCACGCCCAAAAAGGTGGCGTCCGGCGTAGTTACTGCATCCCAGTCTGATGAGGAGCGCACACTGACCGGCACACCTTCTGGGTCAGCTACTAATGAAGAAGGAGCGCCGTGAGATGGAGGCTGCGAGGAGAGCCTCGCTTGCAGATAAGGAGGCGCATCAGATGAGGGCAATAAAGTTTAGCTGTTGGGGCATCTAGCTCCAGAAATGTGGAGATAGCGGGAGGCACTGCTGATAGTGCTGTTGAGGCTGAGGACACTACTGATGGTGTCCAGATTACAAAGGTAGTGGGATCCGGGGAACCGGACCCACCAGCTTGCTGATCGTCGGCGCTTTGCGCCCCAGGTTTGCTTCACCTACCACTCTTGTATCTCAATTTTTTTTATGCATTGGGGACAATTGCATGTCTTTTTGTTGGGGTGGGGTAAATGGAAAGTGACTGCTAGGGTGAAGTCTGAGTAGCCCAATTCACTATCCTCTTTTGGGGTTTTCTTGCCTGTGTTATTTTTCCCCAAGAAATTGACTATTTTTTCTGTTGAACCGGCATGTCTATATCTTGTGTACATAGTTTAATTCTGAAGCATGATGGCTAAAATGATATCCTGATGTAATGAAAATGATGCATGACTAGGCATAGTAATTGTTAAATGTGTGGCTCTAAGCATGACATAGAGGTACACCACTGCATGACCTTAAGTCTAAAATTCGAACTAGGTGTCTAATAATCTGGAAGAGTAATGAGATGTCAAGTGAGTGTGAGGAAGATTTGAATAGTCCACTATTTGTACTGAGCTAGAACTTGCCTGGTTAGTCCTGCTAAAAGTAAGCTGTAATAGACAATTAGGAAAGGATCATAGGCCTTGTTCAATATAGCCCATTTTTAACGTAAATAAAAGAAAACCAAATGAAATTAATCCTTCTTTGATCCAAATGATTTGAGATTAAATTAGACCTTTCTTTTTCACCCCAAATGATCTTTTCTGGGAATAATGTGTTGGCCCTGGTCCCTCCTTGTACATGTGCACCTCAACTTATGCCAAAATCATAAGTTGAGGGTGGCTAATGCAGTAAACAACATTTTTATGGCCCTGAACCAACTTTGGGTATTGTGTACTTTGACTCATGGCAAATCCATGAGTTGAGGGTGGATATTATGAGGAATGCTCTGGAAAGTGGGGTTGAAAGAACAAACAGAGAGAAAGAACAAAAGTAAAGTGACTCAAGAATTAGTTGAAAGAAAAGTGAAATAATAATAAAAAAAATAGGCAAGAAATACAACCAAGGAAAGAAGAGAGACAATTACACAAATGAAGATAGAAGGGAAAATAGCAAGGTAAAAGAATATGGGAAATTGGGAGAAGTAAAATGATGAAAAGAGGTATGTTTAGACGATATGTCAAGGAGGGCAACAAGTCACTAATGTATACCTATATATACCCTACCAAACCCTGAGCCTATGTTACACGCTAAGAAAGTCCTATCGTGATCCTAAAAGTTGTATAGCGAACTTAAAGCAGTGAAAATAAGGGCAAGCTTATGGAAATATGTATGAATGAGTTGTGAATCTGTTATGCGAGTGAGTGTTGAAAAGTAATCCTTATACTCAATATGAAATCTTTTTGTGAAAAATGAGAATATTGTTTTGAAGTGAGGATACTAGTTGCAATTCCGTAAATAGTAGCACCTCGGTGAGAAATTTAAGAGGATAGGTGTTAGTGCATGGTGAGTCTGTGTCATGGTCTGATTCCACATAATTCAAGCCTAATAGTGATAGCATGCAAAAATATGATGAGACTGATCGGGACTGATAGCCAAATGATTGTGAAAGATAAAACATGGATATTATTGTACAAAGATTTTGGATTGAGTCATTGTGCGTCGCTTGAGGACAAACAACGAATTTAAGTTGAGGGTGTTGATATACCGTGGTTTCATGGTACTTTTAGTACTTCTTACTTAAGTTTAGTGTGTCCAAAAGCCTTTTTGTACTAAGTTTTATGTAAGTTTCTCTTTATTTGCTGGAAATCTGTATAAAAGATGAATGCGAAGGTTTTGAGTAACAAATACAGAAAAGTACAACCTACGGAGCTTGTTATGGTTCGTCATGCCCGTGAAGGTCCGTAGGTGGCATCGTAGTGCAGCTGTTGAAGGAAGATGGGGAAGTCTGACCAAGTGTGGGGTTACGGAGTGCGTGACGGACCGTTGTAGCCATGATGGTCCGTCCTGCTGGTTCGTCATGAATATCAGACAAGTAATTCCAGTACCCAATTTTCAAGAGTTCAAGTGTTATGGAACAGAGACCCCTGATGGACCGTTGTGCCTGTGATGATCCGTCATACCTGCCGTCGAGGGTTATGAAGAGAGCAGTAGAAGAAATTGCACAAGTATGGGACGACGGAGTCCATGACGGCCCGTCGTGACCGACGATCCATCGCGAGGTCCGTCGACCCAGCCGCGCTTTACAGATATCTACCAAATAGAGTCCTTATCTAATTAGGTTTTTATTTTTCTTTTATAAATGGTTCGAAAAACCTCGTTTTTGGGGTTAGGCTCTGGATTATTTTTAGACTAGGGATTATTGGTAGACTCTTGCACTACACCATTTTAGGCCTATGGCCACACTAAATCTGAGTAACGCTTGAAAAGTGTTGCCTAAAAAATTTTTGGGAACACTTTTAAAATGTAGCCTAAATTTTTATGTTCTGGAACCAATAATATTGGCAACACTTGAAAAGTGTACCCTTTAATGGTATAGGTTACACTTTTTAAGTGTTGTCATAGTATGAAATTAATGGCAACAATTATTTATATATATGGCAACACTTTTAAAGGGTCCTATTTTTATAATTGTAAATACAACACTTTAGAAGTGTGGCCTAACAAAAATTTCACCAAAATATTATATTCCCTCCAACATTTCTAGTCTCCCTCCCATTTTTATTGGCCAAAAAAATAATTGTTAAAATATTTGGAAAAACAAATTGGGGCTTAGAGAGGAAGCTGAGAACATACGCACGATTCTAGTATCCCTACCATTTCTAGTCTCCCTCCCATTTCTAGTGTTGTCATACTTACGCTCAAGAACATACGCACGATTTCTTTTCTCAAGAACTTCAAATCGACTGAATGAGCTGAAAATCGAAGAGAGGAAGCTTAAAATCGGAGGAGCTGAAGAGAGGAAGCTGAAGACTGAAGCAGAGTTGAAAATAGGAGGAGCTGAACTGATTCTACTCTCCAAAATCGGAGGAGCTGAGCTTAGAAGATGTTGACCAACTGATTCTACGCTCCAAGCTTTGTTAGTGTAAGACGGTTTTTCCCCAAATACGAAAATACGATTTCCTTTACAATTTTCCGTCAAAATTGTTTACAAATTCCTTGTTGAAGATCGAAGAGCTGAAGAAAGTGATTTTTGTCACATATTTTTTGTTGATGAGTTGCTCTTTTCATCAAAGATTCTTTGTTAACGAGCTGTTCCGTCGGATTTCACAAATGAACAAAATGTTTCACACATGAACACTCCTCACGTCTTGGGTTGTTGCAACAGTGTTTGTAAGTTGTACTCCTACATTCCAAGTCTGCATAATATGGTAATTCTCAATGCATGACTGTGCTACATGTGTGTGACTTTGTTTACCAATTCTCTGTTGGAATGCATATGACAACAATCTATGTTCCGAGATTATCAACAACTTGAATATCCCTGCTAACCAGACTGCAACTAGCTGTTGCCTGCAATCACATATCTGCATATTGTCTGTTTTAATGTCCCTGTTTTTTTAGTCTTCCTGAGTTCATAGTTGTGCTCACCTTAAGCTTGGTTTGTTCCTTTGTTAACCACGTTGATTATGTCTTGTAGCTATCTGCTTGTAAAATGTTTCTTTTTCCGACTACATGCCTTGAAGTGTTAGAAGTNTCTTTTTTCGACTACATGCCTTGAAGTGTTAGAAGTCATTTTGTTGTTTCTCTATTGCATTTTCAAGTGTACATTAGAAACTTTAGTTGAATAATTCTTAGTTGTTTTGGGATCACCTCGTAGTATGAATTTTTTAAACTTTCTTTGTATTTTGAGTTGCACTATCTGGAAAATGAATCATATGCCTTAGAGATAGACGATATAGGATATATTTTTCAAGTCTAGAAGGGGTAGAGAGGGAGTGATACGCTCAAACTTACTTCTATGAGAAAGAGTAAAATCCGAAAGTTCGCTTGATTAATCAACAAAAATCACCAACACTCAATGATAAAAGTCTCAAGATAACCTAATAATATTACAGAGTCTAACTAATAATCCAGCGTCTAACAATGCGGAGTCTAACCTCAAAAACGAGGTTTTTTGACGGATCATCGTGGCCACGACGGACCGTCATGGACTTCGTCATCCTACACTTCTGCTCTCTTCATTACCCTCGATGGCAAGTATGAAGGATCGTCACAGACACGACGGTCCGTCGAGGGTCTTCGTTCCAAAACACTTAAACTCTTGGAATATGGGTACTGGGATTACTTCTCTGAACTTCATGACGAACCTGCAGGAGGGACCGTCACACACTCGACGGACCGTCGTGGTCTCCGTAACCCCGCACTTAGTGAGACTTCCCCATCTTCCTTCAGCAGCTGCACTACGCTGCCACCTACGGACCGTCACAAGCACGACGGACCGTCACAAGCTCCGTAGGTGGTCTCTTCTGCATTTCGTCACTCAAAATCTTTGCATTTATCTATGGACAGATTTATGTATACCCTATTAATTGTACTTATTTTTTCATTTATAGTATCATCAACATTGAAAAACATTTGTGGAGGATTAAAGGTTTGATTTGACATAGCGAAAGCCTCATGACTAGGTAAGAAACTTTTATCATCTCATAACACATGATTCTGATAGATTACTAGGGAACAATAATAATGGCATACAGTCGTGTCTGCAGTTGTTTGAAATATCTTGTTTCATATGTTATCAATTTTTCTGTTTGTTCATGTAGTTCTTCCAATTTGAATCCGTCCTGCTACTTCTTTCACTTAAACAATCTTATTATTTTGTAGGTTTACTTACTATTGGGAAACAAATTGAAGAGATTTAAACAAAGCAAAAACAATGAATCAATCAACAATGCTAAAGAAAAAGGGTTCCAAACAAAGCTCAAAGTCCATTGAAGAATCTGGATGTTGATATGCAATACCGATCAAGTGCTGAATTGGCCAACAAATTCAAGATTAAGAGAGAACAACTTGCAAATGAACGCAATGATAAAGCTAACAAAGAGCAGGCACCAATATCACATAAACGAATGAATTATGAGGATTTCATTCCACAACAAGGAAAGAGTAAATTCCTTGGGCACAAATCAGTCATTCAATCGTCCTCAAGGGAAGAGCTTAGAACCTTACGTATGATTGGAGGGAAAGGACAAACTAAACAGAGGTTATTTCAATTTGAAGAGTCCATTCAAGATAATGGAACTAAACTTCCTATGAATAATTCTAGGTTCCATACGTCATTCAATAAAGATGTTACTGCTTCAGCACATGCGACTGGAACAACACTAGGTAATGGAGAGGCACGACATGATATTCTTGATCTACCGAATTGCAAACAGGTAAAGAGGAAGCCGGTCATACCATCTACTACTCTTGAGCAGTTTCTAAAAGATCAAGGGATACACAAAGATGATGAAACAAAACGTGACAACAACACAACAAGTGATGTCGAATTTATGCATACTCCTATTATTAATGAACATAACAAAGGATTGGATGATCGTGTGGAACAAGAAGAGGAAATTGACATTGATTGTAGTACAAAAGGTATGTTTTAAACCTTGTAAGATTTAGAACTCATTATAAAAGAAATATCTTATTTCATGTCTGTTACATCAATCTAGAAATGTCGAAGCCAAAAAAAGTTCGAGGACATACAACATGTAAGGATATTCATGCAAGAAATTTGGAAGAAAGAAAGGAGGTGACATTTGATAAAGGACAAGCGGTGGGACCAACTAATAAGATAGTGTGACAATTAAGCAACTTTATAGGAACAATTGCAAGGAATCCTAGATTCATCATCTTGATGTACACTAGTTGGCATGTGGTGCCAAATGATACTAAAAAGCGCATGTGGGAATACGTCAATGTAAAAACAACCACTCTTGAGAATTCATATTTTTTTACTTACTGAAACTAAATATATTTTATTTTGCATATTCCAAATTTCTACTTCAAGTAGAAGGAAAGAAGTGGGTGATGACTGGTCTTCGTGATGCTTGGAGGCGACACAAGCAAAAAATTAAAAAGAATTTTTTTGATAAAAACAGTACCCTTGAGGATATGCTAGCAAAATGTCCTGATGGCATTCCACATAATCAATTCCGCCAGTTGATCGAGTATTGGAAACACCCAACTGTTCAAGTAAGGTTAAAATGGTGCATTTCCACTCATCGACTAATTCTGTGTCATATCTATTCTTTTTATACATATCAAGTCAATTATCTCTTTGTTTTTAACAATAGGCTATATGCGAGATGAATTCTCAAAACAGGAAAAAACAAAAGTGGAGGCATCGAATGGGACCTATTAATTTTGCTAGAGTACGCGGGGCATTGGTAATACTTAGCTGACATTTCATACAAAATTTGATTTTCATTTTTTTGTACTTTATAAGAACTTACTGATTTGTTAAAATTTCTTTTGATATAATTTGTAGCGTGCAGCCAAAGACAACAACGAAGAACCATCAAAGCCTGAAATAGTTATTGCAAATCGTACCAAGACGGGAAAGGAAATCTAGGCTGATACCCAAGTAGCAATAGTAAGTTTTTTTCAAAGAGGATATTAGTGAACTTTATTCAGACTTAACATTTATATTGTGGGGAGTTTGACTACATTAAATTTTAATCACGTATGCCTTCTTCTTCTTTTTCTTCTTGTGCAAGTTCAAGGAGATATCAATTATTTGTCGACATTGTTTAATTATTTTTTACGAAAAGTTTTCATAATGTTTTAATTCTTGATCGCTCTCATAGGATTGGAAATGAAATAGTACTTACAATTCACTATTGATGCCAATTTTATTCAATAGGCTGGACTTCAAAATCGCACAAATTCTGGGGAAACAGCTGATGATGCATTTAGGGCAGTGTTTGGAAAGGAGCAGCCTGGTCGAGTTAGGTGCTATGGTAGATCAGTGAAAACAAGTTCTTTGAAGAAAGATGAGGAAATTAACAATCTAAAACAAAAGCATGCCGATGAAATCACTTCTCTAAAGGAAGAATTGAGAGAAGAAATGCGACATTTATTCACTCAATTGCTGCAAAACAACCCTGGACTGAATTTTCAAGATATACCAGGGTGTGTTGGATCTAACCTTGCTTCACCTATTGATGCAAGTAGTGCACAAGCTGTAAGAGGTACAAATCTTCTATTTTCTTCGGGGTCAACTCAAGATTCGGTTCTTCAAAAGGTATTTTGTATTTCAAATTCGCTGTTAATAGTGTCAATATTGTTTTTCTTCTAGTTTAGTTGGTGTTCTTGGTAATGAAATTCAAAACTTATTTTTACTTGTCTAAGTTTAGTCCACCAATTTATAACTGTTAAGAAT
>NC_028639.1:26060233-26118814 GCF_001406875.1 Solanum pennellii
AAAAATAGGTGTTGCTAATGCACGTCTTCAAAGCGTGCCCTTATACCTATTTGGCTACGCTTTATAAGTGTTGCCAAAGATGGCAACATTTAAAAAGTGTTGCCTAATGTCAAAGGTTACGCTTCTTTTGGGCAGCCCCTAAAAAGTGTTGCTGAATGTCCAAAAGTGTAGCCTTTTATCAAAGGCCACACTTTTTGCTAGTTTAGGCTACACTTACGTGGTGTTGCTGTAGGCCGAAAATGGTGTAGTGTTGATTATTTTTTAGATTCTTTGTTAGACTTTTGGTGATTTCTATTACACTTTTGAAGAATCATTAGTCTTAAATTAATTTTAGTAATTGATTGTTGGTAATTTTGGTTGATTAAACAAGTGAACTTCTGTATTTTATTCTTTCACATTGAAGTAAGTGCATGAATTCTTATATTACATATTTGAATATTGTGATTATGACTATGGGTAACTAAAACTCCATAACTAAAGTTGTGGGAACCATAGGTTAATAATGAGGTAAAACCTAACTAAAACAACAATTCTAGAATAGTGTCTTGCATGTATTGATAATTCTTTCACTTAGAAGTCTTTTTAACTGATGGCCAACGTTAGAACTCCCCTTAATGCTACTTGCCGGACCAAGGAGGTAGATAATAGGAAAAGAATTATCAACATAGATTTATTATATACTATCTAATAGGCTAGTATTGATTGGTACGAGGTAATAACTTAGTCAAATATCAAATATGATGCTTAATATGAGGTAAAGGTAAGGGTTAGTATAGCAACACACGTAGCCGGACCAAGGTGCGGAGTGAAATTTTCTTGATGCCGGACCGAGGATTTAGAAATACATAACTTATCACTTTGCATGCAAGATACTAGGAATGAATTGTTATAGTTAGAATTATCAAGTTATGAACCAGTGGGGAACACGTAAACCCTAGTTCTTTAGTTGTCTCTTTTAATTTCGCTTGTTATTTTCATTTATTTAGAAATAGAAAACCCCCCTTTTATGGTCTTTGCTTTCCAAGGAAATAATTGACTAAATAGTAGTAATAATAGATTGAAGTTAAGTCTGAACTATTTTCCTCGTGGGAACGATCCCAACCTCATTAGTTGGGTTATTTACTTGTTACGACCGCTTTACTTCTTATTTGAGAAGTAAGTTTGAGCGTATCAACTAACCATGAATCCTTATCAAGTCAACAAGTGCAATGACCAAGCAAAACCCCATAACCTTACTAAATCAAGTAACCCAACAAGAATCATGACTAACATCATACTTAACATATCATAACATTTAAGAGTACATAGCATCATACTTTAACAATATAGACCAACACATATTAATAAGTGAGACCAATCAACATATCATATAAACAATGAGCAAGTTCATCATATACATATCATATACCAACATAAACATATTCATACATGAGAACATTGTATAAACTTTAAAATTCAAGGCGTATTATAAAGCCTAATATAGGTGTCATAAGGTCTAAGTACTTTCATTAAGACCATTTTATTGAAAATAGGTTATTTAGGATGTTTAAGAACCGAAACGTCCAAAAACGTCCATGACGTTTGGATGTTTGGTTCAATAGGGTATAGTGTGTCTTAGCCTATTTGACTAGTTTGTAGGAGTGGAAAATGTATGAAAAATGGTGAAAAGGTAGCTAATAAGTGTTTAAGTTGTTTCATTGTTAAAATGTCCGATTATGACTCCTCATATCCAACCAAGGGCCCTTGAGTTTGAAGAAACACTGCCTGGGCCGTGAGCATCGACGGGACCACCTATGGTCCGTGTGTGGATTGACGGGGCATCGATGCCACCGTCGACCCATAATTAGCAGAGTTGAGGAATGGCTCTGCCTGCACAGTCTTTAAACTCATCGGCAGAGTGCAGGATGGAGGGGTGAGGGTCCATAGATTCACAGACGGCCCGTCGGCAGGGTTCCATCTGTGAAGGGTGAGTCTTATGCACGTTCTTATATTAATTCATTAATTAGGTGGTTTAGGGTTTAGTTAGGGATTAATGGGAGAATAATTAACTAACTTAAAACCCATAAAAAAGCCCCAACCCCAATTAAATTAGAACTCTAAAACAAAAATTCTCTTTGTTCTATCTTTTTTCTCTCTCTACTTGAACTCACCATTGAAGATTACCAATGATAAGGGTTTGGGGGATGGAAAGGGGTGGATTCATCATCAAATTGTTATCAAACGCTAAGGAATGTGATATAATTCACCTTTGAGACTCTTTAGATATTCGTATTTCAAAAAACTTTAGCTTGTACACAAATACAACAGGCCTTTCCTAAATCCATTTGAATTCCTCAAAGGGTTCGTTCAAAATGTATTTCAAAAGTTGAGTTTCCTTATGGGTTTCATCAAATTACTAAATTGAAATTATAAATAGAGTTGTAGATGATATATTTAGGTTATATTTAATAGATTAACATTTCATTTAACTTGTTTATGGTAATTGATGATGGTTTGCTCTAAATTGAAAAACATGATCCTCAACCCCTAACCCTAGGTTGTGATCTTGACCTATATTGTATTGTGATTATTCAATTGACTTGGTTGTTGATTAGATTACTATCCTATGGCGTTATTATGAATAAATTAAGATGAATTATAGAACTATCATGCTATTTCTTAAGATAAATTATAGGACTATCATATGTTGTCTTAAGCTATGATCTAGTGTAGAATTGTGTTATAGAGGTGTAAATTGCCTTGTTATATTATTGGTCATTGATGATGTTACTCCCCTAGTTGGGTTGAGTTATGGGTTGATGGTAAGACCTTGATGATGAACTATAAGGAAGACTTGGTAAGTCTTAGAATCTCCATCTTTACTTCCAATTGTGATTAATTATAGTTAAATTATGATATTATATTGGAGTATGCCTTGTATTAGGATTGGTAGGATGGTATGATGATTGAATTGAAATTTCTTGATTAAAGGTTGTGAGGTTTATTAGGATATAAATGCTATAAGGATGGTGATGTATACCAATGTGCCTTATTATGAAATGATATGTAATGTGTTAACATCACTTATATGAATTGTGATGAAAGGACTATACTCATGCAATTCTTATTAAGATATTGATGATGATGATTATACAACGGATGGACCCTATGACCTAAACTAATATAATATTTTTAATTAAATGCTCAAAGACATTTCAATAAAGGGACTTAGCTTATCACCAAGTCAACTTGACAAAGGGAGGCAATGACATTCCAAAGAGGAAGATTCGCCCAATAGTTCTATATGAGATGTTGACTTCCCAAAGAGGAATACTCATCCAATAGATTTCCATGCGAGGAGGCCCCAATTACCAAGTGGTATCGAGAGGGAACTCTTAGTTATTGAACTATGTTGCCCCCATAGGAAGACTAGCTAGTGGATCCACCTAAAAAGATATGTTTGTGTTTGGTTCTACTTTGGCTTGTAGACTACCTTCCATCGGTGTAAGGTTTTACATCACAGGATTCCACAATTAGCTCACGTGGTGTATGTCGGTTAAAGCAAGTGTTCCCTAATGTAAAATAATGTAATGGAGTATAAACTAATTAAGGTGACTTGAGAGGTTTAACTTAGCCTAGGTAGGGGTATGGGACCCTACCTATGCCTTGCACTATTTTCTTTGATGGAAGCTTTAGGAAGTTGATATTATGTATGCATATGATAATGACGTATGTGATGATAATATGTTGATGCTACAATCTAAATGTCTATATATGATGATGATTATCCTCTTGATATATTTAGTTGAATTATATTCTTAAAGTTTGACATTGGTTATGTTTTCTTGTTAAGTCTACTTGGTTGAGAAAGGTTATGGGGCTTTGCTTGGTTATTGCACTTGTTGACTTGATAAGGATTCAGAAGTAGTGGTCTTGCTTATTATGATATGGTTTACTTCTATTCATTCTTGTGATGTTATTCCTTGATGATAGGGTCATATTAAATCATGGTTTCATGTATGTTGGAATACGTATACTTGTTGAGTTAATAAGCATGTTTTATTGGTTGAAATGACTTGCTTAGCTTTGAATTAGGTGCTTAAAAGGTTAAAATGGCATATTTTGACTAAAAGTCCCTTTTTAGCATGTTTTGTTTGTATATGTGCATAAGGTCTCATACTTGGTACATATGGAGTACTAACCCAATTTTCTTCCTTTTTCCGAAACATTTTAGGCTCCGGTCGTTGAAGAATTTTTAAGAGGATATTGTTGAAGGTTTGGAATCTTTATTTCTACAAGTACGATAGGTCCTCAACTTCAGAGGGCAATGCCACTATCTAGCTTATGGACTTGTTATGAGCTTAAAGACTTTCCTTTTCAATTGAGTACTATACTTTTGTAACCTATATGTGGTCTTGTTGGATTGATTTAAGGGCTATGGCCATATGGTGATAATTGTTTAGATGGTATGAGATGAGACAATCTTTGAGACTATTTTTCTATCTTATATATGTATATGTGCAATAAAAGTAGAAGACTATGCAACCTTCGTATATGAAGGTTCTATATATACTCGATACGACTATATATTATGTGTATGCAGAGGTCAATGTAAACCTCCAAGTGGTTGTAATGAAAGATTTAAATTTTTCCGCATCTTTTAACCTATGAATGTAATGACATGAGACTTAGAAGCTAGTCTTAGTCCTTAAAAAGGACGACGACGTTGGTTACATCTAGGGGGTAAACCCGGATGTGACAAACTTAGTACCAAAGCATGAGGTTGAATATCGTTGAGTTATGTCTCTCTCTACCACATCTATGTAGGTTTGTATTCATAATAGTGAAGTGCACCACACTTATGAGTATGAACCTATATGATGCTTAGGAATCACTCTCTTTCTTGGAAATCTTATATCATGCCATTAGACTATACTAATGGTGTTCTTTTGCATCTAATCCTATTGTTGTGCTTATAGAAGAATGAACACTCCAAGGAATGCTGCTCGAAGACTTGAAGAGGAAATTGCTAATGCGGGAGCTCCTCCCCGTGGTGAGCAAGTTCCTCCACTTGAAGAAGATGTTAATGTGGAGCAAGAACAGGTCAATCCTCCTCCTTTAATAGATGGGAATACAAGTCACTACTAGGGCTTCCCGTCTAAGGGATTTAACTCGAATGAACCCTCCTACTTTCTACGGGTCTAAAGTTGATGAATACCCCCAAAAATTAATCGATAAAGTCTCTAATATACTTTTTGTTATGGGGTTGTCCACAAGTGAGAAGTTCGAGTTGGACTTATCAACTAAACGACGTCGCAAAAGCATGGTATGTGCAATGGTGGGATAATAGGTCATTGAGGGGTGGTCCAATGACTAAGGAGATTTTCATGGTGACTTTTCTAGATTCGTTCTTTCCTAGGGAGATGACGGAGGAAAAAGTGGTGGAGTTCATTAAACTTCTCCAAGGAGGAAGGAGTTTCCATGAGTACTCTTTGGAATTCATTATGTTCTACAAATATGCAAGTTATTTGGTCTCCGATCCTAGAGACCAAATGAGTCGTTTTCTGATGGGGGTGTCGGAGGACTTACAAGAACAATGTCATTCGGCAAGCTACATGACAACATGAACATTTCCCGTCTTATGGTGCATGCAAGAAGGGTTGAGGAGGAAAGGGCTAAGATAAAGAGTATAGATGCTAGACAAGCCTAGATTTATAAAGCGAGTTTCAAATCAAGTTCCCAAAAGCTAGGGGTGATAGGATGTCTAACCCTATATTCAAGAGGGGAAAAGGTCCTAATGCACCAAATGAGAAGCCTACATGTGCCAAGTGTGGAAAGGGTAATCTTGGTTAATGCATGGTAGGAACGGGGAATTACTTTTGTTGTTGCAAGAGTAGTCACAAGATGAGAGTTTTTCCAAATTTTAAAGGTCAAGAGAAGGGCGGTGAAGCTCAATCAAGTGGCTCTAGTTATTCTCCAAAGAAGAACCGCTTCTAGGCTCTCCGCTCTAGGGGTGAGAAAGAGACTTCTCCTAACGTGAAGACCGGTATGTTAAAATTTTTCTCTATTGACGTATATGCATTACTTGATCCCGGTGATACTTTATCATCTGTTACACATCTTGTAGCTAAAAAGTTTGATGTTTTACCTGATATTTTGCATGAACCTTTTATATTGTTTTCTCCGGTGGGTGAGTGGTTGTTGCAAAATGGGTGTATAGAAATTGTCCAATAATGTTGCGCAATAGAGTATCTTATGTTTATCTAGTAGAACTCCATATTCTTGATTTTGATGTTATATTGGGTATGGATTAATTGCATGGATGTTTTGCCTCAATTGTTTGTAGAAAAAGGGTGGTGAGTTTTAACTTCCCTAATGAACTCGTTGTTTAGTGGAAAGGGGGAAAAATTCTCTTCCTAGAAGTCGTATAATCTCTTGTCTAAAAGCATGAAAAATGATCTCAAAGGGTTGTCTATATCACATAGTAAGAGTCCAAGATTTAGACTCCAAAATTCCTCTAATTTAGTCGGTACCCATAGTGAGTGAGTTTTCGGAGGTCTTTCCTAATGACCTTCCTGGTATTCCTCTCGAACGGGAAATTGAATTTTGCATTGATTTGTTACCGGATACAAATCCCATATCAATTCATCCTTATCGGATGGCTCCGGCTATGTTGAAGGAGTTGAAGTCTCAACTCAAGAATTTACTAGATAAGGATTTTATAAGGCCTAGTATATCTCCATAGGGTGCGCTGGTTTTGTTTGTAAAGAAGAAGGATAGGTCCTTGAGAATGTGTATTGATTACTGCCAACTCAATGAGGTCACCATTAAGAATAAGTACCCTATCCCTCAAATTGATGACTTGTTTGATCAACTCCAAGGGGCGAGCTACTTTTAAAAGATAGACTTGAGGTCGGGGTATCACAAACATAGAGTGAGGTGAGGATATACCAAAGACGACTTTTCGGACTCGGTATGGGCACTATGAGTTCTTGGTAATGTCTTTTGGTCTCACTAATGCTCCGGCGGCGTTTATGGACCTAATGAATAGAGTGTTTCGAAATTACCTAGATTCATTTGTCATTTTCATTGACGATATCTTGGTATATTCGAAGAATGAGGGTGATCATATGGGTTATTTGATGGTGGTGTTGCAAACCCTTAAAGAACAACAATTGTTTGCCAAATATAGAAAGTTTGAGTTTTTGTTGAGGTCGGTAACATTTCTTGGGCACCTTATCTCTAGTAAGGGAGTTGAGGTAGACCCAAGGAAAACGAAGGCAGTGAAAAGTTGTCTTAGACCTTTGACTCCAATTGATATTAGGAGTTTCTTGGGTTTAGAAGGTTATTATCGGAGGTTCATGAATGGTTTTGCATACATTGCGTCTTCCTTGACAACTTTGACCCAAAAGAATATGAAATTTGAGTGGTCGGAGGCATGTGAGAAAAGTTCCCAATTGTTGAAAGATAGGCTTACTTCCGCTTTGGTGTTGACTTTACCCGAGGGTACAAAGGGTTTTGTTGTGTATTGTGATGCATCCCGAGTGGGTTTGGGTGTGTGCTTATGAAACACGGGAAAGTGATAGCCTATACTTGTAGGCAACATAAGGTACACGAGAGAAACTATTCCACTCATGACCTTGAATAAGCAGCCGTAGTGTTTGATTTGAAAATTTTGAGGCGTTACTTGTATAGGGTTCATGTTGATGTCTTTACTGATCTCAAAAGTCTCCAATATGTGTTTACCCAAAAGGAGTTGAATATTTGAAAAATAAGGTTGTTAGAGTTTTTGAAAGATTATGATATGAGTGTCCTTTATCACCCCAGCATGGCTTATGTGGTTGCGGATGCCCTAAGTCGTATGACTATGGGTAGTGTATCCCACATTGACTAAGCCAAGAAGGACCTAGCAAGGGAAGTACATAGGTTGACTAGGTTGGGGGTGAGGTTTGAAAGTTATCCGAGGGGGGGTTCTGTAGTCCATCATAACTCCGAGTCATCTCTAGTGGTGGAGGAGGTCCAAACAACACCTTGATATAGATTTAATGGAGTTGAAGGAATCAGTTCTAAGCAAGTTGAATGAATCATTCTCCTTAGGGGGGATGGTGTGTTAAGGTAACAAGGGATATTGTGTGTTCCCGATGTAGATGTGTTGAGGGATCGGATCCTAGAAGAAGCACATGGGTCCCACTACTCAATTAATCCGGGTTCAACAAAAATGTACCATGAACTAATGGAGATATATTGGTGGGAAGGCTTAAAAAGGAACATAGCGGAGTTTGTCGCTAAGTGTCTCAATTGCCAACAAGTAAAGACCGAACATCAAAAGTCGGGTGGCTTACTACAAGAGATCCAAATTCCTACTTGGAAGTGGAACGAAATCAATATGGACTTTCTAGTAGGTTTACCTAGGACTCAAAAGTCATATGATTCCATATGGGTGGTTGTGGATTGGTTGACTAAGTCCGCTCGTTTTATTCCTGTTAACTCTACATATTCGGCGCAGGACTATGGAAGAATCTTCCTAGATGAGATTGTGTGTCGCCATAGTATTCCGTTTTCCATCATATCGTATAGGGGCGCCTAATTCACATGTAGAATTTTGAGATCATTCCAAGAAGGGTTGGGTACTATGGTAAAGTTGAGCACAGCTTTTCATCCCCAAACGGATTGTAAATCAGAGCGTACTATAAAAACCCTTGAAGATATGCTTAGGGCATTCATTATTGATTTTAAAGGGAATTGGGATAAGCATTTACCTTTTGTGGAGTTCGCCTATAATAATAGTTTTCATTCATCCATTTCCATAGCTCCCTATGAAGCCTTGTATGGTAGGAGGTTTAGGTCTCCTATTGGATGGTTTGAAGTGGGTGAGCCATCGCTTCTTGGTCCCGAGTTGATTTATAAGAATTTGGAAAAGGTTCATATCATAAGGAACCGGTTGCCAACAGCCTATATAGGAGAAGGGATTTGGAGTTTGAAGAAGGTGATAACGTGTATTTGAAAATTTCGCCAATGAAAGGGGTGCTTAGATTTGGAAAGAAAGGGAAGTTAAGTCCTCCTTATGTGGGTCCCTATGAAATCTTTCAAAGGGTTGGTAAGGTTTCCTATGAATTGAAACTTCATAGTGAATTTGCTTCGGTTCATCTGGTTTTCCGTGTTTCTATGTTGAAGAACTGTATTGGTGATCCCAAGTGCATTATTCCTATTTAGGGTCTTGGTGTCAAGGATAACCTCTCTTATGAGGATGTTCTGGTTATAATTGTTGATAGGCAAGTCAAAAAGTTAGGAATAGAGAAGTGGTGGCCATAAAGGTGTTATGGAAGAATCATCTAGTTGAGGGTGCAACATTGGAGGCTGAGGCCAACATAAAGTCCTGTTACCCTCATATTTTTAATAATTAAGGTTATTCATTAATTTTAATAAAATAAATATGACTAGAAATTGAAGTTTCGTGATTTTTGGGTAAAGTTTTGCAAAATGTGCATTTTTGAGTACTTCACAGTGAAGTTACAATGAAATTGGTGCTTTAGACTTGAAATTTTGTTGTTTTTGCTTGTTTAGAGTTATGTTGTGCATTTTTGTTATGTTGAGTCTTTATGAAATGATATGTAGCATGTCACTAAGTTGAACTTTGTGCAAATTGACTCATGTAATATAAGTTGAGCTCTTAAGTGTTGTGATAAGAAAGTGTCTCATGATGAAGCAATTTGAGCCTTATGTGTGGTAATAAGAGTTTTGAAATTTACTTGTTGAAATGACATGATTTATGTTGATTTGATATGGTTGATTGGTTGGGCTGCTAGTCTTGAGTCTATTCCTTCCTTTAAAAGTGTTTTGGTGTCATTCGGGGACGAATGTTCCTGGGGGGGATAATGTAACACCTTGAAAATTAAAGATGTGTTGTAAAGTTTAACGTTGGTGTGACAAGGTCTAAGTACTTTTTTTAACACCATTCTATTGAATATAGGTCATTTAGGAAGTTTAAGAACCAAAACATCCAAAAATGTCCCTAACGTCCGGAAGTTTGGTTCAAAAGGGTACTAGTGTGTCTTAGCCTATTTGATTAGTTTGTAGGAGTCGGAAATGTATGAAAAATGGTGAAAAGGTATCTAATTGGAGTTTGAGTTGTTTCATGGTTGAAAAGTTTGGTTAAGACTCCCCAAGGACCAACCAAGGGCCCTTGAGGAGGACCCTTGGGTTTGACGAAACACTGCCTGGGCAGTGAGCATCGACGGGACCACCTACGAGTCTGTGTATTGATTGACGGGGCGTCAATGACACCGTCATCCCATACTTAGACAATTTGAGGAAGGCCTCCACCGTCACAATCTCTGAACTCAACAACGGAGTGCCAAACGGAGGGGTGAGGGTCGGTAGGTTAACAGACGGCTCGTCGGCGGGGTTCCGTCTGTGAAAGGTTAGTTTTCTGCATGTTTTTTATTAATTCATTTAATTAATTAGGTTGTTTAGGTGTTATTTAGGGATTAAGGGGAGACTAATTTACTAAATTAAAACCCATATAAAAGCCCCAACCCCAATTAAACTAATTAGAACTCTAAAACACAAACTCTCTTCCTGCTCTTATTGCTCTCTCTACTTGAACTCACCTTGAAGACTAGCAAGGAGAAGGTTTTGGGGGATGGAAAGGGGAGAATTCATCATAAAATTGTTATCAAATGATAAGGTATGGTATCTATTTCATCATTGAGACTCTTTCATCAAAGGGTTCCTTCAAAATTGATTTAAAAGTTGATTTTCCTATGTGTTTCATCCAATTACGAAATTGAAATTATGAATTGAGTTGTTGATGATTTCTTTAGGTTATATTGAATATATTAACATGTAATTTAACTTTTTTATGGTAATTGTTGATGGTTTGGTCTAAATTGAAGAACATAATCCTCAACCCCTAACCCTAGGCTGTGATCTTGACCTATATTGTACTAATAGATTACTATCCTATAGTGTTATTATGAATAAATTAAGATGAATTATAGGCCCATCACACTAGTTCTTGATATGTGATTTAGGATATGAGGCATATTGTGAAATTAGCCTATGTATCTTGTCTTAACCTATGATCTAGTGTTGGATTGTGTTGTAGAGATGAAATTGGCCTTTTTATCTTATTGGTTATCATTGAGAGATGATGTTAATCCCCTAGTTGGGTTGAGTTATGCGTAGATGATAAGACTATTATGATAAACTATAAGGAAGACTTGGTAAGTCTTAGAATCTCCATCTTTACTTCCAATTGTGATGAATTTTTGTTAAGTCATGATATTATATTGGATTCCCCCTTTTATTAGTATTGGTAGGATGGTATGATGATTGAATTGAAATGTCTTGATTAAAGGTTATATGGTTTTTTAGGATATAAATGGTTTTTTAGGATATAAATGCTATAAGGATAGTGATGTATACCAATGTGTCTTATTATGAAGTACTATGTAATGTGTTAACCTCACTTATATGAATTGTAATGAAAGGACTATACTCATGCAATTCTTATTGAGCTATATATGATGATGATTATCCTCTTGATATATGTTGTTTCATTATATTGTTAAAGTTGGACATTGATTATGTTTTCTTGTTAAGTCTACTTGGTTGAGCAAGTTTATGGGGCTTTGCTTCGTCATTGCACTTGTTGACTTGATAAGGATTCATGAGTAGTGGTCTTGCTTATTATGATATGATTGACTCTTAATTCTTGTGATGTTATTCCTTGAATATAGGGTTATTGTAAATCATCTTTTCAAGTATGTTGGAATACATATCACTTGTTGATTTAATAAGCACGATTGGTTGGTTGATATGACTTGCTTGGATTTGCATTAGGTTCTTAAAAGGTTAAAATTGCATGTTTTGACTAAAAGTCCCTTTTTAGTATGTTTTGGTTGTCCATCGTTTAATAGGTATGTTTCCATTTTTATTATTTTCATTTTTCACTAAAATTTTATTCCTTCCAACCTCTTAATAAATTATACTTGCTTATTATGCAAAAATAATGATTTAATAATCATCTCGTCTGGTCACTACTACAGCTTTCTTCTTTGTTTAGTTACCCTAACAGCGCCTTCAACTTTGTTTACTCCCCTTAAACGGCCTTTCTCTGCCTACCGGTTTCAACCTTAGGATGGCATAGTCTGGGCATACTTTTTTCAAGAATATTTCTGTAGCAAACTTTCTAAAGATGGTTCATGAATAGTAACCAAATAGTAACTATCACGACTTTTTCTACAAAATACAAAAAAGACACTATTTACTTTATGACTTTTTTACAAAAAACAAAATAAACTTTGGCCAAATGGCCGACATACTATTTCTACTTTATTTAATGGCCTTTACTTTTTTACATGTGGCCGACAATAATTATGACTAATTTACATATATTTTTATGTCTATCTTTATCTTCTTCTTCTCAACTTACTCCAGTTGTACGTCTGGGATTATGTCATCACCTTGGTTGCACTTGGAACATATATGGTCTGGATATTTGTGTCCAATTAGCTTGCAATATCTTGTCATGAGTTCTTTGGAGATGAATCCTTGTTTTAGTGCTCTAGTTGTTGGAGTAGCTTCTGGTTTTAATAAAGATAAAATCTTGAGACCATTTGATAAATATAATTTCAAAAACAGAATACAAATATGTTTGCTATTTGAAAAAACAATATGGACAAAGAAGAATATAAACAACAATTAATAGAAAAAATAATGGAAAAAATAAATGAAAAAGAACAAGAATTACAACATAGAAAAAGAAGGTTAGAAGAAAATATATTAGCAGGAGTATGTAATAAATCAATACTAGCACAAAGAAAAGCTATATTAATGTTAGAATTAGAAATAGATTGTCTTGAATATGACTCACAACATAATATAATACATAGATCATAATGAACAAAGAAGAGTATGCAGTAGACGAAAAAACATATGAAAACCTAGATGGAATGATAATAAAAATAGTATTTTCAAATTTAGGAAGAAGATACAAGAAAATAGGAAATAACTTATATTTAATGCTAGAAAAAGAAACAGCAAAATTAGAAGATAGTTTAACAGCTATGATAAGAATAACAAAAGAAAATGAAGAAATAGATAAAGCAAGAGAAATTGAAAAAATAAAAACGCAAGCAAAGCAAGAAGTACAACATTTAGAAGAAATAAAAAATACAAGAATAAGTGAATTAGAAAAAGAATTAGCTAGATTAAAATTATTATATGAAAATAAACAAAAAGAAAAAGAAAAAAATAAAGAACTTGAATTAACAAATGAAATAAAAGAAAGACTATGAATATGAGGCTCTCCAATGATTTTTCTAAGTTTTTGTATGCGTATGACATCGATGCCACATCGATCAACACATTCTCTATCGTTTGCCTCCGTAGTGAACACTGCCCAGGTAGTCTTGACCACAAAATGCAAGGGTCCTCCTCAAGGGCCCTTTGTTGGTCCTTTGGGAGTCGTACCCGTATTTTTTGACCATAGATAAAATTAAACACATGTTTGAACACATCGACCAAATGTCATGAATTTCCAACTCCTAAGAGCAAGTCAAATATGCTAAGGCCCGCTAGTACCTCCTTGAACCAATTTTCGAACGTCATGGACGTTCTTGGACGTTTTGGTTTCTAGACTTCCTAAACGACTTATAATCATTATAATTTACCTTAAAACAGTGTCTAGACCTTATCACACTTATGTTAGACTCTAGAACACGTTTTGGATTTTCGAAGTGTTACACCAAGAATCATAATTGAAACACCTATACTACACAATATTGAGAAGGTTAGGTCAACATACCTCCTTCCAAACACAACACCTCAAATCCATAGCCAATTAAACCAATTCAATCCATAAAATCTCTTACCAATAGCCATGACCACCAATTCTATCCAATAATCACAATATACAATGATCCAATATAATACAATATAAATTAATCAATTAAGGACATTCTAAATAAAATTCTCACATGATTCTTACATAACTCAATAACCCAAATTAAAATACACAAGAAATCAATACGATAGAGACATGATCAAATCACCCATAATATAGTTAAAACTTGAATTTCGTTGTCTGCGTGGGTTCATAGTGTTTTTCGTCTAAAATCATCAAATTAACATCAATTCAATCATAATTCATTGATTAAATACGTTTTATCCATGAACCCATGGCTAGACCTTAATTTAGAAATTCATACTTTGAAAAAGTCTTGGAAAAACACTTTGAAGATTGTCTCCTTGAAGAAAGAAGATTAAAGTATCAAAATCATACCTTAATGAAGAATATCAACTAAATTGAATGAGAAATGATGGAGAAATCAACGTCAAAGCTCTAATCTCCCTTCAAGCATCAATGATGTTCTAGAGAGTTCTTCTTTGGGTTTGGGGTTTTGATTTTGAATAATTACTTGGTTAGAGGTTCTAGACATATAAACTACTTAAATTACACATATTACCTTCTATAAACCGCCGAAATAATTTTTAAAATACTAGGTGAAATTCTAAAAATGCCCAAGGCTTGGCTGAGACACCTGCAGACAGTTCCAGTCGACGAGGCATAGACTCACCTACGGACCATCCCGCTGGTCCGCTATTTGGCTCGGAAACTCACAAACGGGAGTTTGAGATCCCTATACTATGTATATACCCATTCCCTCCATCGACGGGGTGTCGACTAACCTTCTGAGCGTCGATTGCCTCTCGTTGGTTGGACTAGTTTTTGACAGCTTTTTCTCCCAAGTTGTGTCCTCCTCAAGGACCCTTAAGTTGGACCTTGTGGAGTCATGTCTGAACGTTTCCCACATAAATACATTTTTATACATGTGAGGAACCTTTCACATATATTTCAACCGAATCAAACACCTAAAACATGCAAAGGCAGTCCAAAACATACAAGCATGTCTCAAGGCAAACCTTTCAAACATCATGGACGTTCTTGTACGTTTGAACTCCAAACATCACAAAACTTTAGAGACTTCCTCAAAAACTCATCATCAACAATTTTAAAACTTTAAAACCTCATGAAAAATTTGTTAGGATATAGTTCCACCTAATTTGTTTTAGAGGTGTTACAACTTCCCACAATTAGCACAACTAGACCTCTCAAAAGGATGACCACCTCGTTGAGAATTTTGTTGGAAACCGTATCCTTGTTCCACATGGAATAATATTGGTTATAGAACCTATTATTGGACTTAGGTTTACAGGGTTCCTCCATCCTAGGCCTATTTCCATCCCTATTCATCTTCCAAAACATGGACTCATCAATTTGTTAAGCATACACCATAAGCCTAGAGATATCCATACCATTATGGAGCATTGTCGTATGACACTCTTCTTCCACCAAGCTAGACACTCCCATAATGAACTTATTCATCCTAGATGTAGAGTTTTCTACCATCGTTATGTCATACTTAGAGAGTTGGGTGAATTTTAGAGAGTACTCTTTCACATTCATTCCCCCTTGACGAAGGTTTATGAATTTTACGAACTTTCTCTCCCTCTATTCTAAGGGGGAAAACCTATGAAGAAAAGCCTATTTTAACATTTCCCAATCTACTGGACCTTCCCTTAAAAGTCTCTCATCCCTTCATTAATCAAACCACACTTGAGCTACAAGTTTTAGTTGATAATCGGCTAATTGAACTCTCTCAAGGAGTCACACCCATAGCACCCACCACCTGAAACACCTCCTCTATAAAGGCTTCTGGATCTTCATCCACCTTAGTGACATGAAAAGTAAGACGGTTCATCCTCATGAAATCTCGGATTCTAGAAGCGGGAGTAATTGCATTGGGTTGAGGTCCACCTCCAAGGCTAGCATGGGCAACGAAATGAAAAGTGACAAAATGAGCTTGAGTCGTCATGCGTTGGGTTAAATCCCTAAGAGCATCCCTTATGTCCAAATTAATTGTATCCCTTCAACATATGGAGATTGAGGACCTTGGGGTATTTGAGACATTTGGGGCACATGAGGTTGTTGACGTTCTTGAGGGGGAACCATCTCATTCACATCATCTTGGTCAACTATAGAGACTTTCTCACCTTGGGGAGGGATCCTCTCATTAGCTAGTACTCCTCCCTCCTCTCTTCTAGCGGGTGTCCTCCTCATATTAATGTCCTATAAACACAAGAAAGGAGATTGATAAAAGACATCTTATAGAACTCAACTCTTGGAACGATACTAGAATAATGAAGAAAGTGAAACTTCTATCATCTATAGCCTCCCTCTCATGGATGTGTCGCGACTCACACAGATGTACAAGACTCTACTAGACGTGGCTTGTGAGACTTTGGACCCTAAACTGTTTTTCAAAAACTTATGCTCTGATACCAAGTTTTTAACTACCCGCAAATACACCCTAAAAGTAGAGGGATCTTTTGTGTCGTCATAGGGCATACTTGACCCTTATGAGGTCTTGTACAAGCCTCTTAGTTATCATTCATTACATAATATATGAAAAATAGTGCGGAATTAAAACTTTCAGAATAATAATAATAATAATCTCCTTCATAAAATACTAAGGAGTATGTCTCATCGTCACGAGGAAACTTAAAATACACATCTTAAATATCTTAGGGTCACAACTCTTTATATTGAAAGAAAATACATAATAAGTCTTATACAAGTATTAAAGAAGAACAAAATAAACATAGACTATCTCCACGAAGATATGAGGACATAGTGAGTCTTGAGAGATTCAACTTCCCAATGTTTGACTCCTAAACTTCCACTTGCCTCAAACCTATACTTATATAGTATAGAAAAGAATGGGATTTGTACGAACTTTGTACTAAGTATCACATTATGGAAAATATGTAAAATATGACATTTTCAATTGAAATAAATCTTTCATGCTAATTAAGTAAAACCTCCATGAATTTAGTCACAAAAATTAAATTGATTATCAATTAACACACAAAACAAAATCACATAAATTTCAACATATGAATGGACTCTACAGTAAATCCATTTCCCATGAAGTTTCCCTATCAAAAGTTATCATAGGACTCACCGAGGTAAGCATTAAATTGATTATCAATAAACACACACAACAAAATCTTACAATTTCAACATATGAATAGACTCTACAGAAAATCCATTTCCCATGATGTTTCCCCACAAAAAGTTATCCTAAGACTCACTGACATAAGACATGAAGAAACCACCCATACAATCTCTTCAATACACACCTAAGTTAGTAAATATTAAAGATAAGTATACTTATGCACATTTAAAAAGCAAACATTAAATATCAAAGATGTTAGCGGAATATACTTGCATTTAAAGACTTTACATAAGAACCATCTTCCTAGACAACCCTGAAGTTACACTTAGTGCAATGTTAAAGTGGCTCCCATACTAGTACTTCCACCTTATTGTTCCTTTATCACGACCCGAGAGTACACCCTAGAAGAAATGGTGTTTTTCAAATAGTGGCAAGGCGTATTTGACCTCTCAGAGGTCTTGTAGAATTTCTTTGATGTCATTCATTGCATACACGTATGAAAAATACTGCACAATTGAAATTTTTCAGATGAAATAGTAATAATTCCAAATATCCTTCATAGAACAATCATAAGGAAGGCTAAGTCTCAAAGTCGGCGTCTTAGACACACAAATATCTTGGGATACGACCCATACATCAATATATTGAAATATCTATGTCTAATAAAATACATTTAATCAAGAGAACTAAACATATTGATGTCCTCGAATCTATTCAGGACATATCCAAACTTTTCTTGAATGAATCCTAATCCAAGCTTCCACTTCAATGACTCCTCCCATATTCCACCTACACCTTTTATGATAAACAAAATATATGGAATTAGTACATTAGAATGCAATATGTATGGTGTAATGCATAAAATCCTGATAAAAGGACATTTGTATAAAGCATGCTCTTCTTGAGTAAAACATTATAAGACAAGTATATGAGTCACTTACAAGTCAACATAAACACACATAATTACATTCCACAACATAGCATAAGTATAACTTCAAACATATAAACATGAGACCCTCATACGAAAGGTTATTATAAGGCTCACTTGACTGAGTTATGATGCGACCGCCCATACAACCCCTTCACACACACCTAAGTAATCCAATAGAATACCTAATAAAAGATTATTCCAATTTCATCAATTAAACTCCCTACCTAGAATGACTCTATGACTCACCTAAGTAAGACATGAAGAAACCACCCACACACCCTCTCCAAGCCTACCTAAACAATCCTTAAAGCTACTCTAGATAACTACCTTTTCATTAACATTCATTTTACTTAAGTTACTATAGTAATTAGACCTTTTAAGAAAAATTCAAAAATTAAGGACTTCACATAATGGTCTTGGAGAAGACCTAAGGAACATATATACTAACATCTTCAAAGTCTATTTGTGCAATGTCTAGATAGCATCCCATTTCACTACCTACACTTCACAGAACTTATCTAACACTAGAAGTATTCCACATGATGAATATAGAGAATAACCGACATAGACCATACTAGCTAGGCATGGAATCCGGAGTAAACCCTACTCTGATTGAGGATGTTCTACTTGAAAATGGTAGAACTAGGACACATCCCATTTAGGCACATAGTTAAGGAATATCAAGGTTTTATTTGTTCTCTAATCTCATATTAAAAAGAGACACCCCCTAGAATATTCACTAGGTGCTAGCCTTTATTCTCATACAATAATTAAATAAAGGAGCATATGAAGAGGTACTATATAGAATTCATAACCAAACATAATACATCTTACCAAAGAAGGGTCAACTAAGGCTGCCACACAATTGTTACTAGGATAGCTTCATGACATTCCTAATGATGATTTCATGTCGTCCAGCCAACCAACTCTTAAGTCCATCATTCAAAAAAAAAGGATACCATTACAACTTTGAACTTCAAGGATATCATAACCTTTTATATAGGTTGAATGTTTCACATAAATGAACCTCTTAACTATATTCAAGGTCATATTTCAATCATACGTAAACATTAATGACAAATGTGCTATAGCTTACTAAGTCAAGAGTCATATTCACATTTCATGTAGCAAGTAGAGGGACATAGGTCTTCCAGAACAAGACACACATACTTCATCATATCATATATCAAATCAGATTCATGTAGTACATAGGGTAAACTAAGTATACTAGAAGTTACCCTACTCATTCCTATTGAATCATCATCATAGTACATCATAAGACTCACATAGTAAACTAGGATGATTCAGATGTCAACATCAAGTAACAAACATTAAGACGTCACTACAGTCTATCATAATCACCTATAATAAATTAGGAGAACACATACTTTGGCTTCACATATACACATAAGTCATATAGACCATCACAATGATCACACATATTCAAGTTATTACATGATAACATCATAATTCATAATGTAATGCTGACAAGACAGCATTCATCACAATTATATCACATAAGCACCGCCACTATAAGTGGACCACACCAATCAACATAACTCAATACCTATACTACACAATATATAAGAGGTTAGGTCAACATACCACCATTTAATCATCAACATCTCGAATCCGTAGCAAAATAAACCAATTCAATTCACAAAGGCTCTTACCAATAGCCATATACACCAATCCAAACAAATAATCAAACCATTCCAATGATTCAACAAGACCCAATATGAAAATCATCAAACTAAGACATCCTATATACAATGCTATCATGATCTATACATAATTTAATAGCCCATAGTAATCTACACAAGAATTCAATACAATAGAGACATGATCAAATCACCCACATTATAGCCAAAATTAGATTTCATGATTTGCATGGGTTCATAAGGAATTTGATCGAAAATCATTCAATTAACATCAATTATATCATAAATCATTGTTTAAAATCATTTTATTCAAGAACTCATGGCTAGATTCAAAATAAAAGAATTCATATTTTTGATCATTTTTGAAAACCATTGAAATTGACTCCTTGAATGGAAGAGGATTAAACAATAAAGCACCATACCTTATTCCTGAAGAAAGGCCCACGAAATTGATGGAGAAAGACTTGGAAAATTTGTCTTCTTCCTTGGATCTTCAAAGCTTTATCAATGGAGGGTTTTGGAGAGAATGAATGGCGAGGTTTTGTTTTGGACTTGAGTGTTTTGATTTTAATGGTGAATTGGGTCTTAAAAGGAATCAATAACCGCCAATAAATAGTCCCCAAAATATCCAAAAGACCCCTGCAATTATAGGACCTTTTAACAAAGTAAAAATTAACTTATATATTCGGAGTTATCGTTGGGAAACAAGTCCGCGACGCTTGATGCTCCCACATTGTTTTTAGAATTTAATTTTAGTACTGTAGAGTCTGCAACACGTCCGCGATGCAAAGGCAGAATTGGTCCTTGATAGGAACAAGTCCGCGATGCCGACATGTTCCTTCCATGTACAAATTCTGCTGCCTTGGGCAGCTTGTTAGCCAAATGGCCTAAAATCACCTTCCAGTTCAATTACTATAATTCACCATGGAACATAATTAAAAAAAATCATATAATCATCACATTAACATAATTGAATTCTACCCACTAGATTTGGATCACAATCAAGCCTTACCGACAATGCAATCACAACCCTTTCTTGAATGCGGTTCTTTGGGTTCTCAATTGAGGAAAACTAAGGGGATTCATGGATGGAAGAATCCATTCATGAATAAGATTCACATACCTTAGATTAGAGACTCAAACCCAGCTTCAAACTTTGGTGAATTTGTCCTAAAGCAGCTACAATTTTTCTTCTTCTTCAATGGTGGCTTTTGGAGAATTTTGGGATAGAAATGTTTTTTTTTGAGTTTACGGTCTTATTGGCTATTGTGCTGATTATATACTCCTCCAATACTTAAAATAACAGAAAATAATTAATCCCTAAAATTCCCAAAAGAACCTGCAAGTATTGGACATTTTAACCAACCTAAATTTGATATAAATACGATGAGGCCAAATCTGGGCACTTACTGCGCGTTGCAGAGGCATTTTTGATTCTTTGTTCAGGAAACCAGTTTGGGACAGAATGGTTCGTGATGTCCCTGTGTCGCACGGCTAAAATTTCCCTTTGCGTGATGGCTCCGAGTTTTGCAGCCACTGCCATATCTAGGCTGCCCCACAGCTTCATTGGCCTACGATTGGGTCCTCCTCGGGGACCCTTAGGCTGGTTCCTAGGGCGTCGTTCTCAAACGTTTCGACCCTTCAAATGTCAGAATATGTATAGAAACCATTTATACTAAATTTAACACTCAATCCATCCACCAAAACTCCACTACAAAACACTATGTTACACTAGTTCGATTTTCATTCAGGACGTCTTGGGCGTTCTTGGTCGTTTGACCTCCAAAAACATCCAAACTATATATACTGCCTCAAAACACCATCATTAACCATTTTAAGACTTTAATACCTCATAACGCAAGTTTTAGTATCTAGTTAAACCTAGCTCATTTTGAGGGTGTAACAATACACCACCACTTATGAACATTCATCCTCAAATGACACTTTACTAAACACTTCTTTATAGGTCCAACTCTAAACTAGCAGCCCATCGTATATGCATTTTAAACTAAATGCACATACCCAAATCAAGGACACAAATCACATCCAAGCTAAACATAAGAACACATTTATATAGAGACCTTATTAAAAGGACTCCTTATACCCCACTTGGGAACAAGCTAGACATTTCTTTCTAATCATTACTCATCATCATTAAGAGAAGAAAAATCTGCAAAGCAAATCATAATCATGGACATTCTGGAAATTTTCATAAATCACTAAGAAGCACATACCGAAGGGGGACATGAGGAGATCATTCTTGATTACCCTTGGACTGGAGAGCATAGAACCTATTCATCTTTGTAGGACCATCATCATCCTTACTAGTACCAACTATCTTGCCTTCTATCACATTATCCTTTTCTTTAGGGCAATCCCTCGTGATTTGGACACTCTCACGACACCCATAGCAACCATCCCTACAGTCCAAACACCTACCCTCATGTTTTTTACCACACCTGGGTCAAGTACGTCGGGAATACTCATTCTTCCCTTGAAGTCTAGGGTTAGACACCCTCTCATCCTCATTCTTAAAAGAATTAGAATAACTTTGTCCTGAAAACTTTTGTCGACTTTTAGAACGACTATGTCCATTGAATCCCTCCTTGTCCATCCTACTTCTCTTTTTCTCCTTCTTAATTTTGGACTCATACATTTGTTTAGCAAACACCATGAGTCGGGAGATATCCCTATCATCAACAATCATTGTCGTACGACATTCTTCTTCTACAAGTTCGGATACCCCCGTCATGAACCTATTCATCATATATCTAGGGTTTGCTACCAAAATTGGAGCATACTTAGATAAAAGAGTGAACTTCAAAACGTACTCCTTAACACTCATAACACCTTGTTTGAGGTTTATGAATTCCCCCAACTTAGCCTCCCTCAATTCCCTTGGAAAGAACCCATCAAAGAAAGCCGACTTAAAAGTCTCCCACTCAATGGAACTCGTTTCTATTGGTCTACTATCTTTCTAATACTCATATCAAATTTGGGCAACATCTTTCAATTGATAGGCATCCAACTCAAACTTTTCAAAGGAAGACACTCCCATGATTGCAAGAACTTTATACACCTCATCAATAAATCCATTGGGATCTTTATCAACTTTGAAGCCATAGAACGTCGGTAGATTCATTCTCAAGAACTCCCTTACTCTAGTAACATTCTTTCCTCCTATAGGATTGGCCGAAGCCAACTCTCCTCTATTAGCTTGTGCGGTTAAGGCCTGAGCCAACAAATTCATAGAAGCCCTATATTCCTCCAACATAGCATTCCCTATTAGAGGGTCATTAAGTACTTGAGGAGGAACTTGCTCTTGAACTTAGGGAGGCACCTCTTGCTTCCTATTCCCATCTCCTTCCCTTCTTGCACTAGTCCTAGTGTTAAACGTTACCTACAAATTCATATTTAAACATTAGAAAATGGCCTTCTAAAGGAAAAATCTGTGGTACAACTTGAGGAAGGAAGAAGTGAAACTTTCCTAAGCATCCCGTAGACTCCTACTCATAAATGTTTTGCGACGCACACCGATGAATACGACTCCACTAGATGTTGTTTTTGAGACATCTTATGGACATTTTGAATAACCTTATGCTTTGATACCAAGTTTGTCACGACCGCAAGTACACCCTAAAAGTTAGGGCAACCCTTGGGTCGCAACACGACGTAATTGACCTCTCAGAGGTCTCGTACAAGCCTCTTTACCTCATTACATAACATCCTGCATAAATGGAGGGTATTTAAAGATCATCTCTAATAACATTGTCTCAAAAACCATCTAAGTTTGACACGAATGAAACATCTTTTGACGTAGCCCGCATAAGAAAAGATAAAGGAACATAAAGGTTTGTCCTCGAAGCTATGAGGACTCACAAATTCTTCTCTTCTTTGAAACATTGGAACAATACCCTTCAAGTAACTAAATCTTCTCAAGACCCTACATGCACAACATGTAGGCAATATGCATTAGTACAATATGTACTAAGTATGGAAACTACATGCCAACATAAGATATCTAAAAGGGTTAGTCAACAATATATTTAACCATAAGAAATAAATACATAAGCATATCATGAATATCATAAGCATATTAAAGCATCATAATACATATAATAGTTCACACTTACTTACTTGTCCTTCTTATTCAAGTGAATTACACCACAATATACCTCCAAGTATACTTGTGCAAGGCTAACGTAGCATCCCACACTTGTCAAAACCTGAAAGTGCCTCCTAGAAGTTAGGGAGAACCCTTGGGTTATGACAGGGCGTACTTGACCCTTTGGGGTCTTGTACAAGCCCTTTAAATATCGTTCAATATATAAGACATGAAAAGTAGTGCAAAATTAAAAACTTTTCACGAATAATTTAATAAACGAAACATTTTTCATAAAATTATAATGAAGTCTCATTGTCACAAGCCAATCTTAAATTATGAACTCGAATATATGAGGACATACCAAATAAGTCTTAATAACAAAATGCATAATAAGTCTGAATAACAATCCTAAGAAACATAGACTATGTCCTCGAATATATGAGGACATACAAAATCTTGAGAGAGTAGATTTCCTGAACTTCGCCTTCTAGACTTCAACCATGCTTCCAAACCTATAATGATACAGTATAGAAAAGTATGGGGTTACTACAAAACAACGTATTAAGTATGGCATATGCAAAAGCATGCAAAAAGGGACATTTTAGTATAAATAGACTTTCATGCCAAATAGCTAAAATATTTATGAATTTAGAAGCAAAACAACATAAGAAACATCATTTAACGCTTAGAGAAGGATTTCAATAATTTTAGCAAAAAGAGGCACTTTATAGTGAAGTACCCAAAATCTATAGTAAACTATTTTATCATTACAGTGAAGCAAATTGACTCCAAAACAATGAACTCCCAAGGTATTGCCAAGAGCAAGTGAACTCATTTCCATAGGAGTTTCCCGAACCAAGGTTATTTTAAGACTCTCCAAGGTAAGATATGGGGGAAACACCTATACACGTCCTTCAATATACACCAAGGAGATCCTCAAGACTACCCATTATATGCTTACTCCACTCGGGAGAAAAAGTCACCACTTAATAACAAGACATTAGAAGAACACTGAAATAAGACACCAAGACTTCCCTTTCGGAATGCCTACCTAGTGCAATGAGTAGATGGCGTCCCATTCCACCACCTACCCTAAGTAGTACACTCTTTTAGAAGGCTTAGCGCAAAGATTCCTCTTTTGGAAGGTGTACTTAGTGCAATCGATAGATAGTGTACCGTACAACCACCTACCCTAAGTAGTACGTTCTTTTAGAAGACTTAGTTCATTCGATTCATATAAGACTCACCAAGACACCCCTTTCGGAATGCCTACCTAGTGCAATGGATTAATAGCGTCTCATTCCACTACCTACCTTAAGTAGTACACTCTTTTAGAAGACTTAGCACTTTTATTACTTTTGTGGGGGTTAGCTTAACCGACATAGACCATGAGAGCTAGACATGGAATCCTGACATTAACCATTATCGGTTGAGGGATCCTCACTTTCCTAAAGTAAGGTGACTCTCTTAGCTTTTACATGGCTTATCCAATAGCTACACCTATGCGGGCTCGTAGTTTAGGGATAAGGAGATTGCTACTAAGTAAATTATTCTCTACTAACGAGGAGTACTCCTCTCAAAAGGTACATTGGAATACAACATCTGTACTCACGAAGTGTAACCACCCCTTCATTATATCCTCTTTGTGCTAGGAATAAATCCCCACGTATTCTAAACATTATATACTATAGGTTAAGGATAACTAGTGAACACCGCATCTCAACTCATGAAGGACATTCATCCTTCGACCTATCTTAGAAAGCTCTTAGGATGTAGTGAGGTTTCTACGAAACACTTCATCTCAACTCATGAAGAGTGTTCACTCCAAAACTACTGTTTTGACTTAACTTAGCTTCATTCATTCATTCAAGTGTGAGTGTGTGTGTACATGTGAGCACACCTTGCGCATAAGTATCATTTCATTTATATTTAACTTCTATACATGCTTATACATTCATTCATCACATCACAGACTTTACATTGTTCACATAATCATATAATTCATTTAAGCATACTCTCTAGCCTACTTCACATTATAGCTTCATAAAGCACATTTAACAAGAATAACATTATTATCATGTTACTTCACATAAAAAGCCTTCATGGCCGCGTTCACAATAAACAAGTAACTTCAAATTGATACAACTCAAGTAAACACAGCCACCAAGAAGGGGGACCATACCACTCAAGAGCATTTCCAAATTAAAAGTAAACAACATAACCAACTTACCCTTTAATCCAAACTTCCATCATCTATAACGTTTTGAATCAACAATTCATTATAAAGTTGCTCTTAGGGCAGTAGCAAAACATCAATAACAACATAAGTAAAGCAAAGCTCAAAGACTACAAAACCAAGATCATTTAACCCATTTCTTAAGCTACAATTTGATACAAAGCTTTATTATGATTTCATTGAAGTTTTAGCATTGAAATAATCAACTAACAGTATAAACATCAGTTTTGAATCATTAGAAACGTTTTCATGCAAGACCCATATTTAGATTTAAAGATAGAAGAAGTTAGGGTTGAAAACCCTTTTTGAAAATTTATTAGAAGGGATTCTTTGAATATAAGAGAGTTCAAGGATGGATAGCAGACATCAAATAGAAGAAACCCCAACTTTTTTTATAAATAAACATGTACAACCATCCCTCCTAGCTCTCCTTCTCGAGTTCTAGCTTCTATGGAGTTTGGAAGAGAGTTCTAAGAGAGAGGGGTTTGGGATTTTTGGGAATGAGGTCTAAAATTAGGTATTAGGGTTTGGAACTCTTTAATATACATAAATAACCGTAAAAATGACTTCCTAGGTTAATAAAAGACTTGGGGTGAAATTACCAAACACCACAAGTCATTACAGAAAAAATAGCGTTTTGACAGCCTTCAAATGACAAATGCAACCAACGGACCAGCTTTCCATCAATGGTCCATTAGTGGGGTTTCGTGGGTTTCTACTTAGGTTCATTTGGTGCCTAGCTATCATACCATGAAGGTTCAAGCGACGGAGAAAGTTGACGGGCCGTTGGCTTGACCACCGGCCATCGTTTGCCTCATTAGTGGACACTGCCAAGGCAATCTTGGGTCTTTGTCTTGGGCCCTTATCTAGGGCCCCTTGTGGGTCCTAGGTGGGGTCGTACCCAGACGTTAAACCCCTAAACATATTTTTCTATGACTTGGAAAATTCCGACATCAATTTCAAGCAAAACGAACACGCAAAACTAACTCAAACACATCAAGACACATGGACACTTTCTAAGATACACCTTCCAAACGTCATGGACGTTCTTAGACAGTTGAACTTTAAACTCAATTAAACTTTACACACTGCCTAAGAACATCAATATAACTCATATTAAATTAAAATTAATTCAAGAAACAATCATGAAGCTTTAGTTAACCTTATTTTATTTTAGGCTGTTATAATACTAATACCAAAGCGTAGTACCTCTCTTCGGTCATTCTTGATTGTAGTTCACGTTCATAATTAAGACCTAAGTTCATCATAACATATGAGAACTATTACCTTAGGCCATATCAAAACACACTTGTGCAATGCATGTGAAGAATCCCATAATACTTCACACACTAATCATATCTTGAAATCACCTCAACTTGTTCATGTCTTCATAGGTATCATCTAATAGACCTAGTTCATATTGTCAACAAACTATCATCTTGAGTTAATCATGTCATGGAATTCAACTCTAGTCACTATCAAAGCTAATCATACATCACGTAGGGGTTATGTTTGTCACGACCCGCAAGTACCTCTTATTAGTTAGGGAGAACAACTGGATAGGGACTGTCACATCCGGGGAGCTCCCCCTAGAAGTAACATGGCGTACTTGACCTCTCAGAGGTCTTATACAAGCCCATAGTTATCATTTATCGCATTGTGATAGTAATTTTAGCGGAAAATTTAAATCTTTTCAAAGCACTTCATATGCTAAAAACTTCACTTCATATATACTCAAATTATCATATTACATACTTAGACTCCAAGTCTCTTTTCCATCTTAGACTCAACAACATTAGATTACATTAGGGACATGACCCTTAAAACATAATCATAAGAAAACAACATAATAAAACTTTGCATTAAACATAAGTAGGGAACCCTTGGAACTTAAGGACCCCTTTCCTTAAGCTTAGGAATCGCATATCAAGCTCCTCAATCGTAAAGATATCCTTTAAGAATCCATAACCTACACTTTGTGTAAAAGTAGAGATGAATGGAATTACTACAAGAATGCACTAAGTATGGAAACCATGCAAAAACATGCACTTAAAAGGGACATTTTCTTGAAATCATACTTCATTAATTTTTGAGTAAATCTTCATAAAACCTTTAGACAATTGCATTTATATCATTCACATACTTAATGTAGACATATTCAAAGGCCAAACATCATAGAAAATCACATATAACATTTAAGTCATTTTTTTAAGTCACTTTATAGTGAGGTCTTTTATGTTACAGTGAGCATTCTTTCTTTTTATTCATTAACCTCCCAAATAACCCTCTAGTAATACTTTAGGCCACAAAGAAAGCATACATACAACCTACACATGTCATCAAATATCATCATACAAGCATAATATATAAAAGACACATTTAAGTCAAGACTACATTGTCTTTACAATAAGCTACCTCAATTTGCACATATGATGACTTCACTTCACATAAATCATTATAAGACATTGTTCATGACCCCAATATTAGTCTACTAGTACGATGTACATGTGAAGCTCCATAACCCCACACATACTTAGTAAACCCTTCATGAGACCACAAATCATATTACTCAATTCATACATAAACATATTAAGTGAAGGCAACCTTATTCATGTCAACAATCTTCATCATATAGTCATTAAGACTCACATAGTGCATATAAGAATAATACCACATCACTTAGACTCATACCATGCACATATTCATGACAAATAGAAAAATACTACCATGCCATGCATAAAGACATAATCAGAATCATACACCTTACACCACCTTCCTAGAACTTCCTAAGGAGCTACTTGTGCAATGTCTAGATGGGTTCATTACTTCCACCTATCCTAAGTAACCTCCCTTAAGTCATCCTAGTTAGGGTGTTAGTCATTTACTTCCATTGTCCATTTTCCTTTAGGGAAACTATATCCTTAACCGGCACTAAGACCATGGGTGCTAAACATTGAATTTGGTGTTATAGAGCCTTACACCAACGGAAGGTGTTCTTACCTAGCTAAGGTAGAACATTGACACATGCTAGCATTTTAGTTGATATCACATTGCTAGATCCTATGTGGCAAGCATAGTTTATGGAACTTGAGTCCATCATGGAATCATCACTCTAACACCTTTTTGGGTCATGAGGCTACCCACCCCATGAGGACTATGGTGACCTACCTTCCTATAATAAGAAGGGAAACCGCTCGTCTTCAAGTTTTCTCGGTACTAAGCTAAGTTCCCTTTTGTTAAAAGCCTTCATTAACACTACCTAATAAAATATAGGTATAGGAGATTGACTCCCTATATGCTTAGCTCATAGGTCATAGATGTGACTTAATCAACCTAAATCATGTGAGAAACCCTTTCACATGGACATAGAATATATCATTAGAACTATCTAGTCTAGGATACACTTGAGCAAACCTTTCATGGATCCTATATTGACTAGATCATCATTCATGTGTGTTTGTATACTTATATGTGAGAAAACCTTTCGCATAACACATTAGGGTCACACATGTTCATACATCAATGCATAAGTTTATAGGTATCACCATATGAGAAATCCTTTCGTAGAAACCCATTAAGACACTATGCACATTCATACTTCACCATATCTTATAAGTCATATTCATAATATGCCCATACATACATTTTCATGTACATAGAAACAAAAACTAGAGACTATCCTATCAACGCACGCATGTGGAATGCATAGGCAAGGTCCCATACCCTTGCCCATACTAGTACACCTATCAAGTAATCCTTGTTAAGGAAACGCATATCATACTTTCACAGATGTAATCTTAACATCCATAGCAGTAGACACTAGTGAATATGAGAACTACCTTTCATTTAGACACCATGACCTATACTACTTTGTAAGTATTCATAATGTGTGAGTATGTGTGTACATTAGTCAACATGAACACATAATGATTATCCATAACATCTTGAGGCAGCCACCCTTTTAAGACCATAATGCACAACAAAGCATAGACCACGCAACACCATTTAGCATATGAGGCAAGACAATCTTCACATTACATTCAAGACTCCTAACCTTAGATATTCACACATTAGACATAAGGGTACATGGGTAAGGATCATCAATCCTTAATACTTCATCAATGGAAGCACCTACACATTATCTTTCATACCCATTTACATGGTCATAACAATAGTAACATAACCTAGATTCACAACTAAAGTAGAACACTAGGCACAAGTTACAAATAAGATGATCATCATGACCACTCATTCAAATATTCATCAATTTTCCTTCAAGGCTAAAGTCAACATATATATAATGACAGTAAATTAAACACCGCCACCATATGTGGACCATACAACACAATGTGATACAAGGCTTTATCAACATTACTATAAAGAAGTAGAGGGATGAGCCATTTTTACCAATTCATCAATCTTTTATCATCATTGATCAATACACCTTTATTATAATTAATAAATTATATATCAGTAGCTATATGTACTTAAATCATAAAAGAAGACATGTACAAGTCGTTACAAGATCATGATACAACTAGTGCACTTTACTACATATATGGTAGGAAGTAGAGAGTTATAGATCATCAAGTAACTTCGCTAGTTTTGATCATCAATCATCATGTATCAATAATATAAATTTAATGCAATAGCTAAAGATATAGGAACCAAGTCGTAATCATTCTTTATTAATCTTAGGATATAGATCACAACATATACATTACTCTATAAATGTCTTTAGGCTAGAAAGACTTAAATCAATATTTACCAATTCTATTGTTATCTATTTATATTAAATAAATAGTACTTGATGATCATCATGTTACACATACAGGCAGTAGCTAAGGTAATTTACCTTAATCGAATCACATAACAACCATCCTAACGTCAAGATCACAAGTTACTACTTGATAGCTTAGAAGAACCTAGATCAATTTATACCAAGACTTCTTTATTTTAATCATACCATATTTATACTCACAATTCAATAACCTTATTAACATAGGGAAGTAGATACTAAAACCACAACATAATCAAATTCCACTATTAATCATTAACAAGGTCTGTATTACAGTGATTCCCTAGATTTCCAACGTACGCATGTTCAATTCTTCATACATTGATCCACATGGATCCTTCGTCATAAAATAATAATCAATTCACGGAAATAACAGTAGATATAGACAATATAATGTAAGAGAATAGCAATTCAACCATTAACAAGTCATGATCACAATGCCCATGCAGGGGCTAAATCGATTTAGGAAGGGACATGGGTTCATAATGCAATTGCATGGAAAATCAAGTTAAAACTAATACATTACAATCAATTCATCATGATTTATTCATTAAAAACTTTTTTAGAAAGAATTCATGGCTAGATTGAAGAAGAAGAGATTTGATCATGAAACTTATTTGAAAAACATTGAGATTAACTCTCCATGTGAAAGGTTACATAGAGATGATGGATAACCATACCTTTATATACATGAAAAACTTTAAAACATGATGAATAATCCATGGAAAACAAAGATCCAATCTGTTCTTGGGCTTCACCAACAATGGATGTTTCTAGGAAAAAATTGTTTTGCAGGGAAAGTCTAGTTCGTTTGTATGGGATTGGGAATGGGTTGATCACGTTTTTGATCCCATATATACACCCAAAAATAGATAATTAAACCTATTAGGGTCAGGTTAGGACATGGGGTGAATTTCCAATTCACCCCTTTAATGAGGCAGTCGCATGGCATTAGTTGCAGGCCACCATCAACGGGAAACATCGACGGCCAGTAGGTCTTTCGAAAGGTCGTCTGTTGCTTCAGTAGATTGGACCTTGGCCTTTTCTTGGGTTGAGATTTTCTCAGGCTAAGTTTCCATTTATGATACCACACCAATGATCTATTTTCCAACCAACTGGGCATCGTTTTTCAGTCGATTGACACTACCAAGGCAGTGTCTCGACAGCCCTTGGGTCCTTCTTGTGGGCCCTTTTACGGGGCCCTTGATAAGTCGTACCCAGACATGTCCAACGTAAATATTGATATTGACAATCCAAGGACCTTCCATGAAATTTTCACAAAAAATGCCCACATAAAACACGTCCAAACATGCTAGGCCCCATCAAGAAATTCTTGAATATCTCCAGGGCTAATTTTTGAACGTCTTAGACGTTCTTGGACGTTTGACCTCCAAACCTCATAAAACTCCATATACTACCTATAAACATAATTATAATCATTTTCATACTTCATAAGCTCATAACATAAAATATGAAAACACGTATAGACACATGAGACACATAAGTGCCTAGTCATCGAACGTCTTGGTCATCCCTTGACGTTTGACTTCCAAATCACCTCAAATTTTACACACTACATTAATACCATATTATATGTCATTTAAGCATTATAACCTTAAGCAAAACATGTTCTTTTTTATACACCCTAACTCATTTTGAGGGTCTTACAGGGACAAGGTGTACTTGACCCTTTGGGGTCTTGTACAAGCCTTTTAACTATCGTTCATTACATAGTGCATGAAAAGTAGTGCAGAATTAAAACTTTTCATGAATTTTCATTAAGGAAACATTTTTCAAAAAATACTAAGGAAGTCTAACTGTCACAAGCCAATCTTAAAGACACGACATAATATCATTGGGACACGACCCTTTACATTGAAAGTAAATACTGAATAAGCCTTAATAATAAAACTAAGAAACATAGACTATGTCCTCGAATATATGAGGAAATTCCATATCTTTAGAGAGTAGATTCCCTAAGCTTCGCCGTCTAGACTTCTTCTTGCTTCCAAACCTATACTTATAGAGTATAGTAAAGTATGGGGTTAGTATAAATAATGTACTAAGTATGGCATATGCAAAAATATGCAAAAAGGGACATTCTAGTAAAAACACATTTTCATGCAGATTAACTGAAACATTCAAGAATATAGAAGTAAAAAAACATAAGCATCCTTATTTAACACTCAGAAGAATTTCCATAATTTTAACAAAAAGGAGCATTATACAGTAAACTTCCAAAATAGTGAACTTCCAAGGCCAGGAAAAGAGGAAGTGAAGTAATTTCCACAGGAGATTCCCTAACTAAGGTTATGGTAAAACTCACCAATGTAAGACATCAAGAAAGTAGACATACACCTCCTTTAATACACACCAAGGTGATCCTTAAGACTACCCCTTTTTGGATTACTCACCTCGGGAGGACAAGCCCCCACTCAATGACAAGACATTAGAAGAACACTAAAGCAACACACCAAGACTTCCCTTTCGAAATGCCTACTTAGTACAACGAGTAGATGGCATCCCATTCCACCACCTACCCTTAGTAGTACACTCTTTTAGAAGGCTTAGCACTAAGACTCCCCTTTCGGAAGGTCTACTTAGTGAAGTTGATAGATAACTTCCCATACCACCACCTACCCTAAGTAATAAATTCTTTGAGTTGACTTAATTCATTAAATTCATATAAGGCTCGCCAATACTCCCCTTTCGGAATGCCTACCTAGTGCAATGGATAAATAGTGCCTTATTCCACTACCTACCCTAAGTAATACACTCTTTTAGAAGACTTATCACTTTCATTAATTTTGTGGGGGTTATCTTAAGCGACATAAACAATGAGAGCTAGATATGAAATCCCGACATTAACCCTTACCATATGAGGGATCCTCACTTTCCTAGAGTAAGGTCATTATTTTAGCTTTTACATGGCTTAACCAATAGCTACACCTATGTGGACGCATAGTTAAGGGATAAGTAGATTTCTACTATGTAACTCATTGTCTACTTACGAGGACTACTCATTTTAAGAGGCACATTAGAATACACAATCTCAACTCACTAAGTGTAATCACCCTTCTTTTTATCCTCCCGGTGCTAGGCATAATTCCCCACGAATTATAAACATTTCATACTATAGGCTAAGGATAACTAGTGAACACCACATCTCAACTCACGAAGGGCATTCATCCTCCAGCCTATCTTAGAAAGCTTTTAGGATGTAGTGAGGTTGCTGCTGAACATTGCATCTCAACTCACGAAGAGTGTTCACTAGAAAACTCCCCTTTTGACTTAACTTAGCTGTATTCATTCATTTAAATGTGTGTTTCCATGTGACCACACCTTGAACATAATAATCATTACATTTATATTTAACTTCTATACATGCTTATACCTTCATTCATCACATTGCACACTTAAACATGCTCAACATATACACTTACTTCATTTAGGCATAATCTAGACAAAACATACAATTCAAGCTTCATAATGCATATCAACATGAACCTCATCATTATAACATCATTTCACACAATAGGCCTTCAAATCAATATTCACAATACATATCAAACATAACCAAATATAACAAGTAAACATCGCCACCAAGAAGGTGGACCATACCACTCAAGAACATTTCATAATAAGAGTTAAGCAACATAATCAACTTACCCTTTAATCCAATTTCCATCACCTATAAATTTTTATTCAACAATTAATCGTAAAATATCCCTTAGGGAAGTAGCTCAACATCAATAACAACACAAGTAAAGCAAAGCTCAAAGACTCCAAAACTAAGCTCATTTAACCCATTTCTTAATCCACAATTTGATAAAAAGCTATATTATGATTTTATTGAAGTTTTAGCATTAAAATTATAAACTAACATTAGAAACATTATTTTTAAATCATTAGAAACGTTATCATGCAAGACCTATATTTAAAGTTAAAAATAGAAAAAGTTATGGTTAAAAACCCTTTTTGTATATTCATTAGAAAGGACTCCTTGAATGGAAGAGAGTTCAAGGATGACTACCATACCTCACATAAAAGAAACACCACTGATTTTTGATTAATAACTCGACCACCAACAACCCTGTCTATCCCTTCTTGACTTCTAGCTTCCATGGTGACTTAAGAAAGTCTTTTATGAGAGAGGGGTTTTGGGTTTTAGGAAATTGATTCTAAAATTAAATTAGGGTTTGAAACACTTTAATATACCTAAAAGACCCTAAAACTATTACTCAAACTTCATAAAAGACTTGGGGTGAAATTAACAAATACCCCAAGTCATTACAGGAAAATGACAACTTTTTGGGCAGTCTCAGAGACGGATCCAACCAACGGACTGTTTGTCCATCAATGGCCCGTTGATGGGATTTCGGTGGTTCAGACATAGCCTCATTTAAGAGAAGGATATCCTGTCTTGCAGGTCCAATGGACGCCATGGTCGACGGACCATTGGTTGACCAATGGACCGTCCTTGGGTCGTCGTTTGGTCATTGCTTGGCAGCATCTTGCAAGGAGGTGGGTCCTTTTCTAGGGACCCTCGTGGTTCCTATGTGGGGTCGTACCCATAATTTAAACCCATAAAAATAGTTGTCTAGGTCTTAGGAACATCTCACACCAAGTTCAAGAAAAACAAACATGTAAAACTCAGTCAAACGCATCAAGACAGATGAACACTTTCTAAGGCATATCTTCCGAACGTCATGGACGTTCTTGGACGTTTGACATCCATAATTAACAAAACTTAACTTACTGCCTAATAACATCAATTTAACTCTTTTTAAATTAAAATTAACACAAGAAACAATCACGAAGCTCTAGTTCACCTTAGTTAATTTTTGGGTGTTATAATGTCATAGGTAGCTTCATGTCATTCTTGTGCAATGTATAGATGGCATACCATACCACCGTCGATACTAAGTAATTTTCTAGACTAAACTAATCCAAGCTAAATTATCTTGTAGCCGTCTCTATTAATCTCAACATACTACGATAATAGACCTAATACCACGGAAAGCATCTCATTATACTAGAAAAGTTAACAAAAGAAGGTTACAACATTCCCAACCACCATGCAACCAATCATGTAGATGCAAACTAACCATAGGGGAGCATGAATCCTCAACTCTAAGATACCATGACAAAATAATCTCAAGCTATTCCATGAATTACACCTTACATGCAAATCAAGCTACCATTAGGAGAGAATAGGTACCCTTAAATGGTTTTGGCCAAACCAAATAAAGAAACCATGAAGTTCAACACCTCAAGATACCATGAATAATCTAAACCAAGTTTAAATGAAATTTATTATCTCAAGCTACCAGATGTATTTCAACTCAAGCCTCCTTGAGATTAACTATCCCAAGCTACCCTTAAGATCTACTATATTAAGCTACCATGAGTACTTCAAATCAACCTACCATATCCTTAGTGTTTATATCACAAAGTCTAATACACAAGAAATGATCATAAAACCCACCTTCAAGCTAACCTTAGTCTACCATACATTGATTCATGTTAGGTTATTAAATCAATCTAGGATTCCTCTATGTGACAAACTTGATTCTCCTAATAATATTCATGTCTAGGTTGAAAAGGGAAAGGAAACTTCATCACGATCATCCTCATCTAGACTTTACCCACAAAGCCCTAACTACAATGGCTATCAGTCCTATAAAAAATTACTATATTAAGTCTTTCATGATTCATACTCTATTACATCTATTCAATTAGATCATTAGAAGGTAAGTGTGGTCATACATGATCACATAGGTTCAATCAAACCTAGTTCAATTCATATCTAGGATATTCAATCATAACCAAATAGTATCCAATACAATTCAATTAATAATATCAACATCAAACCTTCATCCAGCCTCTAATGGCCTGTTATCACTATGATCACCTTCAAGTTCAATTGCAATAATTCAGCAATGAAACATCATGAAAAAACCATATCATCATCACACAAATATAATTAACTACTACCCATTAGATTGGAATCACAATCAAGCCTTACCCACACTTCAATCACAATCCTTCCTTGAATGGGGTTCTTTGGATTCTCAACTGTGGAAAACTAGGGGCGTCATTGATTGAAGAACCCATCAATGAATAAGTTTCACATACCTTAGATTAGACCCTTGAACCCAGCTTCAAACGTTAGTGAATTAATCCTAAAGCTGCTGCAATTTTTCTTCTTCTTCAATGGTGGTTTTGGGATAATTTTTGGAGAGAAAGGTATTGATTTGGAGTCTAGGGTCTTAAAAACGACGCGACCAAATCTGGGTACTTACTGCGCGACTTGAAGGCATTTTGATTCTTTGTTCAGAAAACTAGTTTGGGATAGAATGGTTTGCGATGTCCCCGCGTCGCAAGTCAAAAAGTGCTCTTTGCGTGATTGCTCCGCGTTGCGCAGCAACTTCCAGATCTTGGATGCCCGACACCTTCACTGACCTATATTTGGGTCCTCCTTGGGTACCCCTGGCTGGTTCTCGGGGCGTTATTCTCGGATTTTTAGACCCTTTACATGTCAGGCTATGTATAGGAACCATATATACTCAATTTCACCCTCATACCATCCACACAAAACTCCACTACAAAGCACTACATTACACTAGTTCGACTTTCACTAGTTTCAGGACGTCTTGGACGTTCTTGGTCTTTTGACTTCCAAATACTTCCAAACTGTATATACTAACTATAAACACCATTACTAAACATTTTGTGACTATATGACCTCATGACGCAAGTTTTAGGCTCTAGTTCAACCTAGCTCCTTTTGATGGTGTAAAAATACTCCCCCCGAATTGGAACATTCGTCCTCGAATGACACTTTACTAAACATTTTTCTATGTGACGAACTCCAGACTAGCATACCATCGTATATGCATTATATCTAAATGTACATACCCAAATCAAGGACAAAATTCAATTCCAAGATAAATGTAACTACACATATTTACATAGAGACCTTATGGAAAGGACTCCTTATCCCCCTCTGCAATGTCTTTCTAATCATTACTTGATCATCATTCAGAGAGGCAAAATAAGCAAAGAAAATCATAATCATGGAAATTCAGGAAATTTTCATCGATCACTAAGAGATACATACCGAAGAGGGACACAAGGAGGTCATTCTTGATCATACTTGGATTGGAGAGCATAGAACCTATTCCTCTTTGGAGGACCATCTTCAACCTGATTAGTAGCAACTTGCTTTCCTTATCTCACAGTAACCTTTGCCTTAGGGAAATCCCTCATCATGTGGCCACTCTCACCACACTCATAGTTCCTGCTCAGAGATAAACAAAATTATGAGTTTTACGAAGAAACCGACTGAGGCCAACAGAGGTCGCCTATGTATCTCATTCTTGAGAATTTAAGTCGAACATAGTTCAAACAAAGGAAACACTAAGAGGGGATAAAAGAGTGACCAAGACCGACATACGCCGCCTACGTATATAATTCTTTAGAATTCAGCTCAGACATAGTTCATTTACAAAAAATGTGCAATAAAATGGGCGAAAAAAGGATTAAATACATTTTCAAAAAGAAAGGTTACAAGAACTTCATATGCAGAATTTTTGCCAATGTTGGGCATTCTTCTTCTAGACCTTTGATGATGAATATCTTCAAATGACTTAGTTCAGGAATGTTTTGTACTCACTATTAAGCATCCATTATGTCATTCCTTGAGTTGGTTTCCTTAATATTGATCAAATTGTTGTTGATCATGTTTTGTATTTTGGGCTTCAAGGTTGAACAATTCTGTGTCTTGACTAACGGCTCCTTAATTATAAGCACATTTGTGGTCAGCCATGTAAAATTTTCCTGAAGGATTGACTGGTCTTCCTTGTATAGGATAGAGCATACCCATTTCTTTCAGCCTTTCATAAAGTTGAGTTTGAGATTCCCTTAATGGTGTAAATACATTAGGAGTCTTCCTAAAGTTTGGACGGCGAAATTTTTTCTGTTTGACATTATGGTTTTGATATTTCATTGTGGAGTTGACAGTGAGAAAATATGGGTAGTTGTGACCATAGAGACCTCTTCTTCTTTTCGTTTTGATATATTCATATCATTATTTCTTGTAGATTTTTCATTAGCTCGCAATGCGGTAAGATTTGTGATCTTCCAAGTCTTGAAACCATCCTCTAAAGCTTCTCCCACTTTGACGATCTAGACAAATTTCTGTCCCATCATACATAACATTCTTTCATAGTACTCAGAATCTTGAGTTAGAATAAACATTCTAGTGATTTCACGTTTAGATATGGGAGGTCGAATTCGTGCAGCCTCTTTTCTCCAAAAAGAGCGTAATCTTGATAATTTCTATAGACTTTTATTTTATCTTGTCCAAGTAGTAGTGATCTAGAGAAGCTTCTACGTTATGTCCAAATCTTTCTGTGAAATCCTTTGCAAGTGAATTACAACTTGTCCATTGTTTTAATTCTTGTGACGTAAGCCAGTCCAGAGCTTCTCCATTTAGATTTTGACAGAAGAGATGCATCAACAATGCTTCATTTTTGCAAACTCCCGCAAGTTGATCACAATATACATTTAGATGTGCTAGAGGATTCCTAGTTCCATTAAAACTGTCAAACTTTGGCACTTTGAACCCTTTAAGAAGGTCCAAGTTTGGATAAATGTATAAATTTTCATGATTCAGCCCTACCTCTTCTGAAGCGTAATCAAGTTGTTTTATCACTTTCACAATCTCTTCCTTCATGATCTGCTTAGTATTTTCCTCGTTGGACCTCCACTCCTTCTCCTTCTATTTCTAGTGGTCAAGTTCGGAATAGGCAGTGTAGTGAATATGTTGTTCGGCGTGGCCTGGAATATCAAAAGTTACTATTGGAGGTACGGGTTGAGCATTTGGTGGATTTTTAATGCCTTTTGCAGGGGTCTGATATATGAAAGGTAGTGTTTGATGATTGTTGACATTTGAGCTATGAAATGAAGGGAGTATTTGAGAGTTATTTGAGATTTGGTTTTAAAGAGGAGGAAACACTTGAGGGTTGGGATTCAAGTTTTTAAGAGGAGGCGGTGGTTGGTATGAAATGTTGGTCTGACGAAGATTTGACTTGGTTAGGTCGATGGTGGAAGGATTTTGAGTAAGGTTAGACGGTGGGCTATTTAGAACATGTTCCGATTATGAAGTCAGAGGAGGAAAATGGAGTTGAAGCCTTCCATTACCTAGATTGTTGACATCGATAGTCTGAATTGACAAATCTTGTTTTTTCTTGAGCTCAACCCTCAACTCAGCAATCTGTTGCATCAACTGCGCAATTAACTCATTTTGTTCAACGGCAGGCTGTTGAATTATAGCAACTTCAGTCAGGCTAATATTCTCATTATTCTGAGTCATATTTCTTCTCTCTTTCAACAAATTTTGATTGGGAAAGTAATCTTTGAAAACATTTAATGTTCAACACATAATCAACACAAATCAATTTTGAGTATCTTGCAATGAAAAATATCTCAAACGACAAATGTGTTAGTTTGTTAAGTAATACAAGATATCATACACAAAATTGTAAGCACACAAGAGTCACTTCATTTGAATATAACCTAGTCCACAGATAAACAAAAATTTGTCTATTTGATTCCAAAATTAGTGAATTAAAAAAAATCAACCTGAATCGAGACAACGTAGATTGTATCTTAATTATGATTTTGAGTGAGATGTAAATCTAATTTTTTGTAAGAATTTAGAAAAGATAGAATTTCTCAAAAATAGGGACCAAACCTTGAATGTTTTCCTACGTATCTCACGGAGGAGAACTCAGGTCCTACATACTTCGACCCTGGAATCTGTTTTCTATTTGAGACGACGAATCTTTTTTCTAATACGAGATTACTATTTAGAAAGTGAAGTTCAAATTTTGTTGGAAACTAAAGATTCGAAGTGTATTTGGATGCTCTTTCGATAGTGACTTGATATTTGTGGTTAGGGGTTCTAAAAATGATTTGAAGAATAGTGAGCTGGAATATCTCCAAATATAGAAACATAATCACACAAATAGTTATAACAGATTCTTCTTATATGAAAGTAATATTTAAAAAGTGAAGTTAGAATTTTGTTGGGAAACTAAAGACTCGAAGAATATTTGGACACTCTTTCAATAGTGAGTCAATATTTGTGCTTAGGGGTTCTAAAAATGATTGGAAGAAGAGTGGGTTGGAATATCTCCAAATATAGCAACATAATCACACAAACAATTATAACACATTAGCAAATACTGCGCATCCTAAACTGATATGTGATCCGTTTGCACCATAGATAGTCCTAACGCTTTGAGGGATGTATACATGATTTGAATCATTTCATTGCCCCTAAACCCAAATTTATAAAAACTTTATAAGTAAAACAAATGTAGATACATAGTAGGGAAATTGGGTACAAATAAATTATTCTACATAGGGGTATAACCCTAAACTATGCCTCAATGAAGGATCCTTCGAACTTGATATCTTCTTACCTCAGGTTGCAAACATCTTTGGATGGACTAGTATCTTATAGAGAGCTTTCTTTAACTAGAATAATCTATGATTTACTCCCGAAATTGAGGGACGATTACTTTTCAAATGATATATACATCCTTCAAATTTAAACAAATAAATATGATCGTCCATTTAGGGTGTACGCGGTTTTTGGACTCAAGGTGGTCTCGCTAATGGGCCCAACACGCCTTGGGTGTTGGGTCATCTTAGTATAATGCTTAGATTTGGATCTGGTTTTGCTCTACGCTAGGTTGACTAGAATTGTTTTAGAAATGAAGGTTACCCGAGTCAGACAAATGACGAGGTGAAACTAATAAACGACGTTGGATATCGGCAAGCCATCTCTTCGTTTATTACTTCCAAAATTTGACTTGTGTCTCTTTTTGAAGGAAGTCGTGGTAAGACACATTACCGCCTTTTTTCCTAAAGCAATGTACTTTCCATTTGGCGGAGTTGATGCCATGATAAATGTAATAATTTAATAATACTATAAAGAAAGCAAGTAAACGGTTATTTACACGTATCCAAACAAGTTTTTCTTAAGGTTAGAACCATTAAAATCCGCAGCAGAGTCGCCAATCTATTTTATTTAGGAAAATATTTTATTGTTTTAGGACTTATTTAGAGTCGCCACTTAATTTTTGAGAAAAATCAAGAAAACATTTCTTTTAATTGACTAAACAGGAAATCAAATTGAAAAAGTTTAAAGGGGGTTCAAAGGTTCTTATTAACGTCTTAGGAAGGTTTTGAAAGCATCTAAGACGTCAGCTTACTTCCGGTTATCCATCAACTAATTTGTTTGGCTAAAATATCTAACTTAATTTTGAGATAAAAAAATTTATTTAGAATTTGTTTAAATGTGAAGTAATAATTTACTAGCTAAGAGATATTTGGCTTGCAAAATTTATTTTAATTTATTTATACTTGGTTGATTAATAAATTAGTTAAAACGAGATAGCGTCTTGCAGGGGATTAAATTTTTAATCCTAAAACTAACGACAATTAACAACTAATAAATATGACTGGTATTTGGACCCATTTTGTCTAGGGCCTTAGGCCCATTTTATTTGTACATGTCCTAAATTCTAATCAATCTAATAATGACAAAGAAAACAAGGTCTTAGTCCCAAATAAAAAATTTTGAGATATAAATCGGGACTCTTTGGCCTAATTTCTCCAACTTCTCGGTCTGGTGCCTATTTTTCTTTGAATTGGGACCTGTTCATCGGTTTTGAAGTGGCTTGACTCAAACCCAAACGCTACGAAGTGCAGGGATGGAGTCCTAGTGGACTCAGATAATATCACATACACAAAGAAGAGGTGAACAAATTAGCATCATTTAATGAGTGAACTAAAACAACCATTATACTTAGGATAGTAACAAAAGTGAAACAAATTCAAATAGCAAAATTTGAAATAAACAATGAAAAATCAACCCAATTATTAGATATGGCTATTCTTAACACTTATCTCACAAAGCACATGCTCTACCTAGGATCTTTTCCAAAGAACATGACAAAGAAAATCTAATTCAGAAACCTTTTAAAGCTCAAATAACACAAAGAGACATATTTAGCAAACCAAGAGATGATTAACAAAAGCCTTTTAACTCCTTTTCTAAATAAACCATGCAACAGACCATAAGCAAATCAAACTTAGATTGCTAGCTAAAAATTACAATTGGTAGAGTAAGTAATTCCTAATAGTAATAATAAGAAATACATTCATGCCATCGAAAAAAGAACACATGAGCAATGGGGGCAGATAGGACTTATCGAAAGAAGTATTTTACACAAAAGCCGAGCTTTCTAAACGAATGTAACAATAAGAAATGATCAACCAAAACTTAAACTCAAACAAGGACACAACCTAAATAATAACATTATCGAGAAGTTTCTTACTACTAAGTTTAAATCCTTTTAAAGAATGAATTGACCAGGGACATGAAATCTGAAAAATCACACTAAGAAAAGTTTCATCAAACTTTTCAAACTCATTCACACTATATGAAATAGAGCAACTTGATAGAAACAATTTTGAAAGCAAAAGTTCATGCTCAAAATATCTATATCACGTTAGGGAAAAATCAATTAACTACACCAAACACGAAAGGTCAATTTTAGTTTCAAAACAAAGAGCCAAAACAGAATATTAAGAGCTAAAATGAAATCTGAATCTATAACACCACACCTTATGAAAGCTATAATCACATGTCCCAAATAAAATTCGCAATAATCGAACAAGAAGACAAAGTATAGGTAATTATAAGCAACACATTGAATAGAAAGCTAAACGAAGAACAATGTATACTTCAAAACATGTTTGGCATGGGAATCAAAGCAAGGTAAAAATACAATTCAAAACAACATGAAAAATAAACTTAAACTATTAAAAATCCATCTCCCTATATTTAGTTAAGACAATGAAACAAATAATACGATTATTAAGTTGGAGTCCATATGACAAAGAAAATGAGTCGGAAAGCTCATATTCAAACAGAACCAACTTCTAGCCAAGAGTATTGAAGGCAAAAATACAGAAGAGATAAATAAAGAAGCCAACGAAGTCCCAATTGAAACAAGTTCATTACATAACGATTGGAATCGGAGTAGAACATAAGTGAGGGAGGAGGTATTACCTTTTCCCGGGCAGCGACTGGGACAGAAAAAAAACTAGCTATGAGGAAGATTCCACAACCAATAAGCCACGATTCCGATGAACTTTCATGGACAAAGAAACAAGCAAGACCCTGAACTCTTACTCTCTATGATTTGAAGATCAATTCCTCAAGTGTTTATCTATAATAATTGTATAACTAGCAATTCTTACAGTAATTTCCTCTCTAATGGCAACTGACTCCTATATTTTCCAAACTTTTTTCCATTTTATTTCAACTCTTTCTCCAACCCTTAACAAAGAAGAATGGGGGGATATTTATGAGAGAAAGAAGTGGAATTGGACAGGGGGAAATCTAGAGGGGAATATGGATGGAATTCGATTTTCAAAATTTTAAATGCTCTTCAAGGGATAAGGTTGATAAGCTGTCCATTTTTGTCATTGCTTGGACTGGCATTCTAGGTTTTCTTGACGCCTCTTTGAAGAAAAATAATAATGTGGGTTCCATTTATTTAGCTTTGCATGCTGCTGTTGTGCAGCTGGTGGGTTTCTTTTGGAATTGTTGTATTGTAATGGGCTTTGAGTTATTTGGTCTTGCTATGAATAATTGTAAATGAGATAAAGCCAATTGCTATTGGATTGCTGCTAAGAATTGAGAATTGGATGTAAGAAATTTGGGTATTGGGTCCAAGATTGGAGGCGACAAAATGTTTAGGATTGCACATGGAGAGATGACCCAAAAATTGGCTTGTTGAATTGGGTTAATGATTTTACCAAATTGACTACATTATTAAATTCTACAAATAATTAAATAGGAGGAATTAACACAATTAATTAATGAGCTTCTGAATCTTAACAAAATAAAATAATTAACATAATTATAAGCTAATAACTAAAAAATATAAGTATTGATTAACCAAACCCATTAACAATTTATTTAAGTTACAACAATTTTTTTTGAGACTATTTTCGGATATTCATAAAATATACTAATTATGTAAAACTTATATAAAGCATATATTACTTCAAATTATAAAAAGTTTACATAACTTATTTAAATAAACTTACAAACTTTACATTTTTCTTAAAATTTTATAAAAGTAATTATTTTAAATCGTTTTAAATAGAAGAAGCTCGAAATGATTAACTTATATGGTGGAGGTCCAAATCTGGGTGTCAACACTACCCACTAGATTTTGATAACAATTAAGCCTTACCCACAATACAATCACAATCGTCTCTTGAAAAGGGTTCTTTGGATTCTCAACTATGGAAAACTAGGGGGTTCAATGGATGGAAGAATCCATGAATGATTAAGTTTCATATACCTTATATTAGAGCCTTAAACTCAGCTTCAAATCTTGGTAAATTCGTCCTAAAGCTGCTGCAATTTTTCTTCTTCTTCAATAGTGGTTTTGGGAGAATTTTGGGAGCGAAAGGCTTTGATTCGGAATCTAGGGTCTTATTGGCTATTGTGCTGCTTATGTACTCCTCAAATACCTACAGTAACTTCTAATAATTAATCCCTAAAATTCCCAAAAGACCCCTTCAACTATTTTACATTTTAACCAACTTAAATTTGACTTAAAATTGACACGACGAAATCTGGGGAGTTACTGCACGTCGCGGAGGCATTTTTGATTCTTGGTTCAGAAAACTAGTTTGGGACAGAGTGGTTCGCGATATACCCGCATCGCAGGGAAAAAATTTCCCTTTGTGTGATATCTCCGCATTGCGCAGCCACCGCCAGGTCTCGGCTGCCCGGCAGCTTCACTGGCCTGTGTTTGGGTCCTCCTCAAGGACCCTTAGCTAGTCCCCGAGTCATCGTTCTCAGATGTTTCGACCCTTTACATTTCAGGCTATGTATTGGAACAATATATGCTCAATTTGACCCTCAAACCATCTACCAAAACTCCACTACAAAACACTACATTATACTAGTTTGACTTTCACTAGTTTCCGAACGTCTGGGACTTCCTTGGTCGTTTGACCTCCAAACACTTCCAAACTGTATATACTGCCTCTAAACACCATTATTAACAATTTTAAGACTTTAATACCTCATGATGCATGTCGTAGGATCTAGTTCAACCTAGTTCATTTTGAAGGTGTAACAATACTCCCCCACTTGGGAACATTCATTCTCGAATGAAACTTTACTAAACACTTATCAATAGGACCAACTCTATACTAGAAGCCCATCATATATGCATTATATCTAAAAGCACATACCCAAATCAAGGACACAATTCAATTCCAACCTAAACATAACTACACATAATTATATAGAGACATTATGTAAAGGACTCCTTATCCCCCACTTGGGAACAAGCAACACATGTCTTTCTAATAATTACTTCAACATCATTAAGAGAAGCAAAATCAGCAAAGAAAATCATAATCATGGAAATTCTGGAAATTTTCATAAATCACTAAGACACACGTACCGAAGAGGGACATGAGTAGATCATTCTTGATCACCCTTGGATTGGAGATCATAGAACCTATTCCTGTTTGGAGGACCATCGTCCACCTTATTAGTAGCAACTTGATTGACTTCTCTGACATTAGCCTTTGCCTTAGGGAAATCCTCATCATGTGGGCACTCTCCCCACACCCATAGCAACCGTCCCTACCAGCCAAACACCTACCCTCATGTTTCATACCACACCTAGGGCAAGTAGGTCGGGAATACTCATTATTCCCTTAGGTCTAGGGTTAGACACCCTATAATCCTTATTCTTAGAAGCATTATAATAACCTTGTCCAGAAAACTTTTGACGACTCTTAGAACGACCATGTCCACAGGATCCATCCTTGTCCATTCTACTTCTCTTTTTCTCCTTCTTAATTTTGGACTTTTCTATTTGTTGAGCAAGTGCCATCAGTCAGGAGATATCCATGTCATCAACAAGCATTGTCCTATGACATTCTTGTTCTACTAGTTTTGACACCCCTGTCATGAACATATTCATTAAATCTGTAGGGTTTTCTACCAAGATTGGATCATACTTAGACAAAAAGTAAATTTCAAAGCATACTTCATAACACTCATACCACCTTGTTTGAGGTTTATGAATTCCCCCAACTTAGCCTCCCTCAATTCCCTTGGAAAGAACCTCTCAAAGAAAGCCGACTTAAAAGTCTCCCACTCAATGGAACCTTCTCCTATTAGTGTACAATCTTTCCATTGCTCATGCCAAAGTTGGTCAATATCTTTAAACTGATAGGCATCAAACTCCCACTTTTCAATGAAAGACACTCCCATGATTGCAAGAACCTTATATACCTCATCAATAAATCCATTTGGATCTTCATCAACATTGAAGCCATAGAACTCCGGTGGATTCATTCTCAAGAAATCCCTTACTCTTATAGCATTAATTCCTCCTATAGGGTTTGCCGGAGTCACCTCTCATCTATTATCTTGTGCTGTTAAGAATTGAGCCAACAAGTCATAGAAGACCAAGATTCCTCCAACATAGCATTCCCTATTGGAGGGTTATTAGGAACATGAGGAGGAACTGGCTCTTGCACTTGGGGAGGCACGTCTTGATCCCTATTCCCATCCCCTTCCCTTCCTGCATTATCCCTAGTGTTAGAAATTACCTAAGAAATCATATTCAAACATTATAAAAGGACTTACTAAATCCAAACTCTATGGAACGAGTTGAGGAAGGAAGAAGTGAAACTTTCCTAAGCTTCCCGTATCCTCCTACTCATAGATGTGTCGCAACTTACACCGATGAATAATACACTAATAGACGTGGTTTCTAAGACATGCTAAGAACATTTTAATAACCTTATGCTATGATAAAAAGTTTGTCACGGCCCGCATGTACACTCTAGAAGTTAGGGCAACCTTTGGGTCGCAACAAGGCATACTTGACCTCCCAGAGGTATCGTACAAGCCTCTTGACTGCATTATATAACATCATGCATAAATGAAGGGAATTTAAATATAATCTCTAGTAACATTGTCTCAAAAACCATCTAAATTTTACACGAATGGAACATCTTGGTACGCAGTCACATAAGAAAACCTAAAGGAACATAAAGGTTCGTCCTCGAAGCTGTGAGAACTCAACACTTTTTTTATTATTGTAAACATTGGAACTCTACCCTTCTAGTAACTGAATCTTCTCAAGTCCCTACATGGACAACATGTAGGCAATATGCGTTAGTACAACATGTACTAAGTATGTGTAACACCCTAAAACAAAATAAGGTGAGCTAGAGCTTCGTTAATGTTTCCTGAGTTAGTTTTGTATTACATTGAGTTATATTGATGTTCTTAGGTAGTGTGTGAAGTTTGGTTAAGTTAGGATGTCAAACGTCCGAGAACGTCCATGACGTTTGTTAGGTGTGTCTTAGAAAGTGCTCATGTGTTTTGATGTGTTTTTAGTGAGTTTTACGTGTTCCTTTTGTTTGAAATTTGTGTTGGATGTTCCAAAGACCTAGACTAATACATTTAGGGGTTAAACATCTTGGTATGACCCCACCTAGGACCCACGAGGAGCCTTAAAGAGGATCTTATCCCTTTGGAAGGATGCTGCCAACCAGTTACCATCGACGACCAGAAGGGTTGGTCCGTTGGTCAACAAATGGACCATCGACCTTGAGAAACGGTCCGTTTGTGAGGAGCCGTTGGTGTTGCTTGCAAAAGATGCAAAAAAACTACCTTGGCTTGGGTTGTTTGATAAATTCACACCATGTCTTTTAGAAACCTTAGAAGATATTTTAACGGTCTCTTAGGTATACTAAGGTGTTTCAAATCCTAAGACCTAATTTCAGACTTCATTTTCTAAAACCCAAATTCTTCACTCAAGAAAACACTCTCAAACCTCCATGGAAGCTAGAAGTCAAGAAAAATCTAAGAGGTTTGTTGGTGTTCAATTTCTTCATAAAAAATAAGTGGGATTTCTTGTATATATGAGATATGGTAGTCATCCTTGAACTCTCTTCCATTCAAAGAGTCATTTCTAAATGATTTCAAAAAGGGTTTTCAAACACTATCTTCTCGTATCTTTGATTCTAAATATGGGTCTTGCATGAAAACGTTATAAATGATTCAAATATGTTATTTCAGATGTTAGTTTGTTAATATAATGCTAAAACTTCAATTAAAACATGTTAAAGCCTTTTATCAAATTTTTATTTCAGGAATGGATTAAATGAGCATGGTTTTGTAGTCTTTGAGCTTTGGTTTCCCTGTGTTGATATTTTTTTTTAGATAATTCCCTAATGTCTATTTTATGATGAATTTTTGAGTAAATTGTAAATAGGTGTGAAAGCTTTTGAAGAATGGTATGTTGGTTTCATTGTTAACTCTCTTTATGAAATGCCCTTTAGTGGTATGGTCCACCTTCTCGGTGGCAGTGTTTACTTGATGAATTTCGATATAATTTGTATGTATTATAAGTGTGGATCTGAAGGCCTAATGTGTGAAATGAAGTTATAATTAAGATTGTTCTTTTAATGTGTATTATGAAGCTTGAATTGTATGTCTTGCCTAGATTATGCCTAAATGATGTATGTGTATATGTTGGGCATGCCAGTTTGTGAGAAATGATAAATTTAGGTGTAAATATGTCTAGAATTCAATGTTAATGAAATGGTGATTATATGGATGGTGTGTTCACATGCACACACACATACACTTGAATGAATCAATGAAGCTAAGTTAAGTCAGAAAGGGAGTTTTGGGGTGAACACTTTCATGAGGTTGATGAACTGTTAAGTAGCAACCTCACTACATCCTAAGAACTTACTTAGATAGGTCGGAGGATGAATTCCCTTCGGAGCTGAGAAGTGGTGTTCACTAGTTATCATTAACCTATAGTTTATAATATTGAGAACCTGTGGGAAGTTATGCTTAGCACCAAGAGGATTCGAAGAACGGGTGGTTACACTTCGTGAATTGAGATGCTGTGTTCCAATGTACCTCTTGAGATGTGTGCTCCTCATTAGTAGAGACTGAGTTACTTGAATGCCCGCATAGGTGTAGCTATTGGGAAAGCTGATATACCGTGATTTCACGGTATAATTAATACTTTTTCCTTAAGTTTAGTGTGTCCGAAAGCCTTTTTGTGCTAATTTTGATATAAGTTTCTCTTTGTTTTGCAGGGAATCTGTCCAAAGCTGAATGCGGAGATTTTAAGCGGAAAAATACAGAAGAGACCACCTACGGAGCTTATGACGGTCCGTAGGTGGCAACGTAGTGCAGCTGCTGAATGAAGATGGGGAAGTCTGACCAAGTGTGGGATTACGAAGCTTGTGACGGTCCGTCATGGCTATGACGGTCCGTCCTGCAGGTTCGTCGTGAAGTTCAGAGAAGTGATCCCAGTACCCAAATTCCGAGAGTTGAAGTATTTTGGAACGAAGACCCTCGACGGACCGTTGTGCCTATGACGGTCCGTCATACCTGCCGTCGAGGGGAATGAAGAAAGCAGCAGACGAATTGCACCATGTATGGGACGACGGAGTCCACGACGGTCCGTTGTGACCGCGACGGTCCGTCGCGAGGTCCGTCGACCCAGCCGCGTTTTGGCAGATTTCCAGCAATTAGAATTCTTGTTTAATTAGGTTTTTGTGTTTATATAAATAGTTCGAAAAACCTCGTTTTTGAGGTTTGACACCTGATAGTTAGACTCTTAGATTGTTGAAACTCCGTATTCGTAAACATTGTATTGTGAGATTCTCGATAATCATTAGACTTTTCGTGAGATTATTGATTACTTTGAGAATTCTTGCAAGTGATTTTTGGTGATTAATCAAGCAATCTTTTGGACTTTATTCTTTCTCATTGAAGTAAGTACATGAATTCTTATTTAATATATTTGAATATTGTGTTTATGGCTATGAGTAACTAAACTCCATAACTAGGGTTGTGGGAACCATAGGCAAATAATGAGATAAACCCTAGCTAAAATAACAATTCTAGAAAAGTGTCTTGCATGTATTAATAATTCTTTCGCTTAGAAGTCTTTTTAACGGATGATCAACGTTAGAACTCGCCTTAATGCTACTTGCCGGACCAAGGAGGTAGATAATAGGAAAAGAATTATTAACATAGATTTAGTGTATACTATCTAATAGGCTAGTATTGATTGGTACGAGGTAATAACTTAGTCAAATATCGAATACGATGCTTAATATGAGGTAAAGATAAGGGTTAGGAAAGCAACACACGTAGCCGGACCAAGGTGCGGAGTGAGATTTTCTAGATGCCGGACCAAGGATTTAGAAATACATAACTTATCACTTTGCATGCAAGATACTAGGAAAGAATTGTTATAGTTAGAATTATCAAGTTATGAACCTGTGGGGAACACGTAAACCCTAGTTACTTTGATTAACTGATTAAAATCCAACTTTCAAACTCATTAAGTGTCTCTTTCAATTTAGTTAATTCTTTTTACTTATTAGGAAATACAAACCCCCCTTTTTACATTTTTATGTTTTTACTTTCTAAGGAAGTTATCAACCGAACAATAGTAATAACAAGTTAAAGTTAAGTCTAGACTATTTTCCTCGTGGGAACGATCCCAACCTCACTAGTTGGGTTATTTACTTGACGCGACCGCTTTACTTCTTATTTGAGAAGTAAGTTTGAGCGTATCAAATTTTGGCGCCGTTGCCGGGGAATATAGCTTTTAGATTAACTTGAACTTATTACTATAGTTTAGTTGATATTTTCTTGATTTTACTTTGTTTTATTGTTTTTGATTTCTTTTCAGAACTATCCTCCTTGTATGCCAAATACACGGAGAGGAAGAGAACCGTTGTTTCCCTACGATCACGAGTTAGAGCGTACACTGCGCAATATGAATCGAAATTTGGGAATAAATGATGAGGATCCGAACCAGAACATCCCAGCTCCGGTTGATGTTCATGGTCAGATGTTACCCGATGCTCCGGGTGAACATCAACAGAGGGGACAGAATCCCGCTCCACGGCCCCAAGCATACTACAGAGGCTATGATGACATAGCAGATTCGGATGGGCCACTGGTTTTGCCTCCTCTACCCACAGGCCACACTTTTGTGGTAACTAGTAGTCTGATGCAAATGCTCACTGCCAGAGGTTTGTTTTCAGGGCTACCTTCTGAGGATCCACATGCCCATATAGCTAAGGTAAGGGCAGTGTGTAAAAGTTGTGTGGGGAGGCCTGATTTGGATCTAGATGTAATAGGGCTCAGAGTGTTTCCTCTCTCACTGACGGGAGAGGCTGCTATTTGGTTCACTGAGCTCCCATACAACTCCATCTTTACTTGGAACCAACTAAGAGATGTCTTCTTAGCACGCTACTATCCGGTCTCCAAGAAACTAAACCACAAAGACAGAGTGAATAACTTTGTGGCACTACCAGGAGAGTCAGTTAGTAGTTCTTGGGATAGATTCACCTCATTCTTGAGAAGTGTTCCAAATCACCGTATAGATGATGAGTCACTGAAGGAATACTTCTATCGGGGACAGGATGATAACAACAAAGCGGTGTTGGACACTATAGCAGGTGGATCTTATGGAGAATGCCCTTATGCTGAGATCGCCAAAAAATTAGAGAAAATCTCCCGGAATAACAAAGCTTGGAGTACTAGGAAGTCTGATACAGGGAGAAACACCTTCGCAGTGCAGTCCACTCACAACCCAGCCACAGATGAGATTCGTGAAGAAATGGCTCAGATGAGAACTGAGCTTGGGTTGGTACTAAAACATGTCACTGGGGGTGCAGAAAAGATAAATGCAGTCAACTACTTGGCTAAACCACCACCTCCTAATGATGAATGCTATTATGCGGAGGACACTTATTCAGTAAATGAGCAGATGGGGGGTTTCCGACCAAGCGCCCAAGGCTCAAATCAGGATAATTGGCGCCAAGGTCAAGGGAACCAAGGTCGGAACTATGGTAACTACAATCGTGAGGGTCATTATGTCCGAGATGGAAACTACAATCGCGACAACAACTTCAACAGGGGTAACTATGGTAATAGAAACGACAGGAATGGACCCTATGTTCCTCCTCAAAATCGTGAAGTTACTCCTAGGGATGGTGGAGGTAGTATGTCGCGAGTTGAGGATATGTTGCATAAAATGATGAGGAGGTTCGATGCTAGTGATGAGCACAATAAAGAGTTGAGAAATGATTTAGCGGGTATTGGGCAAAAAGTTGATACCCATGCAATATCAATTAAGCAACTTGAGTTACAATTGGCCCAATTATCTGCAACTGTGAACACACGGCAACCGGGCACTCTTCCTAGCAACACTGTCCAAAATCCGAAAAATGATGGACATTGTATGGCAATTACTACTCGCGGTGGTAAGCAAACCATTGATCCACCTATGCCATCTGATGAGAATAAGGTGACAACAGAATCTGATAAAGTGGTAGAAGTTGATGCTGATTTAGAGGATAACACTGCAAAAGATGCTGAAGTGCCTAAAAAGGTAACTCCTATGCCTAGGCCACCACCCCCATTTCCTCAAAGATTATTGAAAAAGACCGAGGATGGCAAATATCGGCGTTTTATAACAATGTTGAAGCAACTTTCTATCAATGTCCCTTTGGTAGAAGCTTTAGAACAAATGCCCGGTTACGCCAAATTTATGAAAGATCTGGTCACAAAGAAAAGATCGGTCACTTTTGAGGATGATGATAGAATGCAGCATTGTAGTGCTATTGCTACAAGATCTCTGGTCCAAAAGAAAGAAGATCCGGGTGCGTTCACTATTCCTTGTACAATCGGGCTATTACATTTTGCGAAAGCATTATGTGATCTGGGGGCAAGCATAAATCTCATGCCCCTCTCGATTTACAAGAAGTTGGGTTTGGGTGACCCAAAGCCCACTGCTATGCGGCTACTGATGGCTGATCGAACAGTAAAACGGCCCATAGGGATACTTCATGATGTGCTAGTAAAAGTGGAGTCATTCATCTTTCCAGCCGATTTTGTTATTCTTGATTGTGAGGTTGATTTTGAAGTGCCTATTATCCTTGGGAGGCCATTCCTAGCTACGGGAAGAGCCTTAGTAGACATGGAAAAGGGGCAGATGAAATTTCGGTTGAACAGTGAGGAAGTGACCTTTAATATTTGTAGGTCCATGAAGCAGAGTGGTGAGCTCCAATCGGCATCTGCTATATCCTACAACATGGGTGAGACATTTGAGACACAAATAGAAGAACGTCTAGGTGTCGAAGCATTAGCGGCAGTGATAATGAACTTTGATAGCGACTGCATTGAAGAGTATGAGTCATTAGTCGCGGCTCTTGATCGAGGTGATGTTCGGTTTAAACCGAAGAAATTTGAGCTTGATATGAAAAATCGCGAGTCCCCACCCGCGAAACCATCGATAGAGGAGGCTCCAAAAGTTGAATTAAAAGCTCTCCCACCTCATCTTAAGTATGAATTCTTAGGAAATGGTGACACTTTACCGGTAATCGTTGCATCAGACTTGGATGAACAACAGGTTCAGAGTTTGGTGAAGGTACTAAAAAGGTTCAAAAGAGCCATTGGGTGGACCATTGCGGACATTATTGGGATCCCTCCTGGTATTTGCTCTCATAAAATCCAACTCATGCCTGATCATAAGCCGAGTATTGAGCACCAGAGACGCTTGAATCCTCCTATGCAAGAGGTTGTGAAGAAGGAAATTATCAAGTGGTTGGATGCTGGAGTAATCTATCCAATCGCCGATAGTAGTTGGGTATGCCCGGTTCAGTGTGTACCTAAGAAAGGGGGAATGACTGTGGTCCCCAACGAAAAGAATGAACTTGTTCCAATGAGACCGGTTACTGGATGGAGGGTGTGTATGGATTATCGTAAACTGAACTCATGGACTGAAAAAGACCATTTTCCCATGCCCTTCATGGATCAGATGTTGGATAGACTTGCCGGAAAAGGGTGGTATTGTTTTCTTGATGGGTATTCGGGGTATAATCAGATTTCTATTGCACCAGAAGATCAAGAGAAAACCACTTTCACTTGTCCATATGGGACTTTTGCGTTCAGAAGAATGCCATTTGGGTTGTGCAATGCACCCGCAACCTTTCAGAGATGTATGATGTCAATATTTTCTGACATGGTGGAGGATACTATAGAGGTTTTTATGGATGATTTTTCTGTGGTTGGTGATTCATTCGAGCGGTGCTTAAACAATTTATCTGAGGTTCTTAAGAGATGTGAAGACTGCAATTTGGTACTAAACTGGGAAAAGTGTCATTTCATGGTAAAAGAGGGTATTGTGTTGGGTCATCGCATTTCAGAAAAGGGCATAGAGGTTGATCGAGCTAAAGTTGAGGTAATAGAGAGACTGCCCCCACCAATCTCTGTGAAAGGTGTGAGAAGCTTTCTTGGGCATGCAGGTTTTTACAGAAGATTCATCAAAGACTTTTCAAAGATTGCACACCCATTGTGCAAACTGCTGGAGAAAGATTGTAAATATTGTTTTGATGAATCTTGTCTTAAGGCATTCGGTGAACTAAAAGAAAAATTGGTATCTGCGCCTATCATTATTTCCCCGGATTGGAGCAGTCCATTTGAGGTAATGTGCGATGCTAGTGGGGTAGCTCTTGGTGTAGTACTGGGACAGAGGAAAAACAAAATCCTTCACCCCATTTACTATGCTAGTAAAGCCCTAAATGAAGCTCAGAAGAACTACACAGTGACTGAGCAAGAACTCCTAGCAGTAGTGTTTGCTTTTGAGAAATTTCGCTCCTATTTGCTAGGTACTAGAGTTATAGTGCATACTGACCATTCAGCATTGAGATATTTGATGGCGAAAAAGGATGCGAAACCAAGGTTGATTCGTTGGGTATTACTGCTGCAAGAATTTGACTTTGAAGTGCTGGATAGAAAAGGGACTGAAAATCAAGTTGCTGATCATTTGTCTCGTCTAGAGGATGAAGCTATGAGAGAGTTAGGGGATAAGACTGACATTGATGATACTTTCCCCGATGAACATGTATTGGCTGCTTCACAAGACTTGATTCCATGGTTCGCAGATTTTGCGAACTATCTGGCTAGTGATATTGTTCCATCAGACTTGTCCTTTCATCAAAGGAAAAAGTTCATGTACGATGTGAAGAAGTTCTTTTGGGATGAACCATACTTGTATAGGAGTTGTGCCGACGGGCTTATTCGGCGTTGTGTGCCAGAATGTGAAATGTTGAGTGTATTGGAGGCATGCCATTCTTCACCTGTTGGCGGACATCACAGTGGTATCCGAACCGCTCACAAGATATTGCAATGTGGTTACTATTGGCCAACTCTTCATCAAGATGCTCATGGGTTTGCTAAAGCATGTGACAAATGTCAACGTGATGGTGGTATTTCAAGAAAGCAAGAGCTCCCTCTAAACCCCATTCTTGTGATTGAGTTATTTGATGTGTGGGGTATTGACTTTATGGGCCCTTTCGTGAGTTCTCATGGGATGAAGTACATTCTAGTAGCAGTTGATTATGTATCTAAATGGGTCGAAGCCATAGCACTCGCAAACAATGAAGGGAAGAGTGTCACTGCATTTTTGAAAAAGAATATATTCTCTCGTTTTGGCACCCCAAGGGCTATTATTAGTGATGGGGGCTCCCACTTCTGCAACAGATTATTCAAAGGGTTATTGGAGAAATATGGGGTTCGCCATAATGTGGCCACTCCTTACCACCCTCAAACTAGTGGGCAAGTTGAAGTGTCGAATCGAGAGATCAAACAGATTTTGTCCAAAACAGTGAACGCTAGTAGAACGGATTGGTCAAGGAGGCTTGATGATGCTCTTTGGGCCTACCGGACAGCATATAAGACTCCCATAGGTATGTCTCCATACCAACTTGTATATGGGAAAGCTTGTCATCTACCGGTTGAGTTAGAGCATAAAGCCATGTGGGCTATGAAGAAGTTAAAAATGGATTGGAGCGAAGCTGCAGAGCACCGGTTAAATGGGTTGAATGAACTTGATGAATTTCGCCTGAAAGCCTATGAAAGCTCAGCCCTATACCAAGAAAAGATGAAGAAGTACCATGCAACAAAATTGAAAAACGAGAGTTTATGGTCGGGGATTTCGTGCTTTTATTCAATTCCAGATTGCGCTTGTTTCCAGGAAAACTCAAGTCCAAATGGACTGGTCCTTACACGGTTACCCAACTATTCCCTCATGGAGCAGTTGAGTTGGAAACTAAGGAGCGTGTGCGGTTCAAGGTGAATGGACAGCACATAAAAATCTATCTCGGGCATGCTGAATCGGCGAATGAAATGATCGAGGCATACCATCTTGATGAAGTCTGAGTAATCAAGTGGCCCCAGTCGTGCCGCGACGTTAAATCAGGCGCTTGTTGGGAGCCAACCCAATACTTGTCATTTTTTTTAGTAAGGTTATCATCTACTAATGGGTTGTTAAATTCGCAGGCATGGGTTTTTAAATTCGCAGGCACATCACCATGAAAATTCTGCAGAAAACTACTCAGCAGCCACTGACGGATATAACAACGGACCGTTGCGCATGCGACGGACTGTCGTATGGATCCGTCGTCCAGGTACGTTTTTCTGCTATTTTGAAATTAGGGCACACACGACGGAACCTACGACGGGTCGTCGCAACTGCGACGGACCGTCATCGGGGAACCGTCGCGTGATTAATGAAATAAACCCGACCCGACCCGGCTGGACCCTTTTCAAAATCTGACCGTTTATACTCCCTACCCCTCCATATTTCACCCCATTACTTCCTTATTCCTCTCATCTCCCCTCTCTTTTAAACTTCCACATTCCCCCACTGATCATTGCCCCCAAAAACCTCCTAAGCCTTATAATTTTCACCTACTAGTCGGTGCTGTTGCTGTGGGTATCTACCTTGCCAACTGAATCATTCTCCATTTGTTTTTTCTCCATTTCCAAGGTATGTGTCTCTAAATTTATACTCATTTATCTTGCATTTTGGTTTAGTAGTTAGTATTAGCTTAGTTCTTAGTCGTATATTGTTTCCTTTATATAATTATATCTAAACCTAGGCTCAAAATGTTCGAATTTACCATATTGATAACCCTAGACATAGGTGCTTTTGCATTGTTAGTTTCTTAGGTAGTTGGGTTAGACACATGTAGGTCCAAAACACTACAAGATTGATGTGGGTTCATCGGGGTTGCTTAGGGTACCTTTAGTTCTGTCACTGTCGTTCAGAACGAGACCCCGACGACGGACCGTCGTACCCACGACGGTCCGTCCTGCACGACCCGTCATGTTGGTCAGAGACCCCTCTGCTAAGGGTCTCCAACTTTTTCTCTAAGTGTCCTACTACGAACACCCACGACGGACCGTCGTAGCCACGACGGTCCGTCCTGCACGACCGTCGTAATGGTCAGAGACCCCTCTGCTAAGGGTCTCCAATAATTTTTCCAAGTGTCCAACGACAGACACTCACGACGGACCGTCGTACCCACGACGGTACGTCCTGCACGACCGTCATGCTGGTCAGAGACCCCTCCTTCAGGGTTCTTTATGTATACATCTACCAAGTAAACACGACGGACCTCATGACGGTCCGTCATAGCCACGACGAGCCGTCATCTGGCCCGTCGTGTGATACAGTTTCAATATCACTGACACACTACTTTCACTATTTTATTTCATATGGTTTTGCCTGTCTTGTTATCCACTACTCATACTAATACTAATCCTTTACAGGTACTATCTACTATGGCACCCAAGCAAGACCGCACCTACGCA